>NC_091209.1:26045206-26105259 GCF_040958095.1 Procambarus clarkii
TGGGTTTGTGAGAATACATTGGATAGTACAGTATTTACATTCTTGTAAAGCCACTAGTACGCACAGCGTTTCGGGCAGGTCCTTAATCTAGCAGATAATTTTAAGTAGGTAATTTCAATCAGAATTGATAAATGATAAAGATACATTACAAGAGAAAAATGAGATGAGAGAGATAAGTAGGTATATTAAAGCACATTGTTATATTAAAGCTCTAATTGATTACATTGACAGCTTGATTAGTAATTTAAACAAGATTAATAGACACCATACAGCAGATTGACAGCACATATAAGACAGCAATGATCACAATGGTAAAGATGTTCAGATTGGGTACATAAAGATTGGGAGACTGGGTAGCAAAAGATACAGATAAACAAGATTTATGAAAAAATGAAAATGAAAAAATGAAAATGTTTATTTAGGTAAGGTACATACATACAATAAATTTTTTTACAAAGATTGGTTGACTTATAGGTACAGCTAGTACATACAATGCCTAAAGCCACTATTACGCAAAGCGTTTCGGGCATGATAAACTTAAATGACAAGCTTAATACAAATTGAGCATAATGAGTAGAATGAAAACAAGAAATGAAAACATAGATGAAAAAGCAGCACAAATACAATTATGTCGACAAACAGCGCTCTTTAAAGAAAAACAGACATTGGTTGACAATAGAAGGGTAAGGTAGGTTACAGGGAATTTATTAGGTATAGCTTCGTTTTTAACTTAAACTGGTTGAGAGAGGTACAGTCTTTAACATGGTTGGGAAGGTCATTCCACATTTTGGGCCCCTTGATTTGTAGAGCATTTCTAGTTTGATTAAGTCGTACTCTAGGAATATCAAAACTGTATTTATTTCTGGTGTGGTGCTCATGGGTTCTGTTACAACCTTCTATGAAGCTTTTGAGATCAGGATTGGCATTATAGTTTAGCGTTTTATATATGTATAATACACATGAGAGAATGTGCAGTGACTTAATGTCTAACATATTCAGAGATTTGAGTAGGGGTACCGAGTGATGTCTGGGGCCAGAATTGGATATTGTCCTAATAGCAGCTTTGTGTTGAGTAATTAGAGGACGTAAGTGATTTTGGGTAGTAGAGCCCCAAGCACAAATACCATAGTTGAGATATGGATAGATAAGGGAGTAATAGAGAGTCACCAGGGCAGGGCGTGGTACATAATATCTGATCTTAGAAAGAATGCCCACAGTTTTTGAAACTTTTTTAGATATGTTTAGAATGTGTCCCTGGAAATTCAGCTTGTGGTCAATGAGAATGCCAAGGAATTTGTCATCTAATTTGTTACAAATTTGGGTATTGTTTATTTTGAGATTTATTTGATTAGAGGATTTATTGAAAAACAGAATATAGAAAGTTTTGTCAATGTTAAGGGTGAGTTTGTTGGCAGTTAGCCACAGATGGACTTTATTTAGCTCAGTATTTACTGTGGCATTTAGAGCAAGGGGATCAGGACTGGAGTAAATGAAGGTTGTGTCGTCAGCAAATAGAATTGGTTTGAGGTGTTGGGAGGCATTTGGAAGGTCATTAATGTAGATGAGAAAGAGGAGAGGGCCAAGTATGCTGCCCTGGGGAACACCAATGTTGATGGGTAGGGTGGGAGAAATTGTATTATTCACAGAAACATATTGGAGCCTGTCAGTAAGGTAGGATTTGAGGTATTGTAGGGAGTGTCCTCTGACTCCATAATGATGTAATTTAAGAAGAAGGTTTTGGTGGTTGACAGTATCAAAAGCTTTACGCAGGTCCACAAATAACCCAACAGGGAACTCATTTTTATCAAGAGCTGTATGAATCGAGTTAAGCTTACTAATAAGTGCATCGTTAGTGCTTTTTTTGGATGGAGACTGGAGAACATGGAGACTGTTCTGCCTTTGCATTAGTGAAATATCCTGCTTCTATTTTGCTGGGATCAACTCTATTAAAAAATATGATAGTTTATCATACTGCCCAACTTATATCCTGAAATTGTAGTTAACAGCTTTATGTATGACCAGAATGAGAATAAAGAACTCGTTTCCACTACGGTTTCGTTAAAGTTACACAATAGCCGAGTTGAATAGCGTTTGTGACAAACCGTTCTCTACTGAGGCATTTTTTGTATCAACTATAGTGGTTGTTCCATCTTATTCAGTCAAATCTATACTCTGCTCCAAAGCGATAGATGATAAGTCCACCAGCTGACCATTCACACCCTTTATGATGAATTCCAGATAAGTATCTGTAAACTTCTTATGCACCCCTGAATTCACAGGCAATATATCCACTGTCTGCTTGCAGTAGTTGATTCCACTAATCGTGGAGAAAATACTTTAGGGAAAGCCTCACTAACAGCAGCTGTATAGTGATCTAATGGCATCTGCAGCCCTAGAGCGTTATACTCAGACATGTTCTCGCTTTAAACTTTACTAGATGATTGAGAAGAATTTATGACAACACGTCCATATATTTCCTTTTAGTAAATTGTTGGATATTTACTATTATTTTTCTGCACTCTTCCTCCCATAATTTGCCTATGCACTCCTTTCAATGATTCTACCCCTCGTTCCTTAAGAGATTGTTTGACAGTCCGACTGTCATTATTAATATTGTGCAAGACATTCTGACCCAGGCTAAGGGCAGCAGGAGCCAATGTTCTCATTATGAAGGGGAGTGCACGTCGTGCTATCCCGCATAAAATGCTTAGTATTTCTCCATCACGGGTATAATGTCTTCCATTATTGAAAATCCGTATATCACCAACTCCTCCTTCTCTAGGAGGTGATAGGAATGAAGTGAAGGAATAAAGTCTCATCATGGAGTTAAGGGATAATGACACATGAAGGGGTGAAGGGATAATGACAAATTAGGGGGATGAAGGGATTATGACACTTCAAGGGGTGAAGGGATGATGACACATCAAGTGGTGAAGGGATAATGACACATCAAGTGGTGAAAGCATAATGACAGGTTAAGGTGTTAATGGATAATGACACATCAAGGGGTGAAGGAACAATGACACATCAACGGGTGAAGGAATAATGACACATCTTGAGTTGAATGGTGTTACGGCCCTATTGGGTCGCAACTGGGGTTCTTCTCTGATGTTATTAGAGTTTGGGTATCCGGCCCCAAGTTAGTAGTGGCTTTCGAGGGGTGTGTTCCGTAACGCAAGTAAATTAAAGGGGAAGGGATACAAATGCACTAAATTTAAATATATATATATATATATATATATATATATTCCACCACCATAAATATATCACAGTCACACTCGGGGTAGCTATAACTACACTTATGTACAATAACTTGTCTTCCTCCGAAGACTCAGGATGCTCTACAGTGCTCAAGATGAGTAGCCCTGGTTCTCTTCTTTGTGGCCCACGATGAATCCTTCGATTCTCTAGGCGAATCTACCCTGGCCACAGGCCAGCCAAATCACAGTCCCACTAGGTGTACCGTCGTGGAGGCCTTCAACCACAAATCCAGTCTGTGGCTGGCAGGTTCCAATCAGCTCCGCTGCGTAGGCCACTCCACGACCGATAGGCAAGAGCCTCGTGTGATTCCGCTGATCACTCTCCTCTCTCAACACCCCAGTGGCGAGTCTTCTCCACCAGCCAGCCCGGGGTACGACGATTCCTGGTACTGCCATGTTATAGGCAGGCTAACACTCAACAGTGTTCGTCCGGGGGGTGACTCACAGCCTCTACAGCAAACCCATGGAGAGGCTATGGCTGCCTTAGGTAGACTGCCCCATCGTCCAATACAGCGGTCCCAGGTCGACTCTGTAATCAGACACGTCATCAGTACTAGTTACACTCTAGGGCACCTCACTTACCGGCTTAGACACAAACGTCCACCTATCCACTCCATAGATGGCATTGCTGCCTAAGCGCCACCTCACCAGAAGTCAGCAGCGGCTATGTCACGAGCTGATTAAGACGGGAAACCAGCCCCTGTGGCCGGTATATCTCGTTCTCACTTGATGGCGTCGTCCATTTGGAGGGGGTTTCGGGAGCTGACCCACAGATGGAGTTGTCGTCACTGCTCCGTGCTCGGACGCTGGACTCGGGTCCGTAACAAATGGATAATGACATCAACGGGTGAAGGGATAATGACACATCATTAGGTGAAGGGATAATGACACATCAAGGGATGAAGGGATAAGGACACATCAAGGGGTTAAGGGATAATGACACATGAACGGGTGATGAGATAATGCCACATCAAGGGGTGAAGGGATAATGTCACGTCAAGGGGTGAAGGAATAAAGACACATCAAAGGGTGAAGGAATAATGACACATCATGAAGTAAAGGAATAATGACACATCAAGTAGTGAAGGGATAATGACATATCATGGAGTGAAGGGATAATGACACATCATGGAGTGAAGGAATAATGACATATCATGGAGTGAAGAAATAATGACACATCATGGAATGAAGGAATAATGACACATCGTGGAGTGAAGTGATAATGACACATCATGGAGTGAAAAAATAATGACACATCATCGAGTGAAGGAATAATGACACATCAAGGACTGGAATGATAATGACACATCAAAGAGTGAAGGAATATTGACACATCAAGGGGTGAAGGGATAATGACACATCAAGGGGTGAAGGGATAATGACACATCGTGGAGTGAAGGAATATTGACACAACATGGAGTGAAGGGATAATGACACATCATGGAGTGAAGGGATAATGTCCCACAAAAGGGTAAAGGGATAATGAAACTTCAAGGGGAAAAGAGATAATGCCTCATCAAGGAGTAAAGAGATAATGACACATCAAAGGGTGAAGGAATAATGACTCATCAAGGGGTGAAGGGATTGAGACACATCAAGGAGTGAAGGAATAATGACACATCAAGGGGTGATGGAATATTAACATATCAGGAAGTGAAGGAATAATGACACATCAAGGGGTGAAGGGATAATGACACATCAAGGGGTGAAGGGAAAATGACCCTAAGAAATTATCCTTTCACTACTTGTTGTTCAATTAGTTCTTCACCCCTTGATGTGTCACTATCCAATAACACCTTGCTCTGTCATTATCCCTTCACCATATGATGTGTCATATCCCTTTACCTCTTGAAGTGCCATTATCCTTTCACCCCTTAATGTGTCATTATTCCCTCACTCCCTGATATGTCATTATCCCTTCACCCCTTGGTGTGTCATTATCCCCTCACCCCCTGATGTATCATTATCCCTTCACATCTTGAGGCGTCATTAAGCCTTCACCCCCTGATGTGTTATTATCTCTTCAGCCAGTGATGTGTCATTATCCCTTCACCCTATGAAGTGTCATTATCCCTTCACATCTTGAGGTGCCATTAAGCCTTCACCCCCTGATGTGTCATTATCTCTTCAGCCAGTGATGTGTCATTATCTCTTCAGCCAGTGATGTGTCATTATTCCTTTACCCCTTGATGTGTCATTATCCCTTCACCCTTTGATGTGTCCTAATCCCTTAATCCCTTGATGTGTCATTATCCCCCTCACCCCTTGATGTGTCATTATCCCTTAACCCCATGATGTGTCATTATCCTTTCAGTCCATGATGTTTCATTATTCCATCACCCCTTGATGTGTCATTATCCTTTCACTCCATGATGTGTCATTATTTCTTCTCCCCATGATGTGTCATTATTCCTTCACTCCATGATGTATCATTATCCCCTCACTCCGTTGATGTTTCATTATTCCTTCATTCTATGATGTGTCATTATTTGTTCATTCCATGATGTGTCATTATCCCTTCACTCCATGATGTGTCATTATCTCATCACTCCTTGATGTGTCATCATCCCTTCACCCTTTGATGTGTCCTTATTCTTTTACCCCTTGATGTGTCATTATCCCCTCACTCCCTGAAGTGTAATTATTCCTTCACCCTTTGATGTGTCATCATCCCTAAACCCCTTGAAGTGTCATTAGCCCTCACCTCTTTATTTGTCATTATTCCTTCACCCCTTCATGTTTTAGTATCCCTTTATCCCTTGATGTGTCATTATCTTTTCACCCCTTGATATTGCATTATTTCGTCACCCCTTGATGTGTTATTATTCCTTCATCCCTTGATGTGTCATTTTCCATTCACCATATGATGTGTCCTTATCCCTCCATCCCTTGATGTGTTATTATCCATTTCACCCCTTGATGTGTCACTATTCTTTCACCCTTTGATGTGTCATTATCCCTTCACCCCTTGATGTTTCATCACCCTTCACCCCTTGATGTGTCATTATCCCTTAACCCTATGATATGTCATTATACTCTCACTCCATGATATGTCATTATTCTTTCATCATATGATGTGTCATTATTCCTGCTCTCCATGATCAGTCATTATCATTTCACCCCTTGATGTGTAAATTTTCCTTCACTAAGTGATATATTATTATCCCTTAACCCCATGATGTGTCATTATCGTTTCACTCCATGATGTGTCATTATTCCATCACTCCATGATGTGTCATTGTTCCTTCACTCCATGATGTCTCATTATCCCTTCACTCCATGATGTGTTATTATCCCTTCACCCTATGATGTGTCATTATTCTTTTACTCCATGATGTATCATTATCCCTTCTCTCCACGATGTGTCATTGTCCCTTCACTCCATGATGTCTCATTATTCCTTCACTCCATGATGTGTCATTATCCCTTCACCCTATGATGTGTCATTATTCCTTTACTCCATGATGTGTCATTATCCCTTCATCCTATGATGTGTTATTATTCCTTCACTCCATGATGTGTCATTATACCTTCACCTCCTGATGTGTCATTATTCCTTCACCCCTTGATATGTCATTATCCCTTCACCCCTTGATGTGTCATTATCCTTTCACTTCTTAATGTGTCATTATTTCTTCACCCCTTGATGTGTCATTACCCCTTCACCCCTTGATGTGTCATTATCCCTTCACTTCTTAATGTGTCATTATTTCTTCACCCCTTGATGTGTCATTATCTCATCACCGCTTGATGTGTCATATCCCTTCACCTCTTGATGTGTCATTATTCCTTCACCCCATGATGTGTCTTTATCCCTTCTCCTTTTGATGTGTCATTATCCCTTCACCTCTTGATGTGTCATTATCCCTTCACCCCATGATGTGTCTTTATCCCTTCTCCTTTTGATGTGTCATTATCCCTTCACCTCTTGATGTGTCATTATCCCTTCACCCCTTGATGTGTCATTATCCCTTCACTTCATGATGTGTCATTATCCCTTCACCCCTTGATGTGTCATTATCCCTTCACCCCTTGATGTGTCATTATCCCTTCACCTCTTGATGTGTCATTGTAAATGAAGGGATCATACCAATAGCAGTGGTCAATTCACCCCGACGTCTCGCTGCAGAGGCTGCTGCAAGAACAGTTAGCCATGCAGCGGCTAAAGTGCTAAAGCCAAAAGAGCTCGGGTTTGGCATTTCACAAGGGTGCGAGGCTGCAGCTCACGCAAACTGAGCTTTCATTGCTAACATCACAGACGAAAAGGCACTGATTAAGCTAGATTTTAAGAATGCCTTCAATATTGCGCGGTGGGATGCTGTACTCCGTGTGGTTCATCGTTATTTCCCTTCCCTCTATCCACTTGTGCATTTATGCTACAGTATGAATGTAAAGCTACTCTTTGGCGAATATGAAATTGACTTGGGAGAGGGCGTCCAACAGGGGAAAACCCCCAAGCTCTCTTATAGGTGTTGTCTCCCTACAGCACAGCGATAAATTTCTACAATAATAAAGGCCAAAATGATGTTTTGGCCTTTTTATTCTTTTTATTTATTTTGGACTTTTTATTTGGTGAGTAAAACCTAGTTTTACTCACCTAGTTGTACATGCGGGGGTTGAGCTCTGGCTCTTTGGTCCCGCCTCTCAAATGTCAATCAACTGGTGTACAGGTTCCTGAGCCTACTGGGCTCAATCATATCTACATTTGAAACTGTGTATGGAGTCTGCCTCCACCACATCACTGCCGAAGGCATTCCATCTGTTAACTATGACACTTAAAATCATTTGGGTACTAAGCTTTGACTTATTAACTACGTGCATTGGTGATATACTAAACATAATAGATACCCTTAAAAAGATTCATAGAAAACACCGCCCTTACCTAACCTTGTAAGTATCTTAAGATAAGCATCTTATTGCTTCGTAATTACAATTATTACTTAACCTATACCTATTATAGGTTAGGTAATAATTGTAATTACGAAGCAATAAGATGCTTATCTTAATATACTAAGTAGGTTAGGTAAGGTCGGTGTTTTCTATGAATATTTTTAAGGGTATCTATTATGTTAAGTATGTCACCTATGCACATATTTAATAAGTCAATATTGACTTATTAAATTTGCGAGAACGGGTTGCAAGCTTCCACCTGTGTTCCCTTGTTCGTGTTCCGCTCGTGCTAATGAGTTTGTCTTTGTCCACCCTGAGAATTTTGTAGGTGGCTATCATGTCTCTCCTTACTCTTCTGTCTTCCAGGGACGTAAGTTTCAGCTCCTTTAGCCTTTCCTCGTAGCTCATACCTCTCGGTTCCGGGACGAGTCTGTTGGCATACCACTGAATCTTCTCTAACTTTGTTTTGTGTTTAACTGGGTATGGACTCCAAGCTGGAGCTGCATATTCCAGGATTAGTCTGACATAAGTGGTATACAGGGTCCTGAAGGATTCCTTACATAAGTTTCTAAAGGCAGTTCTTGTGTTGGCCAGTCTAGCATATGCCGCTGATGATAACATTTTGATGTGGGCCTCTGGGGACAGGTTCAGTGTGATGTCAACCCCCAGATCTTTCTCTCTATTTGACTCCTGTAGTATTTCACCTCCCAGGAGTCAAACCTCCCAGGGTACCTTGTGTTCAGCCTTCTGCTCCCTTCGCCTAATTTCATTTCTTTACACTTTCCTAAGTTGAACTTTAGCAGCCATTTTCTAGACCATTCCTCCAGCTTGTCCAGGCCGTCCTGTAGTCTCTGTCTATCATCATCTGTCTTGATTCTTCTCATAATTTTTGCATCATCAACAAACATTGATTGGAATGATTCAATACCCTCTGGAAGATCGTTTACATATATTAGAAACAGGATGGGTCCAAGGACAGAGCCCTGTGGGACTCTACTGGTGACATCTCGCCACTCTGATGTCCCCACCCCCTCACAGTTACTCGTTGTTTCCTGTTGCTTAGATACTCCCTTATCCACTGGAGCATCTTACCTTTTACTCCTGCCTGTTGCTCTAACTTTCGTAACAGCCTTTTATGGGGTACTGTGCTTTCTGACAGTCCAAGAAAATGCAGTTTGCCCTACCCTTCTCCTTCTTGCCTAATTTTTGTTGTTTGGTCATTGAATTCTACTAACCCTTTGAGGCACGATTTACCATCTCTGAACCCATGAAGGTGATGTGTTACAAAGCTATTTCCCTCCAGATGCTCTACGAGCCTTTTCCTCACAATCTTCTCCGTCACCTTGCACGGTATGCAAGTAAGGGAAACTGGCCTGTAGTTCAGTGCCTCTTGCCTGTTTCCCTTTTTGAATATTGGGACTACATTAGCTGTCTTCCAGCTTTCCGGTAGGTCTCCTGTTTCCAGTGACCTGTTATACACCATAGAGAGTGGCACGCTTAGTGCTTCTGCACCTTCCTTTAGTATCCACGAGTGAGATTCTGTCAGCCCCAACAGCCTTTGTCACATTCAGCTCCAACAGATTCCTTTTGACCTCTTCAATGGTGAGGTCTAAATCCTCCAAGGTTGCTTGGTTTGCCTCCTCCTCATTTAGCGCAGGGACTTCTCCTTGTTCTTTTGTGAAGACCTTCTGGAATCTCTTGTTGAGTTCTTCACACACCTCCTTGTTATTCTGTGTATGTATTCTCCCCATTTTTCAGTTTCATCACTTGTTCCTTCACCGCTGTTTTCCTCCTGATGTGGCTGTGGAGCAGCTTTGGTTGAGTGTTAGTTTTACTCGCGATGTCATTTTCATATTGTCTCTCTCTTTCTTTCCTCACTCTGCGGTACTCATTTCTTGACCTCTGGTATTTCTCCCTGCTCTCTGGCGTTCTGTTATTTCTGTAGTTTCTCCATGTTCTTTTACTCAATTGCTTTGCTACCTTACATTCCTGGTTGAACCATGGATTCTTCTGTTGCTTTTCGCTTTTCTCCTTTTGGACCGGGATAAATCTATCTGCAGCTTCCTGGCATTTCTGGGTGACATAGTCCATCATATCCTGCACATTCTTCTCTCTGAGTTCTGTTTAACATGCTATTCTCCTTAATAAGTTCCTCATCTCATCATATTTTCCTCTTCGGTAATTCAGTCTTTTTCCTTCCTGTCCCATCCTTAGATAGGTTATCCCTACCTTCACCAGATACTCAAATGTCAATAAACTGTGGTCACTCATTCCTATTGGGGCTTCAAATTTGACTTCTCTTATTTCTGACTCATTCAAGGTGAATATCAGGTCGAGTCTAGCCGGTTCGTCATTGCCTCTCATTCTTGTGGGTTCCCTGACATGTTGGCTCAGAAAGTTCCTTGTTGCCACTTCCAATAGTTTGGCTCTCCATGTATCTGCACCTCTATGTGGGTCCCCATTCTCCCAGTCTATCTTTCCAAGGTTGAAATCGCCCATGATTAAGAGTCTGCAGCCATCCCTGCAGGCAACTGAAGCTGCTCTCTCTATTATATTATTGGTTGCAATGTTGTTCCTATCAAACTCTTGTCTGGGTCTTCTGTCACTTAGTGGAGGGTTGTAAATGATTGCCACAATTATCTTAGGTCCACCCATTATCATAGTTCCTGTTATGTAATCTCTAAATCCATCACAGTCAAAATTTCCATCTCATAAAAGCTCCAGTCCTTACTTATCAGCAGGGTCACTCCTCCACCTCCTCTCCCTTCCCTTTCTTTCCTTACTATATAGTAGTCCTTTGGAAACACAGCATCTGTTATGCTGTGTTTTGTGACCTGATAAACTTGTTTCCGTGAGTCCTATTACATCTGGGGTTTCTTCCTGCAATCTTTCCGTCAGTTCACTTGCATTATTGGTAATCCCATCGATGTTTGAGTACATTACCTTGAAGCTCACTTTCCTATATCCATTTTCACCCTCCCTCCCTACAACTGTAGGAAATTGATCCAAGGGCATTTCTACTTGGGTAGGCTCCTCCTCTTGTAGGGAAGTTGCCAAAGGGTTCAGGGGAAGGTGGGGGTGGGTTGATAAAGGACTTAACTCTCGCCCAAGCCTGCTTGGGACAGGAAGAAGTCCTGTGGGTGATGGGGGGGGGGGGGGGGGAGGAGTGCCGGGAGATGGGGACAGGAATTGCTTGGGTTGAGAGCATGCCCTCCTGTGGTGTAGTTGACAGGGGTTTGGGGGAGGCGGGGTGGGGGCTGGAGGTCCTAGGTCTTGTTTGGGCCTGCTTGGGGCAGGAAGATGACCATCACTTCTTGAGGTGTCATTAAGCCTTCACCCATTAAGGTGTTATTATTCCATCACCCTTTGATGTGTCATTATCTCTTCAGCCAGTGATGTGTCGTTATTCCTTCACCCCTTGATGTGTCATTATTCTTTCAACTCTTGATGTGTCATTATCCCTTCACTCCATGATGTGTCATTATCCCTTCACCCCTTGATGTGTCATTACCCCTTCACCTCTTGATGTGTCCTTACTCCATCACCCCTTGACGTGTCATTATCCCTTTACCCCCTGATGTGCCATTATTCCTTTACCCTTTGATGTATCATTATCCCTTCACTCCATGATGTCTCATTTTCCTTCACTCCATGATGTTGGATTATCCCTTCACCTTATGATGTGTCATTATTCCTTCACTCTATGATGTATCATTATCACTTCTCTCTATGGTGTGTCATTGTCTTTTCACTCCAGTGTGTCTCATTATTCCTTCACTACATGATGTGTCACTATCCCTTCACTCTATGATGTCTCATTATTCCTTCACTTCATGATGTGTCATTATCCCTTCACCCTATGATGTGTCATTTTTCCTTCACTCCACGATGTGTCATTATCCCTTCACTCTATGATGTATCATTATTCCTTCACTTCATGATGTGTCATTATCCCTTAACCCAATGATGTGTCATTATTCCTTTACTCCATGATGTGTCATTATCCTTTCACCCCTTGATGTGTCATTATCCCTTCACTCCATGATATGTCATTATCCCTTCACTTCTTGAAGTGTCATTATCCCTTCACCACATGATGTGCCATCATCCCTTCACCCTTTGATGTGTCATTATCATTTCACTCCATGATATATCATATGCCCTTCTCTCAATGTTGTGTCATTGTCCCTTCACTCCATGATGTGTCATTATCCCTTCACTACATGATGTCTCATTATTCCTTCACTTTATGATGTGCCATGATCCCTTCACCCTATGTTGTGTCATTATTCTTTCACATATGATATGTCATTATCTCTTCACCCTTTGATGTGTCATCATCCCTTCACTTCATAATATGTCATTATCCCTTCACCCCACAATATGTCATTATCCCTTCACCCCCTTGATATGTCATTATCCCTTCACCCCTTGATGTGCCATTATCCTTTCACACCTTGAAGTGTCATTATCCCTCCACCCCCTTGATATGTCATTATCCCTTCACCCCTTGATGTGCCATTATCCTTTCACCCCTTGAAGTGTCATTATCCCTTCACCCCTTGATGTGTCATTATCCCTTCACTCCTTGATGTGTCATTATCCCTTCACCCCTTGATGTGTCGTTATCAATTCACCTCTTGATGTGTCATTATTTTTTCACCCTTTGATGTGTCATTATCCCTTCACCCCTTGATGTGTCATTATCCCTTCACCCCTTGATGTGTCATTATCCTTTCACCCCTTGATGTGTCATTATCCCTTCACCCCTTGATGTGTCATTATTCTATCACCACTTGATGTGTTATTATCCCTTCACCCCTTGATGTGTCATTATCCCTTCATCCCTTGATGTGTCATTATTCCTTCACCCCTTGATGTGTCATTATCCCTTCACCCCTTGATGTGTCCTTATCCCTTGATGTGCCATCATCCCTTATCCCCTTGATGTGTCACTATTCCTTCACCCTTTGATGTGTCATTATCCATTCATCCCTTGATGTGTCATTATCCATTAATCCCATGATGTGTCATCATCCTTTCACTCAATGATGTGTCATTATTCCTTCTCTCCATTATGTGTCATTATTCCTTCACTCCATGATGTGTCATTATCTCTTCACTCCATGATGTATCATTATCTCATCACCCTTTGATGTGTCATTATTCCTTCACCCATTGATGTCTCATTATTCCTTCACTCCATGATGAATTATTATCCTTTCTCCCTTTGATGTATCATTATCGCTTCACTCCATAATGTGTCATTATCCCTTCACTCATTGATGTGTCATTATCCCTTTACCCTTTGAAGTGCTATTATCCTTTCACCCCTTAATGTGTAATTATTCTCTCACTCCCTGATATGTCATTATCCCTCACCCCTTGATGTGCCATTATTCCTTTACCTCTTGATGTGTCATTATCCCTTCACCCACTGATGTGTAATTATTCCTTCACCCTTTGATGTGTCATTATCACATATCATTATGTGACATGTGAAATTAAATTTTTATAATAGTGAGGCTAACCCTTGCAGGTGTTGTCTCCCTACAGCATAACGATAAATTCCTACACTAATAATGGTCAAATTATGTGCAATAGAAATACCGAAAGCTGATCTACCCTTATTCTGATGTTGCATATTCTCGGCAGCAAATAGTGACTAACTGGAGTCACACTGCTTTCTAGGACATGCTGGGAGTAAATTTGTGTTGGGGGAAGCCTGCTGCCAACACACTCATGTTCACCACAGCACTCAATATGGCTGCCTTTGTACACAAAGGCAGCCATATTGTTCCTGCCTCCTCTCCCGGGGATGCTTACATTCGAGATTCAGGAGAAAGAATTTGGTTTGAGGTCAACTCTAACTATTTACTATATATTTAATTTAGTAGATTCATTTTATTGTGTAACAGCCCTAAGACAGTTGTATTTTAACGATGAGTAGATGACCTTGGATTCTTAACTCCGTTATCTGAAACTTTTCGAAGGAGTTTCCTGTAACTTTTATGACTAACTAATGTATACAGACGAGGAGTCACAATAACGTGGCTGAAATATGTTGACCAAACCACACACTAGGAAGTGAAGGGAAGACGTCGTTTCTGTCTGTCCTGGACCATTCTCAAGTCGATTCGACTTGAGAATGGTCCAGGACGCACCGAAACGTCGTCGTCCCTTCACTTTCTAGTGTGTGGTTTGGTCAACACTAACTAATGTAAATTAACAACATTTTACAGCAGATATATTAAAGTTTGTATTTTGATGTGGAAATTTCCCACATTATGCAGTGACTAGAGGTGCAGGTTGTCACTGACAGAGTTGTTGACTAACAATAAATACTGAGGTTCCACACCACGCCGCAGGTGTCTCCCGTGACGGAGAATGTTGTGGTGAAGAAGGAGGGCTGGACCCGCCCCTGGTGGGAGCGCTACCAGCCCGTCTCATACACCATCATCACTCGCTCCGGTAACCTCACCTCCTTCACCGACATGGTCAACCGCTGCAACAACGCTGGTGTGAGGTAAGGACTACATTCACAGTAATAGTCAACCGCTGCAACAACGGTGGTGTGAGGTAAGAACTACACACTCACAGTAATAGTCAACAACTGCAACAACGGTGGTGTGAGGTAAGAACTGTACACTCACAGTAATAGTCAACCATTGCAACAACGATGGTGTGAGGTAAGAACTGTACACTCACCTCACAGTAATAGTCAATGCCTGCAACAACGCTGGTGTGAGGTGAGAATATTGGTTTAACACACTCCAGTACCAGTTATATTTTCCTTGTATGTTTGTGAAGGATTTTTTCTACTTAAAACGAAGGTAGGATAAAATGAATTCTGATTCATGATTTTTTTTTTTTTGCATTAGAAACATTAAATATTCCAATTTCGCTCTACATAAGTGAACCACTTGGTTTCCTTTTGAATCACTTGGTTCACCGTCCAACCAGTGGTCTTGACGGTAGAGCGACGGTCATGGCTTCATGCAGGTCGGCGTTCAATCCCTGACCGTCCAAGTGGTTGGGAACCATTCCTTCCCCCGCATCCCATCCCTGATCCTTATCCTAACCCCTTCCATGTGCTATATAGTCTAATGGCTTGGCGCTTTCCCCTGACAATTTCCTCTTGATTTAAATAATAAAGTTCTTGTCAAGGTATAAATGCTGTAGTTTTTGTTTTGGTAGAAATCCTGTAGTTGTTGTTTGGGAAAAATACTGTTGTTTTTGTTTGAGTAGAAATACTATAGTTTTTGTTTGTGTAGAAATACAGTAGTTTTTGTTTGGGTAAAAATCTTGTAGATTTTGTTTGAGTAGAAATGCTGTAGTTTTTGTTTGGATAGAAGTACTGTAGTTTTTGTTTGGGTAGAAATGCTGTAGTTTTTGGTTGAGTAGAAATGCTGCAGTTTTTGTTTGGGGGGAAATACTTTTTTTTTGGGTAGAAATACTGTAGTTTTTGTTTAGGAAGAAATTCTGTAGTTTTTGAGTAGAAAGGCCGTAATTTTTGATTGGGTAAAAATGCTATAGTTTTGTTTGAGTAGAAAAACTAGCTTTTGTTTGTGTTGAAATGCTGTAGATTTTGTTTGGATAGAAATGATGTAGATTTTTTTTAGGTAGAAATGCTGTAGTTTTTGGGGTAGAAATGCTGTAGTTTTTGGGGTAGAAATGCTTTAGTTTTTGGGGTAGAAATGCTTTAGTTTTTGGGGTAGAAATGCTTTAGTTTTTGGGGTAGAAATGCTTTAGTTTTTGGGGTAGAAATGCTTTAGTTTTTGTTTGAGTAGAAATACTGTAGTTTTTGTTTGTGCAGAAATCCCTAAGTTTTTGTTTGGGAAGAAATGTTGTAATTTTTGTTTGGGTACAAAACTGTAGTTTGGGCTTGGGTAGAAATACTGCAGTTTTTGTTTGAGAAGAAATGCTGTTTTTTTTTTTGAGAACAAATGATGCAGTTTTTGTTTGGGTAGAAATACTGTAGTTTTTGCTTGGGAAGAAATACTGCAGTTTCCATGTGTAGAAATGACATAGTTTTTCTAGGGGGTAGAAATACTGTAGTTTTTCTTGGGGTAGAAATACTGTAGTTTTTCTTTGGATAGAAATACTGCAGTTTTTGTTTTGGAAGAAATGCGGTAATTTTTGTTTGGGTACAACTGCTGTAGTGTTTGTTTGGATAGAAATACTGTAGTTCTTTCTTGGGTAGAAATAATGCACTTTTTGTTTGAGTAGAAATGCTGTAGTTTTTGTTTGGGTAGAAATACTTGATACCTGGTTGATGGGGTTCAGGGAGTTCTTCTACTCCCCAAGCCCTGCCCGAGACCCGGCTTGACTTATGAGAGTTTGGTCCACCAGGCTTTTGCTTGGAGTGGCCCGCAGGCCCACATATACACCACAGCCCGGTTGGTCCGGCACTCCTTGGAGAAAATGATCTGTTTTCTCTTGAAGATATCCACAGTTGTTCCGGCAATATTTCTTATGCTCGCTGGGAGGACGCTGAACAACCGTGGAATGTTTATAAAGTGCTTTCTGATTGTGCCTATGGCACCCCTATTCTTCACTGGTTCTATTCTGCATTTTCTTCCATATCGTTCACTCCAGTATGTTATTTTACTGTGTAGACTTGGTACCTAGCCCACCAGTATGTTATTTGATATCTCTCTCGCCTTCTTTCTAGTGAGTACATTTGGAGAGATTTGAGACGATCCCAATAATTTAGGTGCTTTACTGCGTCTATGTATGCCGTATATGTTCGCTATTTCAGCAATCTCTCCTTCTCTGAAGGGGAAAGTGAGTACTGAGCAGTACACTACACGGGACAGTACACGTGATTTGTGTAGTACAACCAATTTGATGGGATCCCTGGGTCTGAAAGTTCTTGTAATTTTTTTTTAAGATATATACAAGAGTTGTTACATTCTTGTACAGCCACTAGTACGCGTAGCGTTTCGGGCAGGTCCCTGGAATACGATACCCGCCGCGAAGAATCGTTTTTACAGCCAAGTACACATTTTACTGTTGAGTTAAACAGAGGCTACAGTTAAGGATTTGCGCCCAGTAATTCCTCCCGGGCCAGGGGCCAGATTCACGAAAGAACTTACGCAAGCACTTACGAACGTGTACATCTTTCCTCAATCTTTGACGGCTTTGGTTACATTTATTAAACAGTTTACAAGCATGAAAACTTGCCAATCAAATGTTGTTATTGTTATAAACAGCTTCCTGGTGCTTCGGAGCTCATTAACTGTTTAGTAATTGTAAACAAAGCCGCCAAAGATTGAGAAAAGATGTACAGGTTCGTAAGTGTTTGCGTAAGTGCTTTCGTGAATCTGGCCCCAGGATACGAACCCACGACAAAGCGCTTGCGGAACGCCAGGCGAGTGTCTTACCACTACACCACGGAGACTGGTGAACAACCAGTCCGATCCATCCGATAATTTTTCTGGCTGACGCAATATTTGCCTGGTTATGCTCCCTAAACGTTAGGTCGTCAAACATCATTATTCTTAAATCCTTTACATGCTGCTTTCCTAGTATGGGCACATTTGACTGTGTTTTGTACCCTGTATTATGTTTAAGGTCCTCATTTTTACCGCACCTGAATATCTGGTATTTATCACTGTTAAACATCAAGTTATTTTCTGTTGCCCAGTCGAAAACTTTATTAATATCTGCTTGAAGTTTTTCAATGTCTTCAGCAGAGGTAATTTTCATGCTAATTTTTGTGTCATCTGCAAAGGATGATACGAAGCTGTGACTTGTATTTTTGTCTATATCTGATATGAAAATAAGGAAAAGCAGTGGTGCTACCCTGAGGTACAGAGCTTTTAACTGCGCTTGGACTCGATTTTATACGGTTGAATGTTACTCTTTGTGTCCTGTTCGACAAAAAACTGAGTATCCAGCGTCCTACTTTACAAGATATTCCCATTGACCTCATTTTGTGTGCTCTCACTCCATGGTCACATTTATCGAATGCCTTTGCGAAGTCCTTGTATACCACATCTGCATTCTGTTTTTCTTCTAATGCCTCAGTGACTTTGTCGTAGTGATTAAGTAGCTGTGAGAGGCACGATCTTCCGGCTCGAAATCCATGTTGGCCTGGGTTGTGAAGGTCATTGGTCTCCATGAAACTGGTGACCTGACTCCTAATCTCTCGATCAAATACTTTTATGATGTGGGACGTTAGTGCAGCTGGTCTATAATTCTTTGCCAATGTTTTGCTCCCTTCCTTGTGTAGAGGGGCTATGTCTGCTACTTTAAGTGCATCTGGTATCTTCCCCCGTGTCCAAGCTCTTCCTCCACACTATACTGAGTGCCTGTGCTACTGGCACCCTGCATTTCTTTATAAATATTGAATTCCATGAATCTGTACCCGGAGCTGAGTGCATGGCATGTTTTCAATTTCTCTTTCAAAATCTAGTACGCTCGTGTTGATATCAGTTATTTTTGTAGGGGGTTTGGATATCCTGCATAAAGAAATTGTCTGGATCTTTCACTTTCATGTTGTTTATTTGAATCCTAAACATGTCCTCATACTGTTTTTTTACGAATTCACTAATTTCTTTTTCATCTTTTGTGTATGAACAATCACTCGTACGAATAGGTCCAATACTGGCAGTGGTTTTTGCTTTTGCATATGTGAAGAAGTATTTTGGATTTTCTTTATTTCCTGAATTGCTTTCAGTTCTAACTGCCTTTTTTCAGTCTCATATGTGTTTCAATTTCACTTCTTTGTAGGGAATGTCGTGTCTGCTTAAGTATTTCCGTATTTTTTTTCCTTTTTTTTATAGTGTCGTCTGCGTTCTCTTTCTACGTTGGATCTCTTTCTGGCTTTCCTCAAAGGAACATGTTTCAGACAGACTGGATATGCTTCCGAAGTCAGTTTTTATATTCCTTCTGTAGGACTTGTATTACTTAGATAAGTTTCCCATGAAATGAATATAAGTTACCTGTTTATTGTCTCCCAGTATCCTTTTATTATTAAAATTGAATTTACTGAATAACCCCTCTCGCTTGATCATTGTTTGAGCTTGCGATCTGAGTATGTGGTATCTGATATCGTAATGTCCCTGATTATGTTTTCATTGTTTGTAAAGACCAGCTCTAGAATATTTTCATTTCTCGTTGGCTCTGATATCTGCTGGTTGAGTGAAAATTTGTCACAGAATCTAAGTAGTTCTCTAATCTGTGGTTGGTTAGGTCCCGATAGATTTCCTGGTATAATAATATTGTTTGCTATTCTCTCACTACTCAAAAACATACTACTCACCTCCGTGTCAGTACGACTCCGTAGCACAAAACTTACCTACGTGTCAGAAAGCCTCTGTAGCACGCATCTTTTCTACGTTTCACTAAGACTCCGTTGAACACAACGTACTTCCGTGTCAATAAGACCCACAACTCCCCATTGTGTCAGTAAAACTCCGGTGCACACATCTTACCTCCGTGTTAGTAAAACCCCGTAACACAACCCTTACCTACGTGTCACTAAGACTCTGTAGCACACAACTTATCTCCATGTCACTAGGACAACGTAGCACAAAACTTACCTACGTGTCACTAAGATTCAATTGCATACAGCTTACCTACATGTCACCAAGACTACACTGTGCACAACTTATCTACGTGTCACTAAGACTCCGTAGTATACAAATTACCTACGTGTCACTAAGACTCCTTAGCTCAACGTACCTCTGTGTCAGTAAGACAACGTAGCATACAACTCATCTGTGTGTTAGTAATACTCCGCAACACACAACTTACCTCAGTGTTCCTAAGACTATGTAGCACACAAATTACCTACGTGTCACTACCATTCCGTAGCACACAACGTACTTCTGTGTCAGTAAGACCCCGCAACACACAACTTACCTACGTGTCACTGAGACTACGTAGCATACAACTTACCTCCTTGTCAGTACGACCCCGTAGCATAAAACTTACCTACGTGTCAGAAAGACTCTGTATCACACAACTTACTTTAGTGTCAGTAAGACCTCATTGAACACAACTTATCTACGTATCAGAGAGACTCCGTAGCACACAACTTATCTCCTTGTCACTAAGAATTCGTAGCACACAACGAACCTACGTGTCACTAAGACTCTGTAGCACATTACTTACCTCCGAGTCTCTAAGATTCCGCAGCACTCAACTTACGTCGTTGTCAGTAAGATCCTGTAGAACAAAAATTTCGTCTGAGTCACTAAGATTCCGAAGCACAAAACGTACCTCCGTGTCACAAAGACTCCGTTGGACGCAACTTACCTAAGTGTCACTAAGTCTCCGTAGCACACAACGTGCTCCTGTGTCAATAAGACCCCATAGGACACAACTTACCAACGTGCCACTAAGAATCCGTAGCACACAACTTACCTTCGTGTCACTAATATTCCGTAGCACACAGCTGACCTCCGTGTCAGTAAAACCCGTCACACACAACTTACCTACGTGTCACTAAGTCTCCGTTGCACAAAACGTACCTCTGTGTAATTTAGACTCCGTAGAACATAACTTAACTCCGTGTCACTAAGACTCCGTAACACCCAACTTACCTACGTGGCACTAAGAGTACGTTGCACACAACTTATCTACGTGTCACTATGACTCCGTAGCACACAACGTACTTCCTTGTCAGTAAGTCCCAAAGCTCTCAACACACCTACGTGTCAGTAAGACTTCGCTGCATACAACTTACCTTCGTGTCACTAAAAATCCGTAGCACATAATATACGTCCGAGTCAGTAAGACCCCGTAGCACAAAACGTTAGTCGGAGTTATTAAGACTCCATTGCACACAACTCGCCTGTCACTAAGACTCCGTAGCACACAACTTACCTCCGTGTCAGTAAAACCCCGTTGCACACAACTTACCTATGTGTCATTATAGCTCCGTAGCACACAACGTACCTTCATATCAGTAAAACCCCGTTGTGAGAGTTTGAGTTTGTAAACTTGTGGAATAAATTGAAATTGGTATAAGGAATTTTAGCTCGGAAAATTTCTAAGAATTTTCTTTATTCTTTAACCTTTATTCCTGTCGTGATATTCAACTAGGTCGCCTGAGGAAGGACTTGCTTAGCTAACACACCAGTGTAGTAAACAGTTCATTCCTCACTTTGGGACCATGTATGAACAATTGACTAGGCGCGAGCAAACGCCGAGACCCCAATGAAAATTGAAATCCCCTCTCTTAGGCCGCCGACCTTCGCCAATCGCCGAAGCGAATCTAACGAGTAAGTCACGGGCTCTCACAACAATAATTTATTGTTGTGTGGTGCCGTATATTTGATCCAAAGCTCAGAAAATTAGTCTCAATTTTATTAGTCGAGTGTGAAGAACATTTGCATAACAATAATAATGTGTGGGGGTGTAACGAAAAGACAGTGTTAACCATAACAACTTAGTTTATTCAATAAAGTACTAACTACTACAACAAAATAAAAAGAAATGTCAATGACGTTACTCGAAATCCCTCCTGTGACACTATCAATGACAGCTAGACACCAGCCCCTCGGACTGCATAATGAACTAACTCGAACATAAGCGTGACCACAGAGGAATCAACAAGAAACAAGAACTAACAGATCTATAATCACAATTACAACAAATGACACAGTAGGTTCTGAAATACGTCTCCAGTAACCTCCTAACTGTTCTACGCCTCAGTGCAGTCTACACCTGCAACAGCGTTTGCAATGCAATCAAATCAGTAGTCTTTCAATGACAACAATAACTAATGGGTTCACTGGCAACTCCAGCACCCTTCCTCAAATTAATCCTTACGTTAACACTCCGTCCCATGGACGATCAACAATCAATACCAATTGATTTACGCTAATAACAAGGTAACATTTACGTTAAATTAATAACTCTTACAACTGTCACTAGTAACGCGGAAATTACATAACACTCTACCCGTCGAGCATTCAGTGAGAAAATCCCATTAATCCCTGTACTACCAGACAGCTGATTAATCTCTTTACTAGTTACGTTAATTTACGTTAATCGGTTACTAATCACTCAGCGATGGTAAACTCTGATTTGCAATGTCCAAAGTGCTAAGAGAACGGTAATCACTCGTGATTACCTTTAGAGTAATTAATTACTATCCTCAAGATCAATAATTAAACAATTAAAATACGCAACCTTTCACACTGGCTCAGCAATTTACATTAAGGTATGAATTCCGTCTGAGCCTTCCATACTCAGACCAATTCAGGTGGCTAATAACAGTAATTAGCCCCATGTTTACGTTATTCTAAAATGACGCTACTCCTCCCACGAGTCAATCAAGTGCCGGTACTTCCGGGTAGATAACGACGTTACGTTAATGGAACAATGTAGCCTTCGTGTGAGTCGATCAAACAAGGATCGAGGTTAATTACTTTGACTTCCTGCAACACGTCAATTACCCGGCCCACTGACCGTTAATTACGACAGACAATACTCTAATTCTTATCTGGCTGCTGGCTAGACTCCTTGAGACTACCGTAGCTGCTTACAGGAAAGTAAATTAACCCAAACGCATTCTACGTTACTCAAATTGTCAAAGAACAAATTCTCTTAAAGCAATGGGCGTTCCCTTGGTTACGTTATATTAATTGCCTCGCAATCACCTCACTGAATACTGGACTTCGATGTCCTACCAGATAACCAGGAGAATATATGTGTACCCAAGTACTCGTCTACAGCCGAGTTCACCCACGACAATGACAAATCACACTAACAAATCACAGTGATTTACGTTACAATCCGGTTGCAATGACAATACTGCAGAACCTAGTAAAATAACATACATGACATGAACCCTCTAGAACACTGCCCCACAATGACTTTACTGAACTGCAATCACCTACGGTGATGCTCAACACTAGCAACAATCACCATCAAATAACAACCCCCTTTGCAATAACACACACGGCAAGTACTCTAATTTCCAAATATTAGGATACTACACACACTTACTTACTTACTGTTGCAAATGACCCCAGTGCTCTCAATAACCCCCCTAGAACACAGGTCAATATATTGCAATCACCTCACAGTAAATAACTCAATAACACTGGGCACCGTGACACTACGATTATATATATATATATATAATTATAATTATTGCTGACACATGTAGCTACAGCTATCAAACGTTATTGGGAACACTAAGGAGAATCTCACACTCCTTAAATCACATGGGTGACTGATTTATCGATCACGCATGTCGATAAACACTCTCCAGAGTTACGTTACTCGACAGAGCGGGGACGGTCTCTCTAGACGGCCTCGTCACTCACCAAAACTCACCAAAATTACGTTAATTAATACTGCAACCACAATATATATTTATATAAATCACACTTGTCACGGCCCTGGGAACAATACAAGAAATTAAGTCCACACTGTGGTATACTCCACAATAATCATTGCCAGGAATCACTGGCGTTACACATACCTGAGCGCTCAGTGTTGGAATTCCACACCTGCAAGACCACACATGGAAATGATATCACTCCGTCCCACGGACGATCAAAAATGATTACCACAATGAAATAATAGAATTATTACATGGACATCCTCTCAGTCCTTGGCTAATCTATGTATCCTCTGTTCCCGTGTGTACCCACACACACACACACACACACACACACACTGTACGTCTGTGTACACCAGACTTAAGTCCCTCTGGACTGACAAGATGACAACACAGGTGATTAATCTCCTCGCCCACAATTCACTCCACCTGAACAGGTGCTGCGTGACAATGTGACGGAACACTTGACCTCGAATTCAAGCTTTAGAGACTACTAATCACCAGAAATACACACATAGGTACTTACTCATTCACACTGCCGGCTACACACCTTCCCATACATCAGGCACCCCGCTTCCGGTGGCTGGCTCGCTCCGGGTGGCGTAAGCTGCGGTAGTATTTATTCGAAAAGATTGGCGCACACTCGAACCCCTCCCACTCAACACGGCTGAGTTTGCACCCTCGACTCACCCGTGAAGTGAAGCATTCATACCCAGGTGACGCGCACAACGATAGCGTCTCACACAACATGGGCAATTTGCCTTAACACTGACACGAATTTCCCCGTTCCCATCGACTGCTACAGAGCACTAGCAAGTCTAATCATCACTGGTATGGGATCTACGAGTCTGTTGCTGCTCGTATGCACATTCCCCACGATCCCAGATCACTGTACCTCTACCCCCTGCACAAAAATGTCTTAAACCCCTCCAAGCGACGACTTCGGCCGGATTCTGTGACGACCGTTGTCGTTGGTGAAGCAGGAAGCATCAGCAGTTGAGTAGTCCAGCCACCACGACGCCCTATACTTCAATATGGCCGAATTGAGTACAGAGAGCGTCTTGACAAGGTGGCAGCTGAGTTCAGAATGATGCTACACCGGCTCTCCCCGCGTCCTTCTCGAAATAACCAATGAGAGGAAGGCATACAGCGGCCTACCCCTCTCATCCAATCAGCGACGGTGTAGCATAGTCCCTAGGGCAACTCCAAGATGGCCGACCAACATGGCGGCTCATGATGTTTACCAAGATGGCGGCTGTCTCCATGACAACGACTCAAGTGGCCAGCGAGCGCGGGAGGCCCACAGCTTACCCCACGCCTGGGCCTAGCCGTTCCCGCGCAAAATTGTCTGGCTCCATGCCATACAATGAGATGATGCTATCAGCTCTAGCACTGTCCACAGACATGCCACCCCGGCCAGGGTAACATTTATGGACTGCTGATGACTGGGGCTCTCACATGAGCCCAAACACTAGATGTTTCGGTTGCTGGTTACCAAACTTAAGTCCGCCCACTTAACAAGTGCACTTAACAAGTGTACTGGCTCCCACAGGCATAAGAGCACTATTGTAAGTGAGCTGGTGAACCATCCCCTCACAACGTTGCACACAACTTACCTATGTGTCATTAAGACTCCGTAGCACATAACGTACCTTCATATCAGTAAAACCCCGTTGCACACAACTTACTTATGTGTCATTAAGACTCCGTAGCACACAACTTACCTTTGTTGTAATAACTCCAAATTGCTACTCCCCCTTACTCACATAAAAGCCCAGCTTAACACTGCTTGAAAGCTCACTGTGACCCTCACTGAGCTCCCAGCTAACTGTTAAACTGAAACATTAAATGAGGGGGAAGCAAGAGATGAAGGGTTATTAATTTTAAATAATGAATAATACTGAAACTTACGCTGCCAGAACCTTCCTGAAAGCTGAATGTGTCTGTATTACTGATTTACCAAGAAGGCCAGAAATTAATGATCATGAATCTTGAGGGATGTGGGAATCTTGGTAATAAATGATTGCTTGGGAATTCATTTGAAAACTTTACTTTACTAATTTAGATTCAAGGGCAACTTTAATATTCAAAATATAAAAATGGAGGTGGATTAAACACAAGGGGATTTCCAGTACAGCACATAAACACAACATAGAAAATCGATGCAGCATTAATAAAAGGGGAGACAGATAACTAAACAACAAAATAAATTAATGAAACTTTATTTAACAAAAGACACGATTAATTATAACAAATTGAAATATATCCGTCTCTAAATACATCCCTAAGAGGCAATATAAACGGGGTGCAATTACTTTGATGTACCAAAACTCAGACACACATTACCTTAGTCCTGCAATAACCGGCCACAGATGTTGAATGGCTGGTCTCCCAGGTCATTGGACCTGTCCCAAATTCCCCTCCTGACACACTAACTAAAATTTCCTCTGACTACTCCAGGGAGGCCTATCGTTCTTCCCTCGAGCTTGGCTCTGGGCTAGGAGCGCAAATCAATTCAAACCAAAGTTGGTTGTCCTGGTCCTTTGGCCAATGGGTGTCCGGCTCTACCCTGGGGGACTCAGCCTCTTGAGACTTTAGTCCAATCACTTGAGCCCCCAGGCCTAGTACCCTGGCACCACTAACCATTGAAACAAAAGCCCCTGCTCTTGGCCAGTGAAAAGCCTGACATCTACCCGGGGAGAGGGGGGGGGGGCGGTCCTCTCACAGAATCTGGAAATAAGCACTTATACCCAGATCGTGTGAAACAAACCTTGACTACCCAGCCACCCAAGAGAAGTTCGAGAGCACGGTTTTATGGCACTGAATTTATTGGTCCCCAACTTGTCCATGGCTATAGAAGAGGCAGGGAAGGGGGGAAAGAGTGGGGGTAGAGAGGGGAAAAGAGTGGGGGTGGAGAGGGGAAAAGAGTGGGGAAGAAGTGGGTTAAGAGAGGGCCAAAAATGAGAGGGACTCTCCAGCCACCAATGGTCTCTTGACTCCACGGTTTATGGCAAGAAAGGGCAACTGGGAGAATGAACAAGGAAGGAGGAGACAAACGAGGGGGAAAGGGGAGAAGCTTGGTCTGTGCACATACCATTACACCTTGTCAGTAAGACTCCGTAGCACACAACTTACCCTCTGTGTCAGTAAGACTCCGTAGCACACAACTTACCCTCTGTGTCAGTAAGACTCCGTAGCACACAACTTACCCTCTGTGTCAGTAAGACTCCGTAACACACAACTTACCCTCAGTGTCAGTAAGACTCCGTAGCACACAACTTACCCTCTGTGTCAGTAAGACTCCGTAACACACAACTTACCCTCAGTGTCAGTAAGACTCCGTAGCACACAACTTACCCTCTGTGTCAGTAAGACTCCGTAGCACACAACTTACCCTCTGTGTCAGTAAGACTCCGTAGCACACAACTTACCCTCTGTGTCAGTAAGACTCCGTAGCACACAACTTACCCTCTGTGTCAGTAAGACTCCGTAACACATAACTTACCCTCAGTGTCAGTAAGACTCCGTAGCACACAACTTACCCTCTGTGTCAGTAAGACTCCGTAGCACACAACTTACCCTCTGTGTCAGTAAGACTCCGTAGCACACAACTTACCCTCTGTGTCAGTAAGACTCCGTAACACACAACTTACCCTCAGTGTCAGTAAGACTCCGTAGCACACAACTTACCCTCTGTGTCAGTAAGACTCCGTAGCACACAACTTACCCTCTGTGTCAGTAAGACTCCGTAACACACAACTTACCCTCAGTGTCAGTAAGACTCCGTAGCACACAACTTACCCTCTGTGTCAGTAAGACTCCGTAGCACACAACTTACCCTCTGTGTCAGTAAGACTCCGTAACACACAACTTACCCTCAGTGTCAGTAAGACTCCGTAGCACACAACTTACCCTCTGTGTCAGTAAGACTCCGTAGCACACAACTTACCCTCTGTGTCAGTAAGACTCCGTAGCACACAACTTACCCTCAGTGTCAGTAAGACTCCGTAGCACACAACTTACCCTCTGTGTCAGTAAGACTCCGTAGCACACAACTTACCCTCAGTGTCAGTAAGACTCCGTAGCACACAACTTACCCTCTGTGTCACTAAGACTCCGTAAAGTACCTGTTCAACCACAAAAACCCGTTTACTAAAGTACTAAAGACTATCACCACGACTAAAGTGTGGGTAACAACTACACCAGTGACAGTGTGTGGGTACAGTACCACACTGTCTGCTGTACCAGTGACAGTGTGTGGGTACAGTACCACACTGTCTGCTGTACCAGTGACAGTGTGTGGGTACAGTACCACACAGTCTGCTGTACCAGTGACAGTGTGTGGGTACAGTACCACACTGTCTGCTGTACCAGTGACAGTGTGCGGGTATAGTACCACACTGTCTGCTGTACCAGTGACAGTGTGTGGGTACAGTACCACACTGTCTGCTGTACCAGTGACAGTGTGTGTGGGTACAGTACCACACAGTCTGCTGTACCAGTGACAGTGTGTGGGTACAGTACCACACTGTCTGCTGTACCAGTGACAGTGTGTGTGGGTACAGTACCACACAGTCTGCTGTACCAGTGACAGTGTGTGTGGGTACAGTACCCACACTGTCTGCTGTACCAGTGACAGTGTGTGGGTACAGTACCACACAGTCTGCTGTACCAGTGACAGTGTGCGGGTACAGGACCACACTGTCTGCTGTACCAGTGACAGTGTGCGGGTACAGGACCACACTGTCTGCTGTACCAGTGACAGTGTGTGGGTACAGTACCACACTGTCTGCTGTACCAGTGACAGTGTGTGGGTACAGTACCACACTGTCTGCTGTACCAGTGACAGTGTGTGGGTACAGTACCACACTGTCTGCTGTACCAGTGACAGTGTGTGGGTACAGTTGCTGCACACACTAGCCCGGACGGAATCTCACCATGGGTATTGAAAGAGTGTGAAGGAGCACTTTGCTTGCCACTCTCCATAGTGTATAGTAGGTCACTGGAGACGGGAGACCTACCAGAAATGTGGAAGACGGCTAATGTAGTCCCAATATATAAAAACGATGACAGGCAAGAGGCACTGAACTACAGGCCAGTGTCCTTAACTTGTATACTATGCAAGGTAATGGAGAAGATCGTGAGAAAAAACCTAGTAACACATCCGGAGAGAAGGGACTTTGTGTGAACATGGGTTCAGGGAGGGTAAATCTTGCCTTACAGGCTTAATAGAATTCTACGATCAGGTGACAAAGATTAAGCATGAAAGAGAAGGATGGGTGGACTGCATTTTTTTGGGACTGTCGGAAAGCCTTCGACACAGTTCCCCATAAAAGGCTGATGCATAAGCTGGAGAAACAGGCAGGACTAACTGGTAGTGCTCTCCAGTGGATAAGGGAGTACCTAAGCAATAGGAAGCAGAGAGTTACAGTGAGGGGTGAGACCTCAGATTGGTGTGAAGTCGCCAGTGGACTCCCGCAAGGCTCTGTACTCGGACCTATCCTGTTTCTGATATACGTAAATGATCTCCCAGAGGGTATAGACTCATTCCTTTCAATGTTTGCTGACGACGCCAAAATTATGAGAAGGATTAACACAGAGAAGGACAGTTTGAGGCTTCAAGAAGAACTGGACAAGCTGAAGGAATGGTCGAACAAATGGTTGTTACCCAAGCAAATGTGATGTAATGAAGATAGGTGTAGGGAGCAGGAGACCAGATACAAGGTATCATTTGAGAGTTGAAATACTTCAAGAGTCAGAGAGAAAGACCTGGGGGTTGATATCACGTCAGATCTGTCATCTGAAGCCCATATCAAGAGGATAGCATCAGCGGCACATGCCAGGTTGGCTAACATAAGAACGGCCTTTAGAAACTTGTGTAAGGAATCTTTCAGACCTTTGTATACCACATATGTCAGACCAATCCTGGAGTATGCGGTTCCAGCATGCAGTCCATATCTAGTCAAGCATAAGACTAAACTGGAAAAGGTTCAAAGGTTTGCCACCAGACTAGTACCCAAACTGAGGGGTATGAGCTACGAGGAGAGACTACGGGAATTAAACCTCACGTCACTGGGAGACAGAAGAGTTAGAGGGGACATGATCACCACATACAAGATTCTCAGAGGAATTGATAGGGTAGATAAAGACAGACTATTTAATACAAGAGGCACACGCACGAGGGGACACAGGTGGAAATTAAGTGCCCAAATGAGCCACAGAGATATTAGAAAGAATTTTTTCGGTTTCAGTAGTAGACAAATGGAATGCATTAGGAAGTGATGTGGTGGAGACTGACTCCATTCACAGCTTCAAGTGTAGATATGATAGAGCCCAGCAGGTTCAGAAACCTGTACATTAGTTAATTGACAGTTGAGAGGCGGGACCAAAGAGCCAGAGCTCAACCCCCGCAAGCACAACTAGGTAAGTAAGCTATGTGAGTACAGTACCACACAGACAGTGTGCAGGTACTGTTCCACAGACAGTGTGCGGGGAACAATACCTCACAGACTGCTGTAGCTACAACTGTCCTGTAGGTTCCTGGACCAGACTACCTGTCACCTGTACCGGGTGATGACGAGATATACTCCAGGTCGGACGGCTGATCAACTATCAACACAGGAAACACTTCAAGAACACAAAATGTAGATAATAACTGTAATGCCAGTAAGGTCGGCCTGTCATTCATCCCTGCACATACACACACTCTCCTCCACTGTTGATGCTCCCATGGTATCTCCCATGTTAGATGCTCCCATGTTAGATGCTCCCATGGTATCTCCCATGTTAGATGCTCCCATGTTATCTCCCATGTTAGATGCTCCCATGTTATCTCCCATGTTAGATGTCCCCATGTTATCTCCCATGTTAGATGCTCCTATGTTATCTCCTATGTTAGATGCTCCCATGTTATCTTCTATGTTAGATGCTCCCATGTTAGATGCCACCATGTTATCTCCCATGTTAGATGCTCCCATGTTATCTTCCATGTTAGATGCTCCCATGTTAGATGCCACCATGTTATCTCCCATGTTAGATGTCCCCATGTTATCTCCCATGTTAGATGCTCCCGTGTTAGATGCTCCCATGTTAGATGCTCCCATGTTATCTCCCATGTTAGATGCTCCCATGTTATCTCCAATGATAGATGTCCCCATGTTATCTCCCATATTAGATGCTCCCATGTTATCTCCCATCATAGATGTTCCTGTGTTATCTCACATATTAGAGACTCCCATGTTATCTCCCATGTTAGATGCTCCCATGTTATCTCCCATGATAGATGCTCCCATGTTATCTCCAATGTTAGATGCTCCCATGTTATCTTCCATGTTAGATGCTCCCATGTTAGATGCTCCCATGTTATCTCCAATGTTAGATGCTCCCATGTTATCTCCCATGTTAGATGTGCCCATGTTATCTCCCATGATAGTTACTCCCATGGTATCTCCCATGATAGATGTTCTCATGTTTGATGTTCCCATGTTAGATGTGCCCATGTTATCTCCCATGTTAGATACTCCCATGCTATCTTCCATGTTAGATGCTCCCATGTTATCTCCCATGTTAGATACTCCCATGCTATCTCCCACGTTAGATGCTCCCATGTTATCTCCCATGTTAGATGCTCCCATGTTAGATGCTCCCATGTTATCTCCCATGTTAGATGCTCCCATGGTATCTCCCATGAGAGATGCTCCCATGTTATCTCCAATGTTAGATGCTCCCATGTTATCTCCCATGTTAGATGTGCCCATGTTATCTCCCATGTTAGATACTCCCATGCTATCTCCCATGTTATCTCCCATGTTAGATGCTCCCATGTTATCTCCCATGTTAGATGCTCCCATGTTATCTCCCATGTTATATACTCCCATGCTATCTCCCATGTTATCTCCCATGTTAGATGCTCCCATGTTAGATACTCCCATGTTGTCTCCCATGCTATCTCCCATGTTATCTCCCATGTTAGATGCTCCCATGTTTGATGCTCCCATGTTATCTCCCATGTTATATACTCCCATGCTATCTCCCATGTTAGATGCTCCCATGTTATCTCCCATGTTAGATGCTCCCATGTCATGTCCCATGTTAGATGCTCCCATCTAGAGCACGCGGAGACATGCCAGTATACACAGTTGACACAGTGGCAGGTGTAACTGGGTGAACACGTGCGACGAACAGGTGTGGCCACACGTGGCCAGGCTGGGTGGTGGGGGACATGACACACACAGGTGTGGCCACACGTGGCCAGGCTGGGTGGTGGGGGACATGACACACACAGGTGTGGCCACACGTGACCAGGCTGGGTGGTGGGGGACATGACACACACAGGTGTGGCCACACGTGGCCAGGCTGGGTGGTGGGGGACATGACACACACAGGTGTGGCCACACGTGGCCAGGCTGGGTGGTGGGGGACATGACACACACAGGTAAATGGCTGCTAAAGTTCAACTCAGGAAAGTGTAAAGTAATGAAATTTGGCGAAGGTAGCAGAAGGCTGAACACAAGGTACCATCTGGGAGGTAAAACCCTGCAAGAGTCAAATAGAGAGAAAGATCTGGGGGTCGATATCACACCGAACCTGCTCCCAGAGGCTCACATCAAAAGGATATCATCAGCGGCATATGCTAGACTGGCCAACATAAGAACTGCCTTTAGAAACATGTGTAAGGAATCGTTCAGGACCCTGTATGCCACTTATGTAAGACCAATCCTGGAGTATGCAGCTCCAGCCTGGAGTCCATACCTAGTTAAACACAAGACGAAGTTAGAGAAGATTCAGAGGTATGCCACCAGACTGGTCCCGGAACTGAGAGGAATGAGCTACGTTGTGTCTCACGAAGTCTCGTTGTTTGTGATTGTTATCACGTGGAAACACAATCACTGGCATTCTCGTTGCTTGCTTGATATCTCGTATAGATACAATTTCTGGCAGTCTCATTGCTTGTGCTTGATATCACGTGGAGACAATCGGTCTTTCTCCCTTTCTCTATCCTTAAGTCACTCGTTCACTACAGTTAATTAACTGATAACCCAACCGGATTCTGCGGCGATTGAGATAAATGAACTAACCAGGTGACAAGTTATTTCTTAATACGCGTCTGTTAGGCAGGTGATATGCCTAACAGACGGCTAGTGGCCTATAGCAGATTTTCCACGTTCTACAAGTAAACACGACGACTACATTCTGACGTTTGCGGGGCACCCTTGGGTGCTGGAGGCGCCTCAACGTACTCTGGTCCATTATTGGAAATTGAATAATTGGCCATTATTCCAAAAATCCTGAGTTTACCGGACAGGAGACCGGAGAGAACCGTAGGGCGTGTAGAAGTACAATATCCTACCAGGACAGGTGTAAGGAACCAATGAATGGTAACAAGATCGTGGCCTGTCACTTGAATAGTCCTGAAACCACTTGGGGTGTACTATAGAATACACGGGAGCAAGGGCGGGACACTCGTGGTATTAACACATCTCACTAAGGGACTGACGGAGGGGAGGAGTGCTGAATAATTAAGGGCATTAGGTCACTAGGGGTCAAAGGGAAGGGTAAGCCCAATATCACTAAGACAGGTACAACCATTAACAGACACTGGAATGACACTTGAATATATGACTTTATTTGACATCATTAAATAGGCATTTCCTAACTATATTCCCTAACCGAGGCAAAGATAATTTAATGACAATGTACTTTGCACAAGAGAGCCGTACTTACTTATCCGGGTATTTCACGTGACTTCGAGATGTTGTTCTTCCCAAGAGTCATACACACACTTCCACAGGGCCCCGTCTTATAGCAACCACAGGGCCCCGTCTTATAGCAACCACAGGGCCCCGTCTAATAGCAATCACAGGGCCCCGTCTTATAGCAATCACAGGGGCCCCGTCTTATAGCAATCACAGGGCCCCCCGTCTTATAGCAACCACAGGGCCCCGTCTAATAGCAAGAACGAAAAGTGTTAAGAATGTCATCAATACGGCGTCAACAGATGGTCATCAATTCTGCGTCATCAAAACAGTCACAATACAAAGTCATTAATACAGTGCTATCAGCATAGGAACACGAACACAAGGTCATTAGAACAAGGTCATCAATTCAGCGTCATCAACACAGGTTCTTCAACACAGGATCATCAACACAGGATCATCAACATAGGGATCATTAACAGAAAATGGTCAACACTGGATCAACAACACAGCATTAACAGCACAGGGTCATCAACACAAACTCCAGGAGATGATAAACAAATGGTTCATAGAATTCAATCCCAACAAGTGTAAGGTATTGAAAGTTAGAAAAGGAGAAAGAAGATTCAGGTGTGGATATAATGCCATCACTATCTCCAGAGGTACACATAAATAGTGTAACATCAGCAGCATATGGGATGCTAGTAGTCATTTGACGACTTTTAGAAACCTAAACCAGAGCACTCTCAAGGCTAGCTATACAGCCTTGTTAGACCAGTTCTGAAATATGTATCACCAGTCTGGACGCTGCACTTTGTGGGGCATAGAACAAAAATATAAATGTATGCTATATGATTAGTGCCAGAGCTACGAGGACTAAGCTACGAGGAAAGATCTCACAACCCTAGAAGAGAAGAGAGAAGAGGCAAAGAGGCAGAGGGGACATGATTGCAACATACAGGATACTGAAGGGAATTGAAAAGATGGATTACAGCCTCTTTAATATGTGAGAGAAAGTTTAACGTGATGACATGCATGGAAGCAGGAAACAATTGTTTCGAAGAAATGTAAGGAAATACTCGTACTCTCTAAGGTGGGGCCAACAAGCGCAATGCATTGAAAAAAGAAGTTGTGGAAGCCACCTCCATCTATAACGTTAAAGTAAGATTCGACCAGGAAGTTGAACATTAGGATAGTTCAAGTAGGTTCAACAAGGCTAGTAGGTTAGGCAGTAAGACCTAGACATCACTTCTCCATGGACACTGTTAAGTACTAATTGGTAACTCAGTACAGGATCATCAACACAGGGTCATCAACACATTTCATCAACTTATGGTCATCAACACATTTCATCAACTTATGGTCATCAACACATTTCATCAACTTATGGTCATCAACACATTTCATCAACTTATGGTCATCAACACATTTCATCAACTTATGGTCATCAACACATTTCATCAACTTATGGTCATCAACACATTTCATCAACTTATGGTCATCAACACATTTCATCAACTTATGGTCATCAACACAGGGTCATCAACTTATGATCATGAACACAGAGTAATCAATACAGCGTTATCAGCAGAGAGTCGTCTTAAAAACTAATCCCTCAGTAACCATTATGTAATATTTGTGTTAGATATTTCATGTTGATTATATTATCAGCTACTGATACAAGGTATCTATATTATTATCAATTTCCCAAAATTATAAACAATAGGCCTTTGGTTGTTGTTTCTTACTGCTTTCTGGCCGCCAGGATTTATGTGGACTGCGTCTTCAACCACATGAGCGGGTGGTGGGCTGAGGGGACGCCTACCACCGGAGGAACATCATTTGACTATGGCTCCGAGTCCTACCCCGGGGTCCCATATTCTGGCTTCGATTTCAACGATGCAAACTGCAACTCTTCCAATGGCGGCATTGAAAGCTATGCAGACGCTAAACAGGTAAAGTAAATTATCTTGTATATATATATATATATATATATATATATATATATATATATATATATATATATATATATATATATATATATATATATATATATATATATATGTCGTACCTAGTAGCCAGAACGCACTTCTGAACCTACTATGCAAGGCCCGATTTGCCTAATAAGCCAAGTTTTCCTGAATTAATATATTTTCTCTAATTTTTTTCTTATGAAATGATAAAGCTACCCATTTCATTATGTATGAGGTCAATTTTTTTTATTGGAGTTAAAATTAACGTAGATATATGACCGAACCTAACCAACCCTACCTAACCTAACCTATCTTTATAGGTTAGGTTAGGTAGCCGAAAAAGTTAGGTTAGGTTAGGTAAGTTAGGTAGTCGAAAAACAATTAATTCATGAAAACTTGGCTTATTAGGCAAATCGGGCCTTGCATAGTAGGCTGAGAAGTGAGTTCTGGCTACTAGGTACGACATATACATATATATATATATATATATATATATATATATGTCGTACCTAGTAGCCAGAACTCACTTCTCAGCCTACTATTCAAGGCCCGATTTGCCTAATAAGCCAAGTTTTCCTGAATTAATATATTTACTATAATTTTTTTCTTATGAAATGATAAAGCAACCCTTTTCTCTATGTATGAGGTCAATTTTTTTTTATTGGAGTTAAAATTAACGTAGATATATGACCGAACTTAACCAACCCTACCTAACCTAACCTAACCTATATTTATAGGTAAGGTTAGGTTAGGTAGCCCCAAAAAGCTAGGTTAGGTTAGGTTAGGTAGGTTAGGTAGACGAAAAAAACATTAATTCATGAAAACTTGGCTTATTAGGCAAATCGGGCCTTGAATAGTAGGCTGAGAAGTGCGTTCTGGCTATTAGGTACGACATATATATATATATATATATATATATATATATATATATATATATATATATATATATATATATATATATATATATGCGAACAAGCCTGAATGGTCCCCAGGACTATATGCGAATGAAAAACTCACACCCCAGAAGTGACTCGAACCCATACTCCCAGAAGCAACGCAACTGGTAACTACAGGGCGCCTTAATCCACTTGACCATCACGGCCGTCAAAAGGAAGTGATAGCCGAGGCTATTTGAGCCACTTCCCCGACGGCAACTCGGATGGTAATCTTGGGCATAGCATTTCACCAAATCATTTCATATATATATATATATATATATATATATATATATATATATATATATATATATATATATATATATATATATATATATATATATATTTTTTTTTTTTTTTTTAATTTGTGAGGGTACCACCTCTGGTGCCAATGTGGGGACCCATAGCCTCGGAGAAGAAAATAAAAAGTACTCAGAGAAGACCTTGTGGTTTCTCACTGAACACTAATATTATCTTCTCCTACCACCCCTCTTCTTTTGTATGTACATATATATATATTTGCTTTATTTGAACTTTGTTACAAAAAAAGAGTTACATATAGGTTACAAAGATGGTTATCATAGGTTGTCGAGTTCCTCCAGCTCCTCAGATGGCGGGCAGGAACCCTGGATGCAGTGCGCATTTCCCCTCTGTATCGCCACGCTGAGGCGCTGGAAAAGAAAGCTGGCAGCTCTAGGGTCCCTTGTTGTTTCAATGAGCCTAGAACCCAGTTCCTTCAAAAAACTGGTAGCACTTTTACCCCAGGCGCCGAGTGTCTCAGAAGCAATGGGGACAAAATTGTAGTGGTGATCCAGTTCTCTATACTTACAGGATTTGGCTGCTTCCCTGTGGGTGGCAGCGCCACCTGGTTGTGCAACACTGAGGTCAATGTAGGTGTTAGCCAGGGTTGATACGCACGTGTAGTCCCATACCAACTGCTTGCCATTCTTCCAGGGGTTCACTGTGATACCATCCGGGTGACCAATAAGAGCATCAGAGTTACGGGGCGTTAGGTAACGGGGCTCTCTTTCAGCTGGGCATCCAGCTGTGGTGAGGCTCCTCTTGATGATGTCGTTAACTTCACTGTGCCTCGAGTGCCATCCCCCTGTGCTTTGGCAGAGTAGGCCATGGTGGCCGTACCTGTCAGCCACCACCTCGCCGCAAAAACACCTATATCTGGTGTGGATTGGGGCAGCAAGGCGGAGGGCTACAGCAATTCGGAGGGCGTGTGGTGTGAGACGCGTGCCAGTTGCCGACATTGGGGTTGCTAACAGGAAATCCCCTGCATGTGGGGCTGCTACTGCTGTGAGGCGAGCAATGTCGTGTTGTGTTATTGCAGCACCCAGGCACTCTGCAGCAACTTGGTCTACAATGGGGCCATCCCAGCTGGATTGCTTGTGGGCTTTTGGGGATGATGGTTGAGGTGATGGGCCTGCACGAGAGGCCCACTCAGTGGCACAGCGTGTAAAATTGGGATCATGTACACCTGCCAGCTGATGTAAGTGGGCAGGTAGAATTTCCTTCATAAGGTCGTCGGATGCTGATAAGGAGGACAGGAAGGCTGGAACAGCGATTTGCGTTGCTGTTCGAACTCCGAGGCCCCCAAGTCTTACGGGAAGAGAGGCTTGTTTCCACTGTAGGTCATCAAGAGAGAGGTTAAGGGCTTTTTCTAACATTGATTTCAGTAACCGGTCATACTCACTTAGTTTTTGGCTACTGTAAGATAGTGAATACCTCAGAAAGTAGGTTAACCTGGGGAGGGACAGACATCTGGTGATGAGGTAGAGTGCATCATGAGCATCAATATCCTCAATCCTCCCATCCATCCTCTTAAGGTCGGCGATTTTCTTATCAAGGACCTCATCGATGGCTTTCAACCCCAGGGGAGCTCCTAGGAGTGTGCTGTCTTCAGGTTTAGTTTTATGGATATTTGGCAGAAGACCCTCTATTCTCTCTACGATGCCCTGGTTGGAACATATTATTTCACATTTAGAAGGGTTCAGGGTGAGGCCTAAAACTGCACCTTGCTCCTGGATTTTTCTGATGTCCTCCAGGAGGGAGTCTTGGGAACCAGCTAGTGTACCATCATCCAAGAACCAGATGTTAAGCTCGCTGGACAGGACCTCTGTGACTTGTTTGATGACTAAGCAGAAAAGGAGAAGAGCAAGGGGATCACCCTGTTGGACGCCTTCTCGCGAGTCAATTTCATGTTCGCCAAAAAGTAGCTTAAGATCCATACTGTAGCATGAATGTACAAAAGGGTAGAGGGAAGGGAAATGACTATGACCGCACGGAGTACAGCATCCCTCCGCACCAAATTGAAGGCATTTTTGAAATCTAGCTTGATAAGGGCCTTTTCGTCTTTGATGTTGGCGATGAAGGCTCGAGCTGCATGGGCTGCCGCCTCACACCCTTGTGGAATGCCGAACCCGAGCTGTTTTGGCTTCAGCATGTTGGCCGCTGCATCACTAACTGTTCTTGCAGCTGCCTTTGCGACGAGACGCCGGAGAGAATTGCCCACAGCTATTGGCCTGATCCCTCCATCCTTTTTCTTTAGAGCACAGAGAGATGCTTCAAAAAAGATAGGTCTTATGGACGCTGGTATGTTGCCAGCTAGACATGTGTTGGTGAATCTGGTTAGTTCCACCAAGAGGTTCTTTGCAATGTCACCCAGTGCAGGGTTGAGCATTTGCTTGAGATGGTTGGGTTTTTAGTCCTGTGAACCCACCTGCGAGGCACTACACATCAAGAAGTCAACACCAGCAATCAACAGCCAATTAATGCACAACTATATTCTACCCACTTCAAGACTCCACTCCAATATAGAAGCATCAAGAAATATGGACCAATAGGCTTTCTACAATTACTTCCATTCAATACCCATTGTTTCGTGTTCTGTCATGTGTTTGAATTTAATACCCATTCAATACCCATTGTTTCGTGTTCTGTCTTGTGTTGGAATTTAATGCCCATTGAATACCCATTGTTGAAAGTTCGTTTTTCACCTCATCCACCTCACCCAAATGTAGATATAAACCTCGAAGATTTGTAAGCTCTATTCAGTTTCAGTTGTGTGTTTGTAAACTAAAGTCTTTGAAAATGTAATAAGTTTTACGAAACGCGCTCAAGTGTCGCGTCAGACTAGAAATAAAAATGAATTTTGGAGAATTGATCTTTGAATTACCATCAACAGTGAAAAGAAACGTAAGAAAGATAGAGAAAATTCGTGTTAGAATTATTAATCTTACTTTTTCGGTCATATTTAATAATATATATATATATATTATATATATATATATATATATATATATATATATATATATATATATATATATATATATATATATATATATATATATATATATATATATATATGTATGTGTGTGTGTGTGTATATCACGAAAATAAACACGTGATTTAAAAATGTGACAATGTCAGACCACGGAAGAAAAATGAAACAGGAATTTCCTTAAGTACTTTCGTATATTAATACATCTTCAGAAGGAGTGATTTTACAGATCGAGTGATGGGTATAAATAGGCAGGAGAGAATGGTGAAGTGAGGTGAGGTACAATACGTGGACAACGCAGACGGCCCATTGGCCCATCAGATGCAGCCAATTGGCCCATCTGATGTAGCCCAATGGCCCATCTGATACAGCAAACATACACAGGCACAATACATAGATAATTATAGCATAAAATGGTAAATATATATAATGAATTAGTGAGACAAATGTTTTCCAATGATCCTACTTAAATCGCCCTTTAACTGATTAATAGATCAGTTAAATGTGCAATCATTGTGCAGAGACACCAAAACAACGTCTCCAAACCCCAAGGTGGAAGATAGCATTCCCACCACAGTACAGTACTGCAAGGTGCAACAAACAAAGAGTGTCCAATCGGCAAAGTCTAAAGGTAATATGACTTTGCCTACTGCCCAAATTACCATCCAGAATAAGAGGGCCAAGGTCCATACCCGTGGGTTGTTTGACCAAGGGTCCCAGAGAACATATGTTACTAAAAGGTTGGCAGATGAACTACAATTAAGGCCTGTAGCCCAGATGTCATTCAACATCTCAGGGTTTGTAACAGATGCAGGACCTCAAGTCTACCAGGTGGTACAACCATCAGTACGCTTAGGCAGGTACGTCTGTCGAGTACAAGCCATTGTGGTGGACAAAATACCAGTAGACCTACAAGTTCAAGGTCTGAGAGCAACAGCCAAATTCCTGAGAGATAGAGGAATAAAATTGGCAGATAATATTAAGTCTGATCACCTCACCGACTTCGGTCTCCTTGTAGGGACAGACTATTGTCATCGATTCATCGGTAGCCCTACTAAATATCAGGGCATAACCATGTTAAACTCTGCAGGAGGTAAATTACTCTCAGGCCCAGTATCAAGCCTGAGGAGACCTATGCCTGCAGATAAACAATACCAATAGAAATCTAAATTTGTCAGCTGATTAAAATTTCTCCAGTAGCATTATACTAAGGAGATTACAGCTGACTATAGTAACAGAGGTTGATGTTAGTGTCATCATTTGAAGCTGAAGATGAGTTCATGAGGCCTCAGTGGCAAATCAGTGAACAGTAGCCTAAACAGCTACAAGTCACTGCGGCCAATGTCACTGAACCCACTGCAGTCTCAGAACCATACTTTACTTTAATGATGAGCTATTCAATCTTCTGAATCAATTAACTAAATTAAACCCCAATAAAGCTGATGACTGATTTGATACATTTATTATTTAATCAAGATGTATTCCATGGGCCTCAGTGTTTATATATCAGTGACCAGTTACCTGAAGAAACTTCAAGTTATAATATCATACAGACAGATAATAATAACTGCTGTATTGTATAAACAAGTTACCCATAGAAAATGTAATTTGTAGTGGAATTCCCGTCTATAGAAAACGGGATATCATTACCACACACTATTATATATTCACCACCTATTATGGTGGGAATTATTCTTAAATACATTAGTCTTTGGACTTTACCATCATAAAAACATCTCATATAAATTAACTTAATTATCAATATTAAAGTAGAGTAAATGTGACCCTTCTATCACTTACTGTCATCTGGACAATGTAGGCCAGTAGCGTCAGTGAGGAAGGAGGGGCAGCCATTGTTTAGACTAAGACCAGAGGCTCACGGGAGCAAATACGGCTCCTGTTAATTTTACTTGGACGAAGTGTTATGGAAACCAAAGGTGTACCATTATCAACACGCTGTCAACAAATTCAAGTTTAGTGTTCTACCGAAACCCATTTATCTATCATTTATGGCCATTAATGTCATTAGCTTCTGGCTTCACAGCTACCGCCCTTTTGACAGGTCAAGACGAGGAAGCATGCTTTGTGCATCAGTTACCAGGGTGATGGAAGCTACCTCAAAGAGGGAAAATGTGGTGTCTACATCCTGGTTATATCTGGTGGACTAAGGCCTGCTGTACAATAAGATAAGGAACCTCTTCAATGTATGTAGTCCTATTACTGTAGTTTGATTGGCTGCATATATATAAATTTAATAAAAACCCCTAATGTGTAGAGGATCGATTTGTGAGATTATGAGATTATTGCAGAAATACAGTCCACTTATCATTATACAAATTGCTATCGAAGTATATAAATTAACGTAAATATAAATTCTATATAAATTCATATAAATTAAATATATATAAATCTCACAGGTCGGTTCCCACAATATATATATATATATATATATATATATATATATATATATATATATATATATATATATATATATATATTATTAAATATGACTGAAAAAGTAAGATTAATAATTCTAACACGAATTTTCTCAATATTTCGTACATTTCTTTCGCTGTTGGAGGTAATTCAAAAATCAATTCTCCAAAATTCATTTTTATTTCTAGTCTGACGCGACACTTGAGCGCGTTTCGTAAAACTTATTACATTTTCAAAGACTTTAGTTTAAACATACACAACTGAATAGAACTTACACAACTCCGATTTGTTTATATCTACATTTGAGTGAGGTGGATGGGGTGAGGTGGTATTTAATAAGGTATTAATTTCATCAACACAAGACAGAACACGAAACAATGGGTATTGAATAGAAGTGATTGTAGAAAGCCTATTGGTCCATATTTCTTGATGCTTCTATATTGGAGCGGAGTCTTGAGGTGGGTAGAATATAGTTGTGCATTAATTGGCTGTTGATTGCTGGTGTTGACTTCTTGATGTGTAGTGCCTCGCAAACGTCAAGCCGCCTGCTGTCGCTGTATCTATCGATGATTTCTGTGTTGTTTACTAGGATTTCTCTGGCGATGGTTTGGTTGTGGGAAGAGATTATATGTTCCTTAATGGAGCCCTGTTGCTTATGCATCGTTAAACGCCTAGAAAGAGATGTTGTTGTCTTGCCTATATACTGGGTTTTTTGGAGCTTACAGTCTCCAAGAGGGCATTTGAAGGCATAGACGACGTTGGTCTCTTTTAAAACGTTCTGTTTTGTGTCTGGAGAGTTTCTCATGAGTAGGCTGGCCGTTTTTCTGGTTTTATAGTAAATCGTCAGTTGTATCCTCTGATTTTTGTCTGTAGGGATAACGTTTCTATTAACAATATCTTTCAGGACCCTTTCCTCCGTTTTATGAGCTGTGGAAAAGAAGTTCCTGTAAAATAGTCTAATAGGGGGTATAGGTGTTGTGTTGGTTGTCTCTTCAGAGGTTGCATGGCGTTTCACTTTCCTTCTTATGATGTCTTGGACGAAACCATTGGAGAAGCCGTTGTTGACTAGGACCTGCCTTACCCTACAGAGTTCTTTGCCGACTTGCTTCCATTCTGAGCTGTGGCTGAGAGCACGGTCGACATATGCGTTAACAACACTCCTCTTGTACCTATCTGGGCAGTCGCTTTTGGCATTTAGGCACATTCCTATGTTCGTTTCCTTAGTGTAGACTGCAGTGTGGAAATCTCGCTCTTTTCCATGACTGTTACATCTAGAAAGGGCAGCTTCCCATCCTTTTCCATCTCGTTAGTGAAACGCAGCACGGAACTCCGCTGAAATGCCTCCTTCAGCTCCTGCAGATGGCTGATATCAGGTACGTGTGTAAAAATGTTGTCAACATACCTGCAGTATATGGCCGGTTTCAAGTTCATGTCGACTAAGACTTTTTGCTTGATAGTACCCATGTAGATGTTTGCAAACAGGACACCTAGGGGAGAACCCATGGCGACCCCATCTACTTGCTTATACATGTGCCCATCCGGGCTCAAGAAGGGTGCCTCTTTAGTACAAGCTTGGAGTAGTTTCCTTAGGATATTTTCTGGTATGTCAAGAGGAGTACAGGCTGGATCACGATACACTCTGTCGGCTATCATCCCGATTGTCTCGTCCACTGGTACGTTGGTGAACAGCGATTCTACGTCCAACGAGGCTCTTATTTCTGTGGCCCGTGTGCCCCGCAGTAAGTCAACAAATTCCTTTGGCGACTTCAGGCTGAAGGCGCAAGGGACATAAGGAGTCAGCAGGCCGTTGAGTCGCTTCGCTAGTCTGTACATGGGTGTGGGTATCTGGCTAATGATTGGCGAAGTGGGTTTCCAGGCTTGTGTGTCTTGACATTTCCATACGCATATCCAGGTTTATATTCCCCAATAATCTTTGGCAGGTGGAGTCCTGATTTCTTGGCGTTCACAGTTTCGATTAGTTTGTTGACCTTTGCTTTCAATTCGGCTGTAGTGTCCTTCGTTACCCTTTGGAATTTAGTTTGGTCAGAGAGTATGAGGTTCATTTTCGCCAGATATTCGTCATTTTTAAGAATGACGTATATTGGCGACTTGTCACCTCTCCTGACAACTATATCCTTGTTCTCACGAAGGCTTTTGGCTGCCGCTTTGAGCTCGGGGGACAGTCTGGTGCTTCTGTAATTGCCTCGATTCTTTCCTCCTTCCACAATAAGTTCTGCTTGTAAGGTATCTTTGGTAGTGACCTTCTTTGTGTCTCGAGGTCGAATATGTCGTCCAACAGAATTTCCAACTCCACTTTCCGGGCCATCTCACTCGGTCTGGACATAACGTGACAGTTTATGCCCAGATTTAGGAGAGTGTATCCCACCCATCCAAAAAACCCAGTATATAGGCAAGACAACAACATCTCTTTTAAGGCGTTTAACGATGCATAAGCAACAGGGCTCCATTAAGGAACATATAATCTCTTACCACAACCAAACCATCGCCTGAGAAATCCTAGTAAACAACACAGAAATCATCGATAGATACAGCGATAGCAGGCGGCTTGACGTTTGCGAGGCACTACACATCAAGAAGTCAACACCAGCAATCAACAGCCAATTAATGCACAACTATATTCTACCCACCTCAAGACTCCGCTCCAATATAGAAGCATCAAGAAATATGGACAATAGGCTTTCTACAATCACTTCTATTCAATACCCATTGTTTCGTGTTCTGTCTTGTGTTGATGAAATTAATACCTTATTAAATACCACCTCACCCCATCCACCTCACTCAAATGTAGATATAAACAAATCGGAGATGTGTAAGTTCTATTCAGTTGTGTATGTTTAAACTAAAGTCTTTGAAAATGTAATAAGTTTTACGAAACGCGCTTAAGTGTCGCGTCAGACTAGAAATAAAAATGAATTTTGGAGAATTGATTATTGAATTACCTCCAACAGTGAAAAGAAATGTACGAAAGATTGAGAAAATTCGTGTTAGAATTATTAATCTTACTTTTTCGGTCATATTTAATAATATATGTCTACAGGAAAGACTGCTACCAAAATATACTAATATATATATATATATATATATATATATATATATATATATATATATATATATATATATATATATATATATATATATATATATATATATATATATATTTATATATATATATATATATATATATATATATATATATATATATATATATATATATATATATATATATATATATATTATATATGTCGTACCTAGTAGCCAGAACTCACTTCTCAGCCTACTATGCAAGGCCCAATTTGCCTAATAAGCCTAGTTTTCATGAATTAATGTTTTTTCGACAACCTAACCTACCTAACCTAACCTAACCTAACGTTTTAGGCTACGTAACCTAACCTAACCTATAAAGATAGGTTAGGTTAGGTTAGGTAGGGTTGGTTAGTTCGGTCATATATCTACGTTAATTTTAACTACAATTAAAAAAAATTGACCTCATACATAATGAAATGGGTAGCTTTATCATTTCATAAGAAAAAAATTAGAGAAAATATAATAATTCAGTAAAACTTGGCTTATTAGGCAAATCGGGCCTCGCATAGTAGGCTGAGAAGTGCGTTCTGGCTACTAGGTACGACATATATATATATATCTATATATATATATATATATATATATATATATAATATATATATATATATATATATATATATATATATATATATATATATATATATATATATATATATATAGTGTTTGTGTTTATTGTCACCTTACTTTAAGTAACAAAAGTAACAATAGAACCGTTACATTGGTGACCCAGTGAGTGAAAAGAACACCTAGTCGCAAAACTAGATCTCCGTCATGGATTTATCTACCAGGTTTGCAGAATACAACACAGATTAACCTGAATTTTGGTTCATGCAGATGGAGGCTATTTTCGCCTTTCACGACATTACGACTGAGAACGCCTGATATGCCTGTACCCTGCCAATACTTCCCTCGGAGGATATGCACACTGCCTCCACTGTCATCACCGCACCATCACCAGACACCAGGACGTACACCGCATTGAAGGCCGCTCTTCTACAGGCAGCTATGAAACGCCGAATTCAACAAAGGGACCAACTCCTCACTGACAAAAGATTAGCAGACAAAACACCAGCCTAGCTTCTGCCGCATATTCAGTATGTAATGCATAATGCAACTGGTCCAGCCCCCAGCGAGATTGTGAGATCACTCTGGATACAACTCTGTCCAAAACACATTCAACCGGCCCTATTCAGTATGGCTGACGACACCCCATTAGGCCAACTGGCTACACTGGCAGACCGGCTTCATACGACGTCTGATAACGCTACGCGGTCCCACCTCAGCCTTCGAGTTAGCCAGTGCTCCAGCAACACTGTGCTGCCTTGTGGATAAGGAAATCAAAGGACGCGCTCTTGCTTTTGCCAAAGGAAGCCTGCTTAACCGAGAAGCTAAAGTCAAATTCCAAGGAAAAAAATCGACCTCAAAAATGCTGGAAAATGGAACTCCGCAGGGAAGAATACTAAGCCCCATCCTCTTCAACTGTCTCATGGAACAATTCATGAAGCTCAAGCTACAAAAGCCAAACTTCTTAACTATGCAGACGACATTGTGGTCATCATCAATGGCAAAGGTGCAAGAAACCATGCACAAAAATGCCTAGATATTATCAGCAGGGAAGCGGAACACATAGCAGTGAAAATAACAGCCATAAAAAAAGCTATGACCGTTAAAATGAAAACTCAAGACATCAGACTGCAATACAAGGACAAGAAATTGAGTGGGTTACCTCTTTTCAATTACCTAGGAGTCATAATAGACAACCAGTTGAAATTCACTCAGAAATTGAATATCTTCGGCAACGCTGTAAAGCCAGAAACTTAGCTTTGCGCTCCCTGACCAGTCTTAGAGATGGTGCATCTCTACCAGTACTCAAAATGTACTACGTTCAAGCAGTTAGGTCACTCATTGACTATGCTGCCCCTGCTCTTACATCCCTCAGTGATAACCAATGGGAGAAACTGGAAGTGTCTCAAAATGATGCTCTGAGAACAATGCTTGGAGCACCTATATGGACGCGTAGAGAGAACCTAAGAATGGAAACAAATTTACCAGCATTAGAAAACAGGATGAAACAAAGGATAGCCTCCATAATAGGAAAACTTACTGGAACAACCGCCAGACTGTGAATCAAAGACAGCATACAGAGATCCTTTCAGAAAAACCTACAGTATAGAACAAGCTCATGGATGGATAATGTGGTCAAGACTTTAGAGAAAATGGACCTGAAATGGATTATTAAAAACAAAGGGGTAGATAGACCATATCAACACTTTCGACAGCCTCCTCCATGGGAAGAATCGAATCTAAAGATAATCATTGAAAGATTACCAGTTAAAATATCAGCATGTGACCAGCAGAGGCTCAAGAAAGTTATTAGAACAACAAATGGAAACTATCTCTAGACCTACAACGACTCACATCTTCACAGACGGATCAGTTGATTAGAAAAAGGTTCTGCTGGGGCAGCAGTTTACACTACCAACCATGAAGCTTACTGGAGCATGAATAGTGGGTGCTTAACATTGCAGACAGAATTATATGCCCTGAAGGAGGCAATAAACTATACAATTGAGAATAATTTACATGATGTCATCATTCATACAGACTCTAAATCTTTGTTCCAGTCATTCTTATCCAATCAGCACAGAGATAATATACAACTCCTCACAGAAATTCAACATATAGGAAAAGAAGCCCAATAATCGAGGGCTGTCAGTCACCCTAAATTGGATACCAAGTCACATTGGCATAGATGGTAATGAAAAGCAGACTCACTAGCAAAAACTGCCACTGCTCTACCTGTTGTACAGTTCAAATACCTCCAAGTTTCTTACAGATTATGGAGCAAATCAAGAAGAAATATTCTCATGAATCAAAAGTCGCCACAGAGCCAAAGTAGCGGAAGGAGATCCACTGCGGTATGGTACGAACAAGCCACTGGTTACTCCTCTTTCAAGCCTGGCAAAAGATATCCAGAGATATTGCAGTAGCCATACACAGACTCGGACTTGGTTACAAGTGCTGCTGGGAGGTAATTGAATTCAATAGTTAAAGAGTGTCACATCTGTGAAAACTGAAGCAGAGGCGCCACTATTGCACTACTTACTGGAATGTGAAGCTACTGAAGCCCTGCACATCAAACTCAACATTAATCTAACGACAGCAGCTGCATTAGAGCATATTCAACCGCGACTACAATGATTAGAAAAGCTGTTGAAGAATGGGACTCATTAGTGAGCATTATGCATCTACATCCGCCACCAAGATAATGTTAATAAAACAAGATTAAAACCAGTGCACTAAAACAGAAGCGATAAATAAGCAGGGAAAAAGGAGAAATCCCCTCCTCCATTTTAAACTTAGACTCAAATATCACAGTGTTAAATGAAGGGAGTGTCTGTACTATGGGGCCCTAGTATTATCTTGGATGTAGGGGCAATAGTAAGCATTAAGAGTTATCAAAGTCAGCTTAGGGCAGGAAGACCAACGTGGTTCCACTGGGACCCCCTTTAGAATAGCTAGTAAGTATAAACACTAAGAACACCTACTACACACAAAGTATAATACTCTACACATAGAACACGTGTATGCCAGAAAATGAATAATGTACACAGTATATACTTAGCTTGAACAAGACACAGAAATAAGGAAACGAGGAGGAAGGGTAGGAGGATCCTATCCACCCAACGCAAGCTCAGATAAAGATCGAGTCTCAGTTTCCTTCCCCCCAGCTGGCTCGCTGCCGGCAGACTGCTCAACTAATCGTACCGCAGCCCTATACCAAGTTTACTCAAGTTTACCATTACAAATGATTAGAAAGTATTAGTAAACATAGTTAGTGCCCTATGTTATTATTTAATAATCAACCCCAAGCTCAGTCTTAAATTGCTCTTTGAAAAACAAGAATAGTCTTACGTCTGGCAGGGAAGATACAAACAAGTGCACCTCGTGATGCGTTTTCAATACTAAAAGGCAGGTTTATTAGCTCAATTTTGACCTCTGGTTTCCACTGAGGAACCCAGGGTCATAACACTCAGAAAAAGGTTATCATGTATAACCAAACTCAATTACGGGCTCACCATAGCCCGTGCTACATAGACACTTCGTCCTGAGTAGCTAAATCTGAAACAACAACAACCTCAGTGATACACAGCAGACTACAGACACCCAACAACTCGACGTCCTCCAGAACCGCGTTTCTTCCGCCTAGGGAGGACGTACCATGCGAATCTAGTATCAGTCCTCTAGGCGACAGCGAGAGCATCGGGAGAGCTTTGTTTCTTACCACCAGAGGTTCAGACACCAAGCCCGCAACGTAGGGCTCCTTGTTCCTGGTCGGGAAACTACTTCGGCGGGACTGATAACAGCCAGTGACATCCCCCCATTTCAACACTTACACTGCTCTACATATCTGAACATCATAACCAAACACCGTTTCCTCGTTGACACAGGTGCAGCAGCTAGTGTGTTGCCTCCCCCACTGGTCAAACCATCCCGTACTCCTGGTTTAGACCTTACGTGGCCGCCAATGGTACGTCCGTCGTACATATGGGAACCCGCGCCCTGGTTCTCGATTTCGCCTCTCTGGGTACGCTTTTCGTGGACTTTCCTCATAGCGGATGTGGAACAACCCATTCTTGATGGGATTTCCTGCAACACCATCGACTTATTGTGCATCCCGCAGGTGCAGTACTTCGAGCCTCTCCTAGTACCTCTACACAGGTTACAGCGTCACCCCAGTCGCATCTACGGAACTTCAAGCACTCCTGGATGAATTCAAAGATGTGACCCAACCCGCCAGCCCTCGACCTGAAGTGTAATATACGATTACGCATCATATTACTACAACGGGAGCACCTACCTTCGCTAGACCACGCTGCATGGCACCGGAACGATTAGTGGTTGCAGCGTGCTGAGTTCAACAAACTACAGGAGGCAAGAATAATCCGCCCTTCGAACAGTCCATGGGTTTCACCTCTCCATATGGTCCCGAAAACAGCCCCAGGGGAATGGCGCCCTTGCTGGGACTACAGGGCTCTCAACGTTCGTACTCTGCCGGATCGCTACCCAATACCACACCTCCAGGATTTCTCACAGGGATAGAGCAACGCAACCGTTTTTTTCGAAAATTGACCTTGTGCGGGCTTCACAGATCCCTGTGGAACCGGCAGATCATTCCGGAAACAGCGATCACAACACCTTTTGGACTGTTTGAATTCCTCCAGATGCCTTTTGGTCTACGGAATGCAGCCCAGAACATTCCAACGCTTCATCGACCAAGTAGTTAAGGACGTTCCTTTTTGCTATGCCTACATTGACGATCTGCTGGTGGCTAGTACATCACCAACAGAACATCTGCTACTACCTCCGACTCCTTCTCACCCGTTCTGCGCAACTTCTGCTTGCAGCTCAACTCCGAGAAGTGTATTTTCCATGTTCCAGAGCTGGATTTCTTGGGACACCGTGTGTCAGCAGCAGGGGTCCAACCACTAGAGAAGAAAATCGAGGCAATCAAGGAATTCCCGCGCCCATCCATCCAAAGAAGTTGCAAGAATTTCTTGGTGTGGTGAATTTTTATCATCGATTCATCCCACATGTTCGGACATCTTGCGACACTTGTACGACCTCTTACGTGGTCGGAAACACACGTCCCATCATCCATTGGAGTGGACTCCCCAGGCAGAGACAGCATTCACCGACATAAAACACAAGCTCACGGAATTCACCTTACTCGCACACCCAGTGTCTGACGCTCCCACCAATCTATCTACCGACGCTTCAAACACAGCTATTGGTGCTGTACTACAACAGCTCATTGAAGGAGAATGGCGCCCAATTGCATTCTTTTCAGCGCGCCTGTCACCCCCTGAAGAGAAATACAGCACTTTTGATTTGCTCGCCATCTACGCAGCCATACAACATTTCCGGCACTTCCTCGAGGGGCGGAATTTCCACATCCTCACAGACCACAAACCCCTCACGTATGCACTGGCGGCCAAGGGTGATGGTCACTCTCCTCGAGTAGCCAACCACCTGGGATTTATCTCCCAATTTACCTCGGATATCCACCATGTCTAAGAAACTAACAATATCATAGCCGATGCACTGTCTCGATCCACCATAAACCACGTCGTGAAAAACCCAGCTCAGGTGGACTATTGTGTAATCGGCAAAGCACAACGGGAAGTCCCTGATCTGCAGCGATTACGAACATCTGACACAGCTCTCCGGTTCATCGAGATTCCCATGGAAGGTGGCGGTAGTATAATCTGTGACACCTCACGGACGGGAGCACATAGGCCCTACATTCCTGCCCAGTTTCGCTGGAAAACGTTCTCAGTATTTCACTCCTTAACACACCCAGGAGTACGTGCTTCCGTCTTCCGTTGGAAGCACGTACTCTACGTGCTACTACGTGTTAGAAAGTACTAACGGAGCATATCGTATGGCAAGGAATCAATGCCGATGTTCGACGATGGACTCGCTCATGTCTCTAGTGCCAGCGAGCGAAAACACATAGACACACAAAGAGCCCACTTCAACAGTTCCCGTTACCTTCTGACTGTTTCGAGGTGGTGCACGTAGACATCGTTGGACCGTTACCGTCGGTAAGAGGATATTCTTATCTACTCACCTGCATCGATCGATTCTCCAAATGGCCGAAAGCAATCCCATTGATCAACATCTCAGCTGAGTCAGTGGTCCAGGCTTTCCTCTCTGGATGGGTCGCCCGTTTTGGCAGCCCCTCTGTCCTCATCACCGATCAAGGACGACAGTTCGAATCATATCTATGGAAGGAACTTATGGAATTCCTCAGCACCACACACAATCAAACCACAGCATACCACCCTGAGTCGAACGGAATGGTAGAACGCTTTCATAGACAACTAAAAGCTGCCCTAAGAGCTCAAGCACGCCCTGATGATTGGATAGACAACCTTCCATTAGTCTTGCTTGGCATTCGTTCGGCCACGAAGGAGGGCAGTGGATTCTCGGTAGCAGACTTAGTATATGGATTAGCCTGCGGCTTCCGGGCGAATTCTTAACCCCGACGCCACTCATCACATCCCCAGCCCCACTTTTGTCCAGAAATTACGGGCGGCCATGACAAGCATTCAGCCTACACCACTATGCCAACCGACAACTCATGCTACGTATGTGCCTCATGAGCTCCACACAACTGAACACGTGTTTGTAAGAGTCGACGCTGTTCGACGCCCTCTACAGTCACCTTACGAAGGACCATTTAAAGTGGTTGCTCTAACACCGAAGTTCTTCACCATTGAACGCCGAGGACAGCGGGTAAACATCTCCATCGATCGCCTTAAACCAGCACACTGTGACGCTGCCCCAGACATCCCTCCAGAGACACATCCGCCGACTATGCCGTTCACTTTTCGACCACAGGTACCACAGCACCGCCACCCACGACAACGGACGACCCTGTACGACCTCCCATCCTACAACCCCAGTTACCAGCTGCACCACCATCTAATCCTACGACGACAGACGATCCTGTGCGACTTCCCACCCTACGACCCCAGTTAGATGACATCAGCGAAGAGGAGGAAGTTAACTTTGAGGGTTATACAACGCGAGCAGGGCGTACAATTCACCGACCAGCTAGGTTCCTTGATCAAGTGTTTTTCCTTTCAAAAAGGAGGAGTTGGGAGGGGGAGTTCTGTAGCAAGTAGATTATCCCAATAATATACTCGCTCCAAGCGCATTAGTCTAATGAGAGAAGCAAAGCTCTTCTTGGTACTAATTATGGAACTCAAACCTTTCCCAACTTTCACATACTATTCCTGTCAACCTTTGGAGAATGGTGAGGTGTTGCCCGAGCATATAAGCAGCAGAGTGGCGAATAATAACTAGACGGGAGACATCTCCCGTCACGCAGGGTGCAGTCGCACCTCCACAGATCTCCAGTATCAGCTCTTGATACTGATAATGGCTCAAAAGGGCCACCACTTACGGGCTATTCATGCCCGTACCATCTTTTGGGTGGCTTAATCTTCATCAATCAATCATCGAATAATAACTATACTTTCAAGTGTGGTCTAGAACAGACACTTGCGAGATACTGTACCGACGCTCAGTGCGCTCAACTCACACCAAAGTATCACCTGCGAACTTCTGTATATTCGACCAAATATATATATATTATCTTAGTGTTTGTGTTTATTGTCACCATACTTTACGTACCAATAGAACCGTTACACATGCATGAGTGCAACCCAGGATAAATGGGACACTTGAGTCATAAAATACCCTACTGATAATTACCTCATTCTGGGAACTTATTATGTGCCAAACCCAACCCCTTCCTGGACACTTGCTTTAATCACAGTGCTTTTTGTATGCATGTAGTCCTTCACCTTGCTGCCCATATCCTCATCAAAACGGTGCATGTGTGGCAGTGTATAGACTCAATGGTCCAATAAGACATAAATAACAGGATGATATTACAACACATGTAGAATTTACTGACATATAGAGAAGTCACCCTTTTTGCCATAAGATTTCTCCTAATTATGATTTCCTCATCACTTATGTATTCAGATTTAACCATTTCATAACCTAGTACAAATGCCAAAATTTGTAAACATTATACAGCATCTGCCATTCTTTCGTCCAACTAAATCGCCTTTTAATGATTTTGAGGATTTTTAATATATATCTGTCATTTTTTTTAATTGCTATCAATTAGCAAATGTTGCTTTTCCATCCTGAAATTATTTTAAGAACTGCATTTAATCTTGATTATTTTTTAAAGCAGCTGCCATTTCTTACAGTCACTTTCACATTTGTCATTTAGTTATATGAGAATTCAAGATACATGACCATCAAAGGTTTGACACCATTATATTTGCCAGGTGCGCAACTGTAAGCTGTTAGGGATGAACGACCTGAACCAGGGCAGCGCCTACGTCCGTGGCAAGATCAGGGACTTCCTCAACTCCCTCCTCAGCTATGGTGTGGCCGGCTTCCGCATCGACGCCAGCAAGCACATGTGGCCCGCCGACCTCAAGGTAGGACCTCAACCTCAAAGTTGCCTCTCCTAATGTTTCCATATAAAATATACGAGTTTATTTGTAGGCTTTTAAGGTTTAAGGTCTATTGCGCATGATGATCTTTGCGCCCACAATATACCTCAGATTCTATGAGAATTTGTTGTATGGTCAAGTTGCCTAGCAAGCGTGTTTTGCTGAAATTATACATTTAAAAACACATTAATATGGAATGATAAAGTTTTCATTATATTATATATGATTTAATTTTTTTCCTTTTGACATAAAACTAATAAAGAAATCATTTCATCATGCTGGGCCACGCGAGTATCATTTTTGCGTCAAGCTTAAATATTCCCCACTGGTTCGAATCCTTCAATGGTAAAGAGTTTTCTGATGAATGTTAGCTTGGGGACCATTCATGCACAAATGATACTCACGTGGCCCCAGCATGATGAAGTAATTTGTTGAAATATATATATGTGCCCAAAATGATCAACAAGAAACATATACACTTCTTCCTTTACACATTCAATATGTTACCAGACGTACACACTAATACTTTTATGACTAGATACATAAACATCATTGGCAATAGACTTCCAGAGAATTCAACAAAGTACAATCTCGGTGCAAAATTCTTATATCTCCTCAGAATATCATCAATCTTTCCACTGTGATACATCCAGGCAATTTGTTCAGGAACAGTCCTTATTTTGGTGTTTCTATATACATTATGCATTAATCAACGGGCAATCAAGAACATAATGGTGTGAGAGTGTGTATGTGATAACACCACATAGTTTACACTTCGTGTCATTTTCATTAACATGCAGGCGATGAGTCACAATAACGTGGCTGAAGTATGTTGACCAGACACACACTAGAAATAGGCCTGCTGCAGTTCTCATTACTACTTTCCCTACACCTGACTTTCCTCCTCAGCTCTCTCTTGCCTATTTAATGCCTGTCCCTACCTGTCCTCATCACAATCGACTTGAGAATGGTCCAGGACGGACCGAAACGTCGTCGTCTCTTCATTAACATCTATTCCATATTCTCAGTAATATTTGTAAACAAGCCTGAGCCGTATGTGTATTGAATCACTCCAAGCATTTCTCCTTTTACCATAAGAGAAATGGGTGTTTTGACTCACACACATGTAGTGCTGCATGGTTTGGCTTCCCTCATACATTATACCTCTCCTCACCATTTCTGCTTGTGCCTGAATATTTTTTTTATTATTCTTATTTGTCTCATTGTTAAAACACATTCAAAGTCAACTTGAGGTCTTGATGTGGCGTGTTTGGCCAGGTCATCCGCCACCTCGTTGAGCACTATTGCTACAAGAGATAGACTCCACATGAATTTCACTTTGTGACCTTTCAGCTGTATCTCATTTATCCTTTTCTTACAATTCTCAACTATTGACATAAATATTGGATTTCGACTGTTTAAGGAATCAAGTGCTCCTCGGCTATCGACATATACGAAAACATCTTTTTCGTCTTGACGTACTTCCTCCAAACCAGCCAGAATGGCCTGCAGTTCAGCTTGTGTGGATGATATATATAATTACCAAGTCGAAGTACAATTTTCCTGCCCACAGTTACAAACTCAGTATATTCCCTTATTAGGACACCACACTGCCCTGCCATCTTCCACCACCGACCCATCACAATATACATGTAAACTATTGCCTCTTAGTAATCCAGATAACATGCTTCCATACTAATACCGTAATTGTCCTGGTTCATGCTGAATCTTTTTCTCCATGAGGGGTACAATTTCTTCTTCTATTTTATGTACTTTCTAATGAGCAGACCAATTACACTGTCGAGAGGGTTTGCAGCAGTCAAGTACATCGTATTTCCTGAGGTCATTAGCTTATCCCCTCATGTAGCATGTCTCTCTCTATTTCCTGGAAGTGTGTACATCACTCAAGCAATTGTGATCGCTGTGAAAGAGCTTATGTTCTCCTCTCCTTGTGAAGAGAATAGATACTCTAGTATTAATGTCACTATCAATATCATACACACTCAGTAAGTTTAATTCCATTCTCATTATTTCAATCGTTGCATTTCTTTGACATCCAAGAATAATCCTCATAGCCTCGTTCTGTATCAGCTCCAGGGTTTTTAATTCTGCCTTGTCCTGTGTAAGACAAAACGGGTGCTGCATAGTCTATCAGGGATCAAACAGTGATTATGTATAACATCCTAAAGATAGGTACCCCAACACCTGCACCAGATAATGCTAGCGCCTTTAGAAGATGCAGACGGGCTATACATAAGGTGCTGATATGAGTTATTTCAGCATTTTAACTCTCACACGTGTATCCAACATATATGCCCAGATACTTAAACTTCTGAACACGGTTTAGTCCCTAACCATTTAGAGTGTTATATTTCTTTGTTTTCAATACCAATATTTAGTTTTACCTGCACTTATAACTAAGCCTAACTTGTGACAGGTTGTACCAAGAATGTTAAGAGCAGTTTGAATCATGTTTCCAGCAATGCCTTGTATAAGAGGGTCATCAGCATATATTATCATCGAGACTCCTGGTGTGGGGAAATATACCAGGATTGATATAACAAGGAGAATCACATAGAAACAAAAATGTGATTACTAGAACCATGAACTTAGAACTAAATAATTACTCTTATTGTTAAAGTGCAAAACAAAAGCTCTTAGCTGAGTGCAAGGTTCCTATGGTGGAGTGTAAGTCCACTCCTTTGTGACCTTCATACTGGTAATATGCTGTAACAGGTAGGGTCCTTAGGCTGATCTGGCTCATAAATTGCAGAACTTAATATACTTGCAAGTACACCCACACATTTAACATGTGATTTTTACATGGATATGACAAAACAGTTCTATGACTGCAAGCACTAGTAAGGTTCATGATCTAGGATCTGAACTATACACTCTCTAGCCTAGTCCTAGAATAGCTGTGCTGTTGTACACAAGGTATAATTATACAAGGTTTTGTATGTAAATTTGCATGCAAAAATTATTATATGTACAAGAGTTTTTTACATTCTTGTAAAGCCACTATTACGCGTAGCGTTTCGGGCAAGGTCCTTAACCCTAATTTCCCCGGAATACGACCCCGCCGAATCGTTTAACAACCAGGTACCCATTCACTGCTGGGTGAACAGAGGCTACAGTTAAGGATTGGCGCCCGGTCAATCCTCCCCGGCCAGGATTCGAACCCAAGGCAAGGCGCTTGCGAAACGCCAGGCGAGTATTTTACCACTGCGCCACGGAGACTGCTCATAATAAAATGAGGACTGCATGTAATAAAATAAACGAACTTCATAAATTAAAATAATGGATAAGGCAATTAAATGTATGAAAAGTTAAAGTAAATAATTATATACACAAGATATAAATATCCCGCAATAAAGGTGGTTCATTCACTGAAAAGATTATGTCAGACCTTACTAGATGATGAGGCGTTGCCTCGCTGCCTAACGACTCTCAATTTATATATGGATGTATTAATGTTATAATGCATGCTAATTTGGCCAAATCTAAGCTCTAAAACAATTAATAACTTATTCAGAAATTGAGACCCGGAGCCTATCTGACAGTAGCCAGATGATGTTTCTGTTGCTGAGACAAGGCTCTATATTTTAATGATGAATATAGCAGCTTGATGATGATAATTTGGATGTCACATGCTTGGAGCGGCCCGCAGGCCCACATACCCACCACAGCCCGGCTGATCCAGAACTTCTCTTAGAAAACAATTCAGTTTTCTCTTGAAGATGTCCAAGGTTGTTCCGGCAATATTTCTTATAGTCGCTGGGAGGACGTTGAACAACCGCGGACCTCTGATGTTTATACAGTGTTCTCTGATTGTGCCTATGGCATCTCTGCTCTTCACTGGTTCAATCTTGCATTTTCTTCCATATCGTTCACTCCAGTACGCTGTTATTTTACTGTGTAGATTTGGGACCTGCCCCTCCAGTATTTTCCATGTGTATATTATTTGGTATCTCGTCTCTCTTTCTAGAGAGTACATTTGGAGAGCTTTGAGACGATCCCAATAATTTAGGTGTTTTATCTCGTCCATGCGTGCCGTATATGTTCTCTGTATTCCCTCTATTTCAGCAATCTCTCCTGCTCTGAAGGGGGAAGTGAGTACTGAGCAGCACTCGAGACGGGACAACACAAGTGACTTGAAGAGTACAACCATTGTGGTGGGATCCCTGGATTTGAAAGTTCTCGTAATCCATCCGAGCATTTTTCTGGCTGACGCAATATTTGCTTGGTTATGCTCCCTAAACGTTAGATCGTCGGACATCATTATTCCCAAATCCTTGACATGCTGTTTTTCTACTATGGGAAGATTCGATAATGTTTTGTACCCTGTATTATGTTTCAGATCCTCATTTTTGCCGTACCTGAGTACCTGAAATTTATCACTGTTAAACATCATGTTATTTTCTGCTGCCCAATCGAAAACTTTGTTGACATCTGCTTGTAGTTTTTCAATGTCTTTAGCAGAGGTAATTTTCATGCTGATTTTTGAGTCATCTGCAAAGGATGACACGAAGCTGTGACGTGTATTTTTGTCTATATCTGATATGAGAATAAGGAACAGCAGTGGTGCAAGGACTGTACCTTGAGGTACAGAGCTTTTAACATCGCTTGGACTCGATTTTATTTGATTGACTGTTACTCTTTGTGTTCTGTTCGACAGGAAATTGAGTATCCAGCGTCCTACTTTTCCAGTTATTCCCATTGACCTACTTTTGTGAGCTATCACCCCATAGTCACATTCGTCGAACGCCTTTGCAAAGTCTATGTATACAACATCTGCATTTTGCTTTTCTTCTAGAGCTTGTGATTTTGTCATAACTGTGACAGACAGGATCTTCCCGCTCTAAATCCATGTTGTCCTGGGTTAAGCAACTCATTGTTTTCAATAAAACTAGAAATTTGTTTCCTAATCACTCTTTCAAACACTGTTATTATGTGTGATGTTAGTGCAACTGGCCTATAGTTTTTTGCCAAGGCTTTACTCTCTCCCTTGTGCAACGGAGCTATATCTGCAGATTTAAGTACTGCTGGTATCTCCCCTGTATCCAGGCTCTTTCTCCATATTACGCCGAGTGCTCTCGCTACTGGTACTTTACATTTCTTTATGAATATTGAATTCCATGAGTCAGGCCCAGGAGCTGAGTGCATAGGCATATTGTCAATTTCTCTTTCAAAGTCTTCCGAGTTTGTGGTAATATCCGTTATATTATCTGCAGCTTGAATGTCATTCATAAAGAAGCTGTCTGGGTCATCAACTTTCATGTTGTGTATTGGTGTGCTAACATAGCCTCATACTGGCTTCTTAGAATTTCACTAATCTCTTTGTTGTCCACTGTGTACGTACCTTCATTTGTAATTAACGGTCCAATACTGGTCGAGGTTTTTAATTTTGATTTCGCGTATGTGAAAAAATATTTCGAATTTTTCTTTATCTCTTGTATCGCTTTCTGTTCCAATTCCATATCCTCAGACTCATATGATCGCTTCAACGTTTGTTCTATTTCTTCGATCTCCCTGCTTAGGCTTATTTTCCTTGCTTGTGATAGTTGTGTCTGCCGAAGCATTTCCGGTATTTTTTTCCTTCTCCTGTACAGTCGTCTGCGTTCTCTTTCTAGAGTGGTCCTCTTTCTGCCCCTCCTCACAGGCACGTGCTTCAAGCAGACCTTGTAAGCTTCAGCTGTCAGTTGAGCTATTCCCTGTGTGGGAGTTTTGTCGCTTAAGACCGTCTCCCATTAAATGGTTGCAAGGTCTACATTTATTTTTTCCCAGTTGATCCTCTTATTGTTGAAATTGAATTGATTGAATATTCCTTCTCGCTTGTTGGGTCTCTTAGACCTACTACCGTTATTTATGCTAGTTCACACTTCAATGAGCTTATGGTCTGAGTATGAAGTATCTGAGATTGTAATGTCTCTGATTAGTTCATCATTGTTTGTGAATAACAAGTCATCTTCTTGTTGTTGATAGTAGGTGCAGTTTGCATGAAGGGTTTGTCCTTCCGATGACTGCACCAGTACTGACGTTGGTGGACGCGTTTATGTTGAGGATGATCGGAGCTACCAAGGTGCTTGTTGCGTTGTGCTGTAGATAGAGGAGCG
>NC_091209.1:26105759-26168259 GCF_040958095.1 Procambarus clarkii
TATGCCAAGTACTGAAAGCAGCGTTTGTCATATTTGTCCCAAACTCCCCTGCAGTTTTTAAAATATCCCAAACATCTCAATTTCGAGGCCTGTGCCATATTTTAGAGCCAAATTCTAGCTCACAGCACGTATTCGCAGTTTGAAATTGCGACTTTTTTATACATAACATATGTGAAGGACTGAAAGCGGCGTTTGGTCACAATTGTCCCAAACCTCCCAGCAGTTTTCAAAATATCCTTAACGTTCCAATTTCGAGGCCGGAGCCATATTTTGGAGCCAAATTGTGGCTCTCTGCACGTATTCGCAGGTTGAAATTACGACTTGTTATTCCCAACATATGGCAAGTACTGAAAGCGGCAAAGAGTCACATTTTGCACAAACTCCCCTGCAGTTCTCAAAATATCCCAAATATCCCAATTTCGAGGCCTGAGCCATATTTTGGAGCCAAATTCTGGCTCTCTGCACGTATTCGTAGTTTGAAATTGCGACTTTTTTATACCCAACAAAGGTCAAGTACTGAAAGCGGCGTTTGGTCACATTTGTCCCAAACCTCCCTGCAGTTTTCAAAATATTTGAAATATCCCAATATCGAGGCCTGACCCATATTTTGGAGCCAAATTCTATCTCTTTGCACGTATTCGCAGTTTGTTATTACGATTTTTATACCCAACATATGCCAAGTACTGAAAGCGGCATTGAGTCACATTTTGCACAAACTCCCCTGCAGTTCTCAAAATATCCCAAATATCCCAATTTCGAGGCCTGAGCCATATTTTGGAGCCAAATTCTGGCTCTCTGCACGTATTCGTAGTTTGAAATTGCGACTTTTTTATACCCAACAAAGGTCAAGTACTGAAAGTGGTGTTTCGTCACATTTGTCCCAAACCTTCCTGCAGTTTTCAAAATATCCCTCATATCCCAATTTCGAGGCCTGAGCCATATTTTGGAGCCAAATTCTGGCTCTCTGCACGTATTTGCAGTTTTAAGTTACGAATTTTTATACCCAACATATGCCAAGTACTGAAAGCGGCGTTTGGTCACATTTGTCCCAATCCCCTCTGCAGTTTTCAAAATATCCCAAACATCCCAAGATCGAGGCCTGAGCCATATTTTGGAGCCAAATTCTCACTCTCTGCACGTATTCGCAGGTTGAAATTACGACTTATTATTCCCAACATAGGCAAAGTACTGAAAGCGGCAATGATTCAAATTTTGAACAAACTCCCCTGCATTTTTCTATATATCCCAAACCTCCCAATTTCGAGGCCTGAGCCATATTTTGGAGCCAAATTCAGGCTCTCTGCACCTATTCGCAGTTTTAAATTACGACTTTTTATACCCAACATATGCCAAGTACTGAAATCGGCGTTTGGTCACATTTGTCCCAAACCTCCCTCCAGTTTTCAAAATATCCCAAACATCCCAATTTCGAAGCCTGAGCCATATTTTGGAGACAAATTCTGGCTCTATGCACGTATTCGCAGTTTGATATTACGATTTTTATACCAACATATGCCAAGTCCTGAAAGCGGCAGTGAGTCACATTTTGCCAAACTCCCCTCCAGTTTTCAAAATAACGACAATATCCCAATTTCGAGGCCTGAGCCATATTTTGGAGCCAAATTCCGGCTCTCTGCACGTATTCGCAGTTCGAAATTACGTGTTTTTATACCCAACATATGCCAAGTACTGAAAGCGGCGTTTAATCACATTTGTCCCAAACCTCCCTGCAGTTTTCAAAATATCCGAAATATCCCAATATCGAGGCCTGACCCATATTTTGGAGCCAAATTCTCGCTCTTTGCACGTATTCGCAGTTTGATATTACGATTTTTATACCCAACATATACCAAGTACTGAAAGCGGCAGTTAGTCACATTTTGCACAAACTCCCATGCAGTTCTCGAAATATCCCAAATATCCCAATTTCGAGGCCTGAGCCATATTTTGGAGCAAAATTCTGGCTCTCTGCACGTATTCGTAGTTTGAAATTGAGACTTTTTTATACCCAACAAAGGTCAAGTACTGAAAGCGGCGTTTGGTCACATTTGTCCCAAACCTTCCTGCAGTTTTCAAAATATCCCTAATATCCCAATTTCGAGGTCTGAGCCATATTTTGGAGCCAAATTCTGGCTCTCTGCACGTATTCGCCGTTTGATATTACAACTTTTTATACCCAACATATGCCAAGTACTGAATGCGGCAGTGAGTCACATTTTGCACAAACTCCCCTGCAGTTTTCAAAATATCCCAAACATCACAATTTCGAAGCCTGAGCCATATTTTGGAGCCAAATTCAGGCTCTCTGAATGTATTCGCAGTTTGATATTATGACTTTTTATACCCAACATATGCCAAGTATTGAAAGCGGCGTTTTGTCACATTTGTCCCAAACATTCCTGCAGTTTTCAAAATATCCCAAACATCCCAATTTCGAGGCCTGAGCAATATTTTGGAGCCAAATTCTGGCTGTCTGTACGTATTCGCAGTTTGAAATTACATCTTTTTATACCCAACATATGCTAAGTACTGAGAGCGGCAGTGAGTCACATTTTGCAAAAACTCCCCTGCAGTTTTCAAAATATCCCAAACATCCCAATTTCGAGGCCTGAGCCATATTTAGGATCCAAATTCTGGCTCTCTGAATGTATTCGCAGTTTGATATTATGACTTTTTATACCCAACATATGCCAAGTACTGTGAGCCGCAGTGAGTCACATTTTTCAAAAACTCCCCAGCAGTTTTCAAAATATCCCAAACATCCCAATTTCGAGGCCTGAGCCATATTTTGGAGCCAAATTCTGGCTCTCTGCATGTATTCGCTGTTCGTAATTACGTCTTTTTATACCCAACATATGCCAAGTACTGAAAGCGGCGTTTGGTCACATTTGTCCCAAACCTTCCTGCAGTTTTCAAAATATCCTAAACATTACAATTTCGAGGCCTGAACAATATTTTGGAGCCAAATTCTAGCTGTCTGTACGTATTCGCAGTTTGAAATTACATCTTTTTATACCCAACATATGCTAAGTACTGAGAGCGGCAGTGAGTCACATTTTGCAAAAACTCCCCTGCAGTTTTCAAAATATCCCAAACATCCCAATTTCGAGGCCTGAGCCATATTTTGGAGCCAAATTCTGGCTCTCTGCACCTATTCTCAGTTTTAAATTACGACTTTTTATACCCAACATATGCCAAGTACTGAGAGCGGCAGTGAGTCACATTTTGCAAAAACTCCCCTGCAGTTTTCAAAATATCCCAAACATCCCAATTTCGAGGCCTGAGCCATATTTTGGAGCCAAATTCTGGCTCTCTGCACGTATTCGCTGTTCGTAATTACGTCTTTTTATACCCAACATATGCCAAGTTCTGAAAGCGGCGTTTGGTCACAATTGTCCCAAACCTCCCTGCAGTTTTCAAAATATCCCAAATATCCCAATATCGAGGCCTGACCCATATTTTGGAGCCAAATTCTGGCTCTTTGCACGTATTCGCAGTTTGATACTACGATTTTTATACCCAACATATGCCAAGTACTGAAACCGGCAGTGAGTCACATTTTGCACAAACTCCCTGCAGTTTTCGAAATATTCCAAATATCCCAATTTCGAGGCCTGAGCCATATTTTGGAGCCAAATTCTGGCTCTCTGCACGTATTCGCTGTTCGTAATTACGTCTTTTTATACCCAACATATGCCAAGTACTGAAAGCGGCGTTTGGTCACATTTGTCCCAAACCTCCCTGCAGTTTTCAAAATATCCCAAATATCCCAATTTCGAGGCCTGAGCCATATTTTGGAGCCAAATTCTGGCTCCCTGCATGTATTCGCAGTTTGATATTACGACTTTTTATACCCAACATATGCCAAGTACTGAAGGCGGCATTGAGTCACATTTTGCAAAAACTCCCCTGCAGTTTTCATAATATCCCAAACATCCCAATTTCGAGGCCTGAGCAATATTTTGGAGTCAAATTCTGGCTGTCTGTACCTATTCGCAGTTTGACATTACGAATATTTTATACCAACATATGCGAAGGACAGAAAGCGGCGTTTGGTCACAATTGTCCCAAACCTCCCTGCAGTTTTCAAAATATCCCATATATCCCAATATCGAGGCCTGACCCATATTTTTGAGCCAAATTCTGGCTCTTTGCACGTATTCGCAGTTTGATATTAGGATTTTTATACCCAACATATGCCAAGTACTGAAAGCGGCAGTGAGTCACATTTTGCACAAACTCCCCTGTAGTTTTCGAAATATTCCAAATATCCCAATTTCGAGGCCTGACCCATATTTTGGAGCCAAATTCTGGATCTCTGCACGTATTTGCAGTTTTAAGTTACGACTTTTTATACCCAACATATGCCAAGTAATGAAAGCAGCGTTTGGTCACATTTGTCCCAATCCCCTCTGCACTTTTCAAAATATCCCAAACATCTCAAGATCGAGGCCTGAGCCATATTTTGGAGCCAAGTTCTGGCTCTCTGCACGTATTCGCAGGTTGAAATTACGACTTATTATTCCCAACATAGGCCAAGTACTGAAAGCGGCAATGATTCAAATTTTGCACAAACTCCCCTGCATTTCTCTAAATATCCCAAACCTCGCAATTTCGAGGCCTGAGCCATATTTTAGAGCCAAATTCAGGCTCTCTGTTCGTACTCGCTGTTTTAAATTACAAATTTTTATACCCAGCATATGCCAAGTACTGAAAGCGGCGTTTGGTCACATTTGTCCCAAACCTCCCTCCAGTTTTCAAAATATCCCAAACATCCCAATTTCGAGGCCTGAGCAATATTTTGGAGCCAAATTCGGGCTCTCTGCACATATTCTCAGTTTTAAATTACGACTTTTTATACCCAACATATGCCAAGTACTGAAATTGGCGTTTGGTCACATTTGTCCCAAACCTCCCTCCAGTTTTCAAAATATCCCAAACGTCCCAATTTCGAAGCCTGAGCCATATTTTGGAGCCAAATTCTGGCTCTATGCACGTATTTGCAGTTTGATATTAAGAATTTTATACCCAACATATGCCAAGTCCTGAGAGCGGCAGTGAGTCACGCTTTTCCCCAAACTCTCCTGCAGTTTTCGAAATATTCCAATTTCGAGGCCTGAGCCATAATTTGGAGCCAAATTCTGGCTCTCTGCACGTATTCGCAGTTTGAAATTGCGACTTTTTTATACCCAACATATGCCAAGTACTGAAAGCGGCGTTTGGTCACATTTGTCCAAAACCTCCCTGCAGTTTTCAAAATATCCCAAATTCGAGGCCTGAGCCATATTTTGGAGCCAAATTCTGGCTCTCTGCACGTATTCGCAGTTTGAAATTGCGACTTTTTTATACCCAACATATGGCAAGTACTGAAAGCGGCGTGTGGTCACATTTATCCCAAACCTTCCTGCAGTTTTCAAAATATCCCAAACATCCCAATATCGAGGCCTGAGCCATGTTTTGGAGCCAAATTCTGGCTCTCTGCACGTATTCGCAGTTTGATATTACGAATTTTATACCCAACATATGCCAAGTACTGAGAGGGGCGTTTGGTCACATTTGTCCCAAACATCCCTGCAGTTTTCAAAATATCCCAAACATCCCAATTTCGAGGCCTGAGCAATATTTTGGAGCCAAGTTCTGGCTGTCTGTACGTATTCGCAGTTTGAAATTACATCTTTTTATACCCAACATATGCTAAGTACTGAGAGCGGCAGTGAGTCACATTTTGCAAAAACTCCCCTGCAGTTTTCAAAATATCCCAAACATCCCAATTTCGAGGCCTGAGCCATATTTAGGATCCAAATTCTGGCTCTCTGAATGTATTCGCAGTTTGATATTATGACTTTTTATACCCAACCTATGCCAAGTACTGAGAGCCGCAGTGAGTCACATTGTTCAAAAACTCCCCTGCAGTTTTCAAAATATCCCAAACATCCCAATTTCGAGGCCTGAGCCATATTTTGGAGCCAAATTCTGGCTCTCTGCATGTATTCGCTGTTCGCAATTACGTCTTTTTATACCCAACATATGCCAAGTAATGAAAGCGGAGTTTGGTCACATTTGTCCCAAACCTTCCTGCAGTTTTCAAAATATCCCAAATATCCCAATATCGAGGCCTGACCCATATTTTGGAGCCAAATTCTGGCTCTTTGCACGTATTCGCAGTTTGATACTACGATTTTTATACCCAACATATGCCAAGTACTGAAACCGGCAGTGAGTCACATTTTGCACAAACTCCCCTGCAGTTTTCGAAATATTCCAAATACCCCAATTTCGAGGCCTGAGCCATATTTTGGAGCCAAATTCTGGCTCTCTGCACGTATTCGCTGTTCGTAATTACGTCTTTTTATACCTATGCCAAGTACTGAAAGCGGCGTTTGGTCACATTTGTCACAAACCTCCCCGCAGTTTTCAAAATATCCCAAATATCCCAATTTCGAGGCCTGAGCCATATTTTGGAGCCAAATTCTGGCTCCCTGCATGTATTCGCAGTTTGATATTACGACTTTTTATACCCAACATATGCCAAGTACTGAAGGCAGCAGTGAGTCACATTTTGCAAAAACTCCCCTGCAGTTTTCAAAATATCCCAAACATCCCAATTTCGAGGCCTGAGCAATATTTTGGAGTCAAATTCTGGCTTTCTGTACCTATTCGCAGTTTGACATTACGACTATTTTATACCAACATATGCGAAGGACAGAAAGCGGCGTTTGGTCACAATTGTCCCAAACCTCCCTGCAGTTTTCAAAATATCCCATATATCCCAATATCGAGGCCTGACCCATATTTTTGAGCCAAATTCTGGCTCTTTGCACGTATTTGCAGTTTGATATTAGGATTTTTATACCCAACATATGCCAAGTACTCAAAGCGGCAGTGAGTCACATTTTGCACAAACTCCCCTGTAGTTTTCGAAATATTCCAAATATCCCAATTTCGAGGCCTGAGCCATATTTTGGAGCCAAATTCTGGATCTCTGCACATATTTGCAGTTTTAAGTTACGACTTTTTATACCCAACATATGCCAAGTAATGAAAGCAGCGTTTGGTCACATTTGTCCCAATGCCCTCTGCACTTTTCAAAATATCCCAAACATCTCAAGATCGAGGCCTGAGCCATATTTTGGAGCCAAATTCTGGCTCTCTGCACGTATTCGCAGGTTGAAATTACGACTTATTATTCCCAACATAGGCCAAGTAGTGAAAGCGGCAATGATTCAAATTTTGCACAAACTCCCCTGCATTTTTCTAAATATCCCAAACCTCCCAATTTCGAGGCCTGAGCCATATTTTAGAGCCAAATTCAGGCTCTCTGTTCGTACTCGCTGTTTTAAATTACAAATTTTTATACCCAGCATATGCCAAGTACTGAAAGCGGCGTTTGGTCACATTTGTCCCAAACCTCCCTCCAGTTTTCAAAATATCCCAAACATCCCAATTTCGAGGCCTGAGCAATATTTTGGAGCCAAATTCGGGCTCTCTGCACCTATTCTCAGTTTTAAATTACGACTTTTTATACCCAACATATGCCAAGTACTGAAATTGGCGTTTGGTCACATTTGTCCCAAATCTCCCTCCAGTTTTCAAAATATCCCAAACGTCCCAATTTCGAAGCCTGAGCCATATTTTGGAGCCAAATTCTGGCTCTATGCACGTATTTGCAGTTTGATATTACGAATTTTATACCCAACATATGCCAAGTCCTGAGAGCGGCAGTGAGTCACGCTTTTCCCCAAACTCTCCTGCAGTTTTCGAAATATTCCAATTTCGAGGCCTGAGCCATAACTTGGAGCCAAATTCTGGCTCTCTGCACGTATTCGCAGTTTGAAATTGCGACTTTTTTATACCCAACATATGCCAAGTACTGAAAGCGGCGTTTGGTCACATTTGTCCAAAACCTCCCTGCAGTTTTCAAAATATCCCAAATTCGAGGCCTGAGCCATATTTTGAAACCAAATTCTGGCTCTCTGCACGTATTCGCAGTTTGAAATTGCGACTTTTTTATACCCAACATATGGCAAGTACTGAAAGCGGCGTGTGGTCACATTTATCCCAAACCTTCCTGCAGTTTTCAAAATATCCCAAATTTCCCAATTTCGAGGCCTGAGCCATATTTTAGAGCCAAATTCCTGCTCTCTGCCCGTATTAGCAGTTCGAAATTACGTCTTTTTATACCCAACATATGCCAAGTACTGAAAGCGGCGTTTGGTCACATTTGTCCCAAACCTCCCTGCAGTTTTCAAAATATTTGAAATATCCCAATATCGAGGCCTGACCCATATTTTGGAGCCAAATTCTGGCTCTTTGCAAGTATTCGCAGTTTGTTATTACGATTTTTATACCCAACATATGCCAAGTACTGAAAGCGGCAGTGAGTCACATTTTGCACAAACTCCCCTGCAGTTCTCAAAATATCCCAAATATCCCAATTTCGAGGCCTGAGCCATATTTTGGAGCCAAATTCTGGCTCTCTGCACGTATTCGTAGTTTGAAATTGCGACTTTTTTATACCCAACAAAGGTCAAGTACTGAAATTGGCGTTTGGTCACATTTGTCCCAAACCTCCCTCCAGTTTTCAAAATATCCCAAACGTCCCAATTTCGAAGCCTGAGCCATATTTTGGAGCCAAATTCTGGCTCTATGCACGTATTTGCAGTTTGATATTAAGAATTTTATACCCAACATATGCCAAGTCCTGAGAGCGGCAGTGAGTCACGCTTTTCCCCAAACTCTCCTGCAGTTTTCGAAATATTCCAATTTCGAGGCCTGAGCCATAACTTGGAGCCAAATTCTGGCTCTCTGCACGTATTCGCAGTTTGAAATTGCGACTTTTTTATACCCAACATATGCCAAGTACTGAAAGCGGCGTTTGGTCACATTTGTCCAAAACCTCCATGCAGTTTTCAAAATATCCCCAATTCGAGGCCTGAGCCATATTTTGGAGCCAAATTCTGGCTCTCTGCACGTATTCGCAGTTTGAAATTGCGACTTTTTTATACCCAACATATGGCAAGTACTGAAAGCGGCGTGTGGTCACATTTATCCCAAACCTTCCTGCAGTTTTCAAAATATCCCAAATTTCCCAATTTCGAGGCCTGAGCCATATTTTAGAGCCAAATTCCTGCTCTCTGCCCGTATTAGCAGTTCGAAATTACGTCTTTTTATACCCAACATATGCCAAGTACTGAAAGCGGCGTTTGGTCACATTTGTCCCAAACCTCCCTGCAGTTTTCAAAATATTTGAAATATCCCAATATCGAGGCCTGACCCATATTTTGGAGCCAAATTCTGGCTCTTTGCAAGTATTCGCAGTTTGTTATTACGATTTTTATACCTAACATATGCCAAGTACTGAAAGCGGCAGTGAGTCACATTTTGCACAAACTCCCCTGCAGTTCTCAAAATATCCCAAATATCCCAATTTCGAGGCCTGAGCCATATTTTGGAGCCAAATTCTGGCTCTCTGCACGTATTCGTAGTTTGAAATTGCGACTTTTTTATACCTAACAAAGGTCAAGTACTGAAACCGGCGTTTCGTCACATTTGTCCCAAACCTTCCTGCAGTTTTCAAAATATCCCTAATATCCCAATTTCGAGGCCTGAGCCATATTGTGGAGCCAAATTCTGGCTCTCTGCACGTATTTGCAGTTTTAAGTTACGAATTTTTATTCCCAACATATGCCAAGTACTGAAAGCGGCGTTTGGTCACATTTGTCCCAATCCCCTCTGCAGTTTTCAAAATATCCCAAACATCCCAAGATCGAGGCCTGAGCCATATTTTGGAGCCAAATTCTCACTCTCTGCACGTATTCGCAGGTTGAAATTACGACTTATTATTTCCAACATAGGCAAAGTACTGAAAGCGGCAATGATTCAAATTTTGCACAAACTCCCCTGCATTTTTCTAAATATCTCAAACCTCCCAATTTCGAGGCCTGAGCCATATTTTGGAGCCAAATTCAGGCTCTCTGTTCGTACTCGCTGTTTGAAATTACAAATTTTTATACCCAACATATGCTAAGTACTGAAAGCGGCGTTTGGTCACATCTGTCCCAAACCTCCCCCCAGTTTTCAAAATATCCCAAACATCCCAATTTCGAGGCCTGAGCAATATTTTGGAGCCAAATTCTGGCTCTCTGCACCTATTCGCAGTTTTAAATTACGACTTTTTATACCCAACATATGCCAAGTACTGAAATCGGCGTTTGGTCACATTTGTCCCAAACCTCCCTCCAGGTTTCAAAACATCCCAAACATCCCAATTTCGAAGCCTGAGCCATATTTTGGAGACAAATTCTGGCTCTATGCACGTATTCGCAGTTTGATATTACGATTTTTATACCCAACATATGCCAAGTCCTGAAAGCGGCAGTGAGTCACGCTTTTCCCCAAACTCTCCTGCAGTTTTCGAAATATTCCAATTTCGAGGCCTGAGCCATATTTTGGAGCCAAATTCTGGCTCTCTGCACGTATTCGCAGTTTGAAATTGCGACTTTTTTATACCCAACATATGGCAAGTACTGAAAGCCGCGTGTGGTCACATTTCTCCCAAACCTTCCTGCAGTTTTCAAAATATCCCAAACAACCCAATATCGAGGCCTGAGCCATGTTTTGGAGCCAAATTCTGGCTCTCTGCACGTATTCGCAGTTTGATATTACGAATTTTATACCCAACATATGCCAAGTACTGAAAGCGGCAGTGAGTCACAATTTGCCAAACTCCCCTCCAGAGTTCAAAATATCCCAAATATCCCAATTTCGAGGCCTGAGCCATATTATGGAGCCAAATTCTGGCTCTTTGCACGTATTCGCAGTTTGAAATTGCGAATTTTTAATACCAACATATGCCAAGTACTGAAAGCGGCAGTGAGTCACATTTTGCCAAACTCCCCTCCAGTTTTCAAAATAACGACAATATCCCAATATCGAGGCCTGACCCATATTTTGGAGCCAAATTCTGGCTCTTTGCACGTATTCGCAGTTTGATATTACGATTTTTATACCCAACATATGCCAAGTACTGCAAGCGGCAGTGAGTCACATTTTGCAACAAACTCCCATGCAGTTCTCGAAATATCCCAAATATCCCAATTTCGAGGCCTGAGCAATATTTTGGAGCCAAATTCTGGCTCTCTGCACCTATTCTCAGTTTTAAATTACGACTTTTTATACCCAACATATGCCAAGTACTGAAATTGGCGTTTGGTCACATTTGTCCCAAACCTCCTCCAGTTTTCAAAATATCCCAAACGTCCCAATTTCGAAGCCTGAGCCATATTTTGGAGCCAAATTCTGGCTCTATGCACGTATTTGCAGTTTGATATTAAGAATTTTATACCCAACATATGCCAAGTCCTGAGAGCGGCAGTGAGTCACGCTTTTCCCCAAACTCTCCTGCAGTTTTCGAAATATTCCAATTTCGAGGCCTGAGCCATAATTTGGAGCCAAATTCTGGCTCTCTGCACGTATTCGCAGTTTGAAATTGCGACTTTTTTATACCCAACATATGCCAAGTACTGAAAGCGGCGTTTGGTCACATTTGTCCAAAACCTCCCTGCAGTTTTCAAAATATCCCAAATTCGAGGCCTGAGCCATATTTTGGAGCCAAATTCTGGCTCTCTGCACGTATTCGCAGTTTGAAATTGCGACTTTTTTATACCCAACATATGGCAAGTACTGAAAGCGGCGTGTGGTCACATTTATCCCAAACCTTCCTGCAGTTTTCAAAATATCCCAAACATCCAATTTCGAGGCCTGAGCAATATTTTGGAGCCAAATTCTGGCTGTCTGTACGTATTCGCAGTTTGAAATTACATCTTTTTATACCCAACATATGCTAAGTACTGAGAGCGGCAGTGAGTCACATTTTGCAAAAACTCCCCTGCAGTTTTCAAAATATCCCAAACATCCCAATTTCGAGGCCTGAGCCATATTTAGGATCCAAATTCTGGCTCTCTGAATGTATTCGCAGTTTGATATTATGACTTTTTATACCCAACCTATGCCAAGTACTGAGAGCCGCAGTGAGTCACATTTTTCAAAAACTCCCCTGCAGTTTTCAAAATATCCCAAACATCCCAATTTCGAGGCCTGAGCCATATTTTGGAGCCAAATTCTGGCTCTCTGCATGTATTCGCTGTTCGTAATTACGTCTTTTTATACCCAACATATGCCAAGTACTGAAAGCGGAGTTTGGTCACATTTGTCCCAAACCTTCCTGCAGTTTTCAAAATATCCCAAATATCCCAATATCGAGGCCTGACCCATATTTTGGAGCCAAATTCTGGCTCTTTGCACGTATTCGCAGTTTGATACTACGATTTTTATACCCAACATATGCCAAGTACTGAAACCGGCAGTGAGTCACATTTTGCACAAACTCCCCTGCAGTTTTCGAAATATTCCAAATACCCCAATTTCGAGGCCTGAGCCATATTTTGGAGCCAAATTCTGGCTCTCTGCACGTATTCGCTGTTCGTAATTACGTCTTTTTATACCTATGCCAAGTACTGAAAGCGGCGTTTGGTCACATTTGTCACAAACCTCCCCGCAGTTTTCAAAATATCCCAAATATCCCAATTTCGAGGCCTGAGCCATATTTTGGAGCCAAATTCTGGCTCCCTGCATGTATTCGCAGTTTGATATTACGACTTTTTATACCCAACATATGCCAAGTACTGAAGGCAGCAGTGAGTCACATTTTGCAAAAACTCCCCTGCAGTTTTCAAAATATCCCAAACATCCCAATTTCGAGGCCTGAGCAATATTTTGGAGTCAAATTCTGGCTGTCTGTACCTATTCGCAGTTTGACATTACGACTATTTTATACCAACATATGCGAAGGACAGAAAGCGGCGTTTGGTCACAATTGTCCCAAACCTCCCTGCAGTTTTCAAAATATCCCATATATCCCAATATCGAGGCCTGACCCATATTTTTGAGCCAAATTCTGGCTCTTTGCACGTATTCGCAGTTTGATATTAGGATTTTTATACCCAACATATGCCAAGTACTGAAAGCGGCAGTGAGTCACATTTTGCACAAACTCCCCTGTAGTTTTCGAAATATTCCAAATATCCCAATTTCGAGGCCTGAGCCATATTTTGGAGCCAAATTCTGGATCTCTGCACGTATTTGCAGTTTTAAGTTACGACTTTTTATACCCAACATATGCCAAGTAATGAAAGCAGCGTTTGGTCACATTTGTCCCAATCCCCTCTGCACTTTTCAAAATATCCCAAACATCTCAAGATCGAGGCCTGAGCCATATTTTGGAGCCAAATTCTGGCTCTCTGCACGTATTCGCAGGTTGAAATTACGACTTATTATTCCCAACATAGGCCAAGTAGTGAAAGCGGCAATGATTCAAATTTTGCACAAACTCCCCTGCATTTTTCTAAATATCCCAAACCTCCCAATTTCGAGGCCTGAGCCATATTTTAGAGCCAAATTCAGGCTCTCTGTTCGTACTCGCTGTTTTAAATTACAAATTTTTATACCCAGCATATGCCAAGTACTGAAAGCGGCGTTTGGTCACATTTGTCCCAAACCTCCCTCCAGTTTTCAAAATATCCCAAACATCCCAATTTCGAGGCCTGAGCAATATTTTGGAGCCAAATTCGGGCTCTCTGCACCTATTCTCAGTTTTAAATTACGACTTTTTATACCCAACATATGCCAAGTACTGAAATTGGCGTTTGGTCACATTTGTCCCAAATCTCCCTCCAGTTTTCAAAATATCCCACACGTCCCAATTTCGAAGCCTGAGCCATATTTTGGAGCCAAATTCTGGCTCTATGCACGTATTTGCAGTTTGATATTACGAATTTTATACCCAACATATGCCAAGTCCTGAGAGCGGCAGTGAGTCACGCTTTTCCCCAAACTCTCCTGCAGTTTTCGAAATATTCCAATTTCGAGGCCTGAGCCATAACTTGGAGCCAAATTCTGGCTCTCTGCACGTATTCGCAGTTTGAAATTGCGACTTTTTTATACCCAACATATGCCAAGTACTGAAAGCGGCGTTTGGTCACATTTGTCCAAAACCTCCCTGCAGTTTTCAAAATATCCCAAATTCGAGGCCTGAGCCATATTTTGAAACCAAATTCTGGCTCTCTGCACGTATTCGCAGTTTGAAATTGCGACTTTTTTATACCCAACATATGGCAAGTACTGAAAGCGGCGTGTGGTCACATTTATCCCAAACCTTCCTGCAGTTTTCAAAATATCCCAAATTTCCCAATTTCGAGGCCTGAGCCATATTTTAGAGCCAAATTCCTGCTCTCTGCCCGTATTAGCAGTTCGAAATTACGTCTTTTTATACCCAACATATGCCAAGTACTGAAAGCGGCGTTTGGTCACATTTGTCCCAAACCTCCCTGCAATTTTCAAAATATTTGAAATATCCCAATATCGAGGCCTGACCCATATTTTGGAGCCAAATTCTGGCTCTTTGCAAGTATTCGCAGTTTGTTATTACGATTTTTATACCCAACATATGCCAAGTATTGAAAGCGGCAGTGAGTCACATTTTGCACAAACTCCCCTGCAGTTCTCAAAATATCCCAAATATCCCAATTTCGAGGCCTGAGCCATATTTTGGAGCCAAATTCTGGCTCTCTGCACGTATTCGTAGTTTGAAATTGCGACTTTTTTATACCCAACAAAGGTCAAGTACTGAAATTGGCGTTTGGTCACATTTGTCCCAAACCTCCCTCCAGTTTTCAAAATATCCCAAACGTCCCAATTTCGAAGCCTGAGCCATATTTTGGAGCCAAATTCTGGCTCTATGCACGTATTTGCAGTTTGATATTAAGAATTTTATACCCAACATATGCCAAGTCCTGAGAGCGGCAGTGAGTCACGCTTTTCCCCAAACTCTCCTGCAGTTTTCGAAATATTCCAATTTCGAGGCCTGAGCCATAACTTGGAGCCAAATTCTGGCTCTCTGCACGTATTCGCAGTTTGAAATTGCGACTTTTTATACCCAACATATGCCAAGTACTGAAAGCGGCGTTTGGTCACATTTGTCCAAAACCTCCATGCAGTTTTCAAAATATCCCCAATTCGAGGCCTGAGCCATATTTTGGAGCCAAATTCTGGCTCTCTGCACGTATTCGCAGTTTGAAATTGCGACTTTTTTATACCCAACATATGGCAAGTACTGAAAGCGGCGTGTGGTCACATTTATCCCAAACCTTCCTGCTGTTTTCAAAATATCCCAAATTTCCCAATTTCGAGGCCTGAGCCATATTTTAGAGCCAAATTCCTGCTCTCTGCCCGTATTAGCAGTTCGAAATTACGTCTTTTTATACCCAACATATGCCAAGTACTGAAAGCGGCGTTTGGTCACATTTGTCCCAAACCTCCCTGCAGTTTTCAAAATATTTGAAATATCCCAATATCGAGGCCTGACCCATATTTTGGAGCCAAATTCTGGCTCTTTGCAAGTATTCGCAGTTTGTTATTACGATTTTTATACCCAACATATGCCAAGTACTGAAAGCGGCAGTGAGTCACATTTTGCACAAACTCCCCTGCAGTTCTCAAAATATCCCAAATATCCCAATTTCGAGGCCTGTGCCATATTTTGGAGCCAAATTCTGGCTCTCTGCACGTATTCGTAGTTTGAAATTGCGACTTTTTTATACCCAACAAAGGTCAAGTACTGAAACCGGCGTTTCGTCACATTTGTCCCAAACCTTCCTGCAGTTTTCAAAATATCCCTAATATCCCAATTTCGAGGCCTGAGCCATATTGTGGAGCCAAATTCTGGCTCTCTGCACGTATTTGCAGTTTTAAGTTACGAATTTTTATTCCCAACATATGCCAAGTACTGAAAGCGGCGTTTGGTCACATTTGTCCCAATCCCCCCATGCAGTTTTCAAAATATCCCAAACATCCCAAGATCGAGGCCTGAGCCATATTTTGGAGCCAAATTCTCACTCTCTGCACGTATTCGCAGGTTGAAATTACGACTTATTATTTCCAACATAGGCAAAGTACTGAAAGCGGCAATGATTCAAATTTTGCACAAACCCCTGCATTTTTCTAAATATCTCAAACCTCCCAATTTCGAGGCCTGAGCCATATTTTGGAGCCAAATTCAGGCTCTCTGTTCGTACTCGCTGTTTGAAATTACAAATTTTTATACCCAACATATGCTAAGTGCTGAAAGCGGCGTTTGGTCACATCTGTCCCAAACCTCCCCCCAGTTTTCAAAATATCCCAAATATCCCAATTTCGAGGCCTGAGCAATATTTTGGAGCCAAATTCTGGCTCTCTGCACCTATTCGCAGTTTTAAATTACGACTTTTTATACCCAACATATGCCAAGTACTGAAATCGGCGTTTGGTCACATTTGTCCCAAACCTCCCTCCAGGTTTCAAAATATCCCAAACATCCCAATTTCGAAGCCTGAGCCATATTTTGGAGACAAATTCTGGCTCTATGCACGTATTCGCAGTTTGATATTACGATTTTTATACCCAACATATGCCAAGTCCTGAAAGCGGCAGTGAGTCACGCTTTTCCCCAAACTCTCCTGCAGTTTTCGAAATATTCCAATTTCGAGGCCTGAGCCATATTTTGGAGCCAAATTCTGGCTCTCTGCACGTATTCGCAGTTTGAAATTGCGACTTTTTTATACCCAACATATGGCAAGTACTGAAAGCCGCGTGTGGTCACATTTCTCCCAAACCTTCCTGCAGTTTTCAAAATATCCCAAACAACCCAATATCGAGGCCTGAGCCATGTTTTGGAGCCAAATTCTGGCTCTCTGCACGTATCCGCAGTTTGATATTACGAATTTTATACCCAACATATGCCAAGTACTGAAAGCGGCAGTGAGTCACAATTTGCCAAACTCCCCTCCAGAGTTCAAAATATCCCAAATATCCCAATTTCGAGGCCTGAGCCATATTATGGAGCCAAATTCTGGCTCTTTGCACGTATTCGCAGTTTGAAATTGCGAATTTTTAATACCAACATATGCCAAGTACTGAAAGCGGCAGTGAGTCACATTTTGCCAAACTCCCCTCCAGTTTTCAAAATAACGACAATATCCCAATATCGAGGCCTGACCCATATTTTGGAGACAAATTCTGGCTCTATGCACGTATTCGCAGTTTGATATTACGATTTTTATACCCAACATATGCCAAGTACTGCAAGCGGCAGTGAGTCACATTTTGCACAAACTCCCATGCAGTTCTCGAAATATCCCAAATATCCCAATTTCGAGGCCTGAGCCATATTTTGGAGCAAAATTCTGGCTCTCTGCACGTGTTCGTAGTTTGAAATTGAGACTTTTTTATACCCAACAAAGGTCAAGTACTGAAAGCGGCGTTTGGTCACATTTGTCCCAAACCTTCCTGCAGTTTTCAAAATATCCCTAATATCCCAATTTCGAGGCCTGAGCCATATTTGGAGCCAAATTCTGGCTCTCTGCACGTATTCGCAGTTTGATATTACAACTTTTTATACCCAACATATGCCAAGTACTGAATGCGGCAGTGAGTCACATTTTGCACAAACTCCCCTGCAGTTTTCAAAATATCCCAAACATCACAATTTCGAAGCCTGAGCCATATTTTGGAGTCAAATTCAGGCTCTCTGTACGTATTCGCAGTTTGAAATTATAACTTTTTATACCCAACATATGCCAAGTACTGAAAGCGGCGTTTTGTCACATTTGCCCCAAACCTCCCTCCAGTTTTCAAAATATCCCAAACATCCCAATTTCGAAGCGTGAGCAAAATTTTGCAGCCAAATTCTGGCTCTCAGCACGTATTCGCAGTTTTAAATTACGACTTTTTATACCCAACATATGCCAAGTACTGAAAGCGGCGTTTGGTCACATTTGTCCCAAACATTCCTGCAGTTTTCAAAATATCCCAAACATCCCAATTTCGAGGCCTGAGCAATATTTTGGAGCCAAATTCTGCCTGTCTGTACGTATTCGCAGTTTGAAATTACATCTTTTTATACCCAACATATGCTAAGTACTGAGAGCTGCAGTGAGTCACATTTTGCAAAAACTCCCCTGCAGTTTTCAAAATATCCCAAACATCCCAATTTCGAGGCCTGAGCCATATTTAGGATCCAAATTCTGGCTCTCTGAATGTATTCGCAGTTTGATATTATGACTTTTTATACCCAACATATGCCAAGTACTGAGAGCCGCAGTGAGTCACATTTTTCAAAAACTCCCCTGCAGTTTTCAAAATATCCCAAACATCTCAATTTCGAGGCCTGACCCATGTTTTGGAGCCAAATTCTGGATCTCTGCACGTATTCACAGTTTGAAATTGCGACTTTTTTTATACCCAACATATGCCAAGTACTGAAAGCGGCAGTGAGTCACATTTTGCCCAAACTCCCTCCAGTTTTCAAAATAACGCAAATATTCCAATTTCGAGGCCTGAGCCATATATTGGAGCCAAATTCTGGCTCTCTGCACGTATTTGCAGTTTGATATTACATCTTTTTATACCCAACATATGCGAAGTACTGAATGCGGTGTTTGGTCACATTTGTCCCAAACCTCCTTGCAGTTTTCAAATAATCCCAAACATCCCAATATCTAGGCCTGAGCCATATTTTGGAGCCAAATTCTGGCTCTCTGCACGTATTCGTACTTTGATATTACGAATTTTATACCCAACATATGCCAAGTACTGAAAGCGGCAGTGAGTCACATTTTGCACAAACTCCCCTCCAGTTTTCAAAATATCCCAAATATCCCAATTTCGAGGCCTGAGCCATATTTTGGAGCCAAATTCTGGCTCTCTGCACGTATTCGCTGTTTGATATTACGACTTTTTATACCCAACATATGCCAAGTCCTGAAAGCGGCAGTGAGTCACATTTTGCACAAACTCCAATGCAGTTTTCCAAATATCCCAAATATCCCAATTTCGAGATCTGAGCCATATTTTTAAGCCAAATTCTGGCTTGTTTCACGTATTTGCAGTTTGAAATTGCGAATTTTTTATACCAACATATGCCAAGTACCGAAAGCGGCGTTTGGTCACATTTGTCCCAAACCTCCTTGCAGTTTTCAAATAATCCCAAACATCCCAATATCTAGGCCTGAGCCATATTTTGCAGCCAAATTCTGGCTTTCTGCATGTATTCGCACTTTGATATTACGACTTTTTATACCCAACATATGCCAAGTACTGAAAGCGGCGTTTGGTCACATTTGTCCCAAACCTCCCCGCAGTTTTCAAAATAGCCAAAATATCCCAATATCGAGGCCTGACCCATATTTTGGAGCCAAAGTCTGGCTTTTTGCACGTATTCGCTGTTTGATATTACGACTTTTTATACCCAACATATGCCAAGTACTGAAAGCGGCAGTGAGCCACATTTTGCACAAACTCACCTGCAGTTTTCAAAATATCCCAAACGCCCCAATATGAAGGCCTGAGCCATATTTTGGAGCCAAATTCAGGCTCTCTGCACGTATTCGCAGTTTGAAATTACGAATTTTTATACCCAACATATGCCAAGTACTGAAAGCGGAGTTTGGTCACATTTGTCCCAAACCTCCCTCCAGTTTTCAAAATACCCCAAACATCCCAATTTCGAGGCCTGAGCCATATTTTGGAGCCAAATTCTGGCTCTATGCACGTATTCGCAGTTTGAAATTTCGACTTTTTTATACCCAACAAAGGTCAAGTACTGAAAGCGGCGTTTCGTCACATTTGTCCCAAACCTTCCTGCAGTTTTCAAAATATCCCTAATATCCCAATTTCGAGGCCTGAGCCATATTGTGGAGCCAAATTCAGGCTCTCTGCACGTATTCGCAGTTTTAAGTTACGAATTTTTATACCCAACATATGCCAAGTACTGAAAGCGGCGTTTGGTCACATTTGTCCCAATCCCCTCTGCAGTTTTCAAAATATCCCAAACACCCCAAGATCGAGGCCTGAGCCATATTTTGAAGCCAAATTCTCACTCTCTGCACGTATTCGCAGGTTGAAATTACGACTTATTATTCCCAACATAGGCAAAGTACTGAAAGCGGTAATGATTCAAATTTTGCACAAACTCCCCTGCATTTTTCTAAATATCTCAAACCTCCCAATTTCGAGGCCTGAGCCATATTTTGGAGCCAAATTCAGGCTCTCTGTTCGTACTTGCTGTTTGAAATTACAAATTTTTATACCCAACATATGCTAAGTACTGAAAGCGGCGTTTGGTCACATTTGTCCCAAACCTCCCTCCAGTTTTCAAAATATCCCAAACATCCCAATTTCGAGGACTGAGCAATATTTTGGAGCCAAATTCTGGCTCTCTGCACCTATTCGCAGTTTTAAATTACGACTTTTTATACCCAACATATGCCAAGTTCTGAAATCGGCGTTTGGTCACATTTGTCCCAAACCTCCCTCCAGTTTTCAAAATATCCCAAACATCCCAATTTCGAAGCCTGAGCCATATTTTGGAGACCAATTCTGGCTCTATGCACGTATTCGCAGTTTGATATTACGATTTTTATACCCAACATATGCCAAGTCCTGAAAGCGGCAGTGAGTCACGCTTTTCCCCAAACTCTCCTGCAGTTTTCGAAATATTCCAATTTCGAGGCCTGAGCCATATTTTGGAGCCAAATTCAGGCTCTCTGTACGTATTCGCAGTTTGAAATTATAACTTTTTATACCCAACATATGCCAAGTATTGAAAGCGGCGTTTTGTCACATTTGCCCCAAACCTCCCTCCAGTTTTCAAAATATCCCAAACATCCCAATTTCGAGGCGTGAGCAAAATTTTGGAGCCAAATTCTGGCTCTCTGCACGTATTCGCAGTTTTAAATTACGACTTTTTATACCCAACATATGCCAAGTACTGAAAGCGGCGTTTGGTCACATTTGTCCCAAACATTCCTGCAGTTTTCAAAATATCCCAAACATCCCAATTTCGAGGCCTGAGCAATATTTTGGAGCCAAATTCTGGCTGTCTGTACGTATTCGCAGTTTGAAATTACATCTTTTTATACCCAACATATGCTAAGTACTGAGAGCGGCAGTGAGTCACATTTTGCAAAAACTCCCCTGCAGTTTTCAAAATATCCCAAACATCCCAATTTCGAGGCCTGAGCCATATTTAGGATCCAAATTCTGGCTCTCTGAATGTATTTGCAGTTTGATATTATGACTTTTTATACCCAACCTATGCCAAGTACTGAGAGCCGCAGTGAGTCACATTTTTCAAAAACTCCCCTGCAGTTTTCAAAATATCCCAAACATCCCAATTTCGAGGCCTGAGCCATATTTTGGAGCCAAATTCTGGCTCTCTGCATGTATTCGCTGTTCGTAATTACGTCTTTTTATACCCAACATATGCCAAGTACTGAAAGCGGCGTTTGGTCACATTTGTCCCAAACCTTCCTGCAGTTTTCAAAATATCCTAAACATCCCAATTTCGAGGCCTGAACAATATTTTGGAGCCAAATTCTGGCTGTCTGTACGTATTCGCAGTTTGAAATTACATCTTTTTATACCCAACATATGCTAAGTACTGAGAGCAGCAGTGAGTCACATTTTGCAAAAACTCCCCTGCAGTTTTCAAAATATCCCAAACATCCCAATTTCGAGGCCTGAGCCATATTTTGGAGCCAAATTCTGGCTCTCTGCATGTATTCGCAGTTTGATATTACGACTTTTTATACCCAACATATGCCAAGTACTGAGAGCGGCAGTGAGTCACATTTTGCAAAAACTCCCCTGCAGTTTTCAAAATATCCCAAACATCCCAATTTCGAGGCCTGAGCCATATTTTGGAGCCAAATTCTGGCTCTCTGCACGTATTCGCTGTTCGTAATTACGTCTTTTTATACCCAACATATGCCAAGTTCTGAAAGCGGCGTTTGGTCACAATTGTTCCAAACCTCCCTGCAGTTTTCAAAATATCCCAAATATCCCAATATCGAGGCCTGACCCATATTTTGGAGCCAAATTCTGGCTCTTTGCACGTATTCGCAGTTTGATACTACGATTTTTATACCCAACATATGCCAAGTACTGAAACCGGCAGTTAGTCACATTTTGCACAAACTCCCCGGCAGTTTTCGAAATATTCCAAATATCCCAATTTCGAGGCCTGAGCCATATTTTGGAGCCAAATTCTGGCTCTCTGCACGTATTCGCTGTTCGTAATTACGTCTTTTTATACCCAACATATGCCAAGTACTGAAAGCGGCGTTTGGTCACATTTGTCACAAACCTCCCCGCAGTTTTCAAAATATCCCAAATATCCCAATTTCGAGGCCTGAGCCATATTTTGGAGCCAAATTCTGGCTCCCTGCATGTATTCGCAGTTTGATATTACGACTTTTTATACCCAACATATGCCAAGTACTGAAGGCGGCAGTGAGTCACATTTTGCAAAAACTCCCCTGCAGTTTTCAAAATATCCCAAACATCCCAATTTCGAGGCCTGAGCAATATTTTGGAGTCAAATTCTGGCTGTCTGTACCTATTCGCAGTTTGACATTACGACTATTTTATACCAACATATGCGAAGGACAGAAAGCGGCGTTTGGTCACAATTGTCCCAAACCTCCCTGCAGTTTTCAAAATATCCCATATATCCCAATATCGAGGCCTGACCCATATTTTTGAGCCAAATTCTGGCTCTTTGCACGTATTCGCAGTTTGATATTAGGATTTTTATACCCAACATATGCCAAGTACTGAAAGCGGCAGTGAGTCACATTTTGCACAAACTCCCCTGTAGTTTTCGAAATATTCCAAATATCCCAATTTCGAGGCCTGAGCCATATTTTGGAGCCAAATTCTGGATCTCTGCACGTATTTGCAGTTTTAAGTTACGACTTTTTATACCCAACATATGCCAAGTAATGAAAGCAGCGTTTGGTCACATTTGTCCCAATCCCCTCTGCACTTTTCAAAATATCCCAAACATCTCAAGATCGAGGCCTGAGCCATATTTTGGAGCCAAATTCTGGCTCTCTGCACGTATTCGCAGGTTGAAATTACGACTTATTATTCCCAACATAGGCCAAGTACTGAAAGCGGCAATGATTCAAATTTTGCACAAACTCCCCTGCATTTTTCTAAATATCCCAAACCTCCCAATTTCGAGGCCTGAGCCATATTTTAGAGCCAAATTCAGGCTCTCTGTTCGTACTCGCTGTTTTAAATTACAAATTTTTATACCCAGCATATGCCAAGTACTGAAAGCGGCGTTTGGTCACATTTGTCCCAAACCTCCCTCCAGTTTTCAAAATATCCCAAACATCCCAATTTCGAGGCCTGAGCAATATTTTGGAGCCAAATTCGGGCTCTCTGCACCTATTCTCAGTTTTAAATTACGACTTTTTATACCCAACATATGCCAAGTACTGAAATTGGCGTTTGGTCACATTTGTCCCAAACCTCCCTCCAGTTTTCAAAATATCCCAAACGTCCCAATTTCGAAGCCTGAGCCATATTTTGGAGCGAAATTCTGGCTCTATGCACGTATTTGCAGTTTGATATTAAGAATTTTATACCCAACATATGCCAAGTCCTGAGAGCGGCAGTGAGTCACGCTTTTCCCCAAACTCTCCTGCAGTTTTCGAAATATTCCAATTTCGAGGCCTGAGCCATAACTTGGAGCCAAATTCTGGCTCTCTGCACGTATTCGCAGTTTGAAATTGCGACTTTTTTATACCCAACATATGCCAAGTACTGAAAGCGGCGTTTGGTCACATTTGTCCAAAACCTCCCTGCAGTTTTCAAAATATCCCAAATTCGAGGCCTGAGCCATATTTTGGAGCCAAATTCTGGCTCTCTGGACGTATTCGCAGTTTGAAATTGCGACTTTTTTATACCCAACATATGGCAAGTACTGAAAGCGGCGTGTGGTCACATTTATCCCAAACCTTCCTGCAGTTTTCAAAATATCCCAAATTTCCCAATTTCGAGGCCTGAGCCATATTTTAGAGCCAAATTCCTGCTCTCTGCCCGTATTAGCAGTTCGAAATTACGTCTTTTTATACCCAACATATGCCAAGTACTGAAAGCGGCGTTTGGTCACATTTGTCCCAAACCTCCCTGCAGTTTTCATAATATTTGAAATATCCCAATATCGAGGCCTGACCCATATTTTGGAGCCAAATTCTGGCTCTTTGCAAGTATTCGCAGTTTGTTATTACGATTTTTATACCCAACATATGCCAAGTACTGAAAGCGGCAGTGAGTCACATTTTGCTCAAACTCCCCTGCAGTTCTCAAAATATCCCAAATATCCCAATTTCGAGGCCTGATCCATATTTTGGAGCCAAATTCTGGCTCTCTGCACGTATTCGTAGTTTGAAATTGCGACTTTTTTATACCCAACAAAGGTCAAGTACTGAAACCGGCGTTTCGTCACATTTGTCCCAAACCTTCCTGTAGTTTTCAAAATATCCCTAATATCCCAATTTCGAGGCCTGAGCCATATTGTGGAGCCAAATTCTGGCTCTCTGCACGTATTTGCAGTTTTAAGTTACGAATTTTTATACCCATCATATGCCAAGTACTGAAAGCGGCGTTTGGTCACATTTGTCCCAATCCCCTCTGCAGTTTTCAAAATATCCCAAACATCCCAAGATCGAGGCCTGAGCCATATTTTGGAGCCAAATTCTCACTCTCTGCACATATTCGCAGGTTGAAATTACGACTTATTATTCCCAACATAGGCAAAGTACTGAAAGCGGCAATGATTCAAATTTTGCACAAACTCCCCTGCATTTTTCTAAATATCTCAAACCTCCCAATTTCGAGGCCTGAGCCATATTTTGGAGCCAAATTCAGGCTCTCTGTTCGTACTCGCTGTTTGAAATTACAAATTTTTATACCCAACATATGCTAAGTACTGAAAGCGGCGTTTGGTCACATTTGTCCCAAACCTCCCCCCAGTTTTCAAAATATCCCAAACATCCCAATTTCGAGGCCTGAGCAATATTTTGGAGCCAAATTCTGGCTCTCTGCACCTATTCGCAGTTTTAAATTACGACTTTTTATACCCAACATATGCCAAGTACTGAAATCGGCGTTTGGTCACATTTGTCCCAAACCTCCCTCCAGTTTTCAAAATATCCCAAACATCCCAATTTCGAAGCCTGAGCCATATTTTGGAGACAAATTCTGGCTCTATGCACGTATTCGCAGTTTGATATTACGATTTTTATACCCAACATATGCCAAGTCCTGAAAGCGGCAGTGAGTCACGCTTTTCCCCAAACTCTCCTGCAGTTTTCGAAATATTCCAATTTCGAGGCCTGAGCCATATTTTGGAGCCAAATTCTGGCTCTCTGCACGTATTTGCAGTTTGAAATTGCGACTTTTTTATACCCAACATATGGCAAGTACTGAAAGCGGCGTGTGGTCACATTTCTCCCAAACCTTCCTGCAGTTTTCAAAATATCCCAAACAACCCAATATCGAGGCCTGAGCCATGTTTTGGAGCCAAATTCTGGCTCTCTGCACGTATTCGCAGTTTGATATTACGAATTTTATACCCAACATATGCCAAGTACTGAAAGCGGCAGTGAGTCACAATTTGCCAAACTCCCCTCCAGAGTTCAAAATATCCCAAATATCCCAATTTCGAGGCCTGAGCCATATTATGGAGCCAAATTCTGGCTCTTTGCACGTATTCGCAGTTTGAAATTGCGAATTTTTAATACCAACATATGCCAAGTACTGAAAGCGGCAGTGAGTCACATTTTGCCAAACTCCCCTCCAGTTTTCAAAATAACGACAATATCCCAATATCGAGGCCTGACCCATATTTTGGAGCCAAATTCTGGCTCTTTGCACGTATTCGCAGTTTGATATTACGATTTTTATACCCAACATATGCCAAGTACTGCAAGCGGCAGTGAGTCACATTTTGCACAAACTCTCATGCAGTTCTCGAAATATCCCAAATATCCCAATTTCGAGGCCTGAGCCATATTTTGGAGCAAAATTCTGGCTCTCTGCACGTATTCGTAGTTTGAAATTGAGACTTTTTTATACCCAACAAAGGTCAAGTACTGAAAGCGGCGTTTGGTCACATTTGTTCCAAACCTTCCTGCAGTTTTCAAAATATCCCTAATATCCCAATTTCGAGGCCTGAGCCATATTTTGGAGCCAAATTCTGGCTCTCTGCACGTATTCGCAGTTTGATATTACAACTTTTTATACCCAACATATGCCAAGTACTGAATGCGGCAGTGAGTCACATTTTGCACAAACTCCCCTGCAGTTTTCAAAATATCCCAAACATCACAATTTCGAAGCCTGAGCCATATTTTGGAGCCAAATTCAGGCTCTCTGTACTTATTCGCAGTTTGAAATTATAACTTTTTATACCCAACATATGCCAAGTACTGAAAGCGGCGTTTTGTCACATTTGCCCCAAACCTCCCTCCAGTTTTCAAAATATCCCAAACATCCCAATTTCGAAGCGTGAGCAAAATTTTGCAGCCAAATTCTGGCTCTCTGCACGTATTCGCAGTTTTAAATTACGACTTTTTATACCCAACATATGCCAAGTACTGAAAGCGGCGTTTGGTCACATTTGTCCCAAACATTCCTGCAGTTTTCAAAATATCCCAAACATCCTAATTTCGAGGCCTGAGCAATATTTTGGAGCCAAATTCTGGCTGTCTGTACGTATTCGCAGTTTGAAATTACATCTTTTTATACCCAACATATGCTAAGTACTGAGAGCGGCAGTGAGTCACATTTTGCAAAAACTCCCCTGCAGTTTTCAAAATATCCCAAACATCCCAATTTCGACGCCTGAGCCATATTTAGGATCCAAATTCTGGCTCTCTGAATGTATTCGCAGTTTGATATTATGACTTTTTATACCCAACATATGCCAAGTACTGAGAGCCGCAGTGAGTCACATTTTTCAAAAACTCCCCTGCAGTTTTCAAAATATCCCAAACATCCCAATTTCGAGGCCTGACCCATGTTTTGGAGCCAAATTCTGGATCTCTGCACGTATTCACAGTTTTAAATTGCGACTTTTTTTATACCCAACATATGCCAAGTACTGAAAGCGTCAGTGAGTCACATTTTGCCCAAACTCCCCTCCAGTTTTCAAAATAACGCAAATATTCCAATTTCGAGGCCTGAGCCATATATTGGAGCCAAATTCTGGCTCTCTGCACGTATTTGCAGTTTGATATTACATCTTTTTATACCCAACATATGCGAAGTACTGAATGCGGTGTTTGGTCACATTTGTCCCAAACCTCCTTGCAGTTTTCAAATAATCCCAAACATCCCAATATCTAGGCCTGAGCCATATTTTGGAGCCAAATTCTGGCTCTTTGCACGTATTCGTACTTTGATATTACGAATTTTATACCCAACATATGCCAAGTACTGAAAGCGGCAGTGAGTCACATTTTGCACAAACTCCCCTCCAGTTTTCAAAATATCCCAAATATCCCAATTTCGAGGCCTGAGCCATATTTTGGAGCCAAATTCTGGCTCTCTGCACGTATTCGCTTTTTGATATTACGACTTTTTATACCCAACATATGCCAAGTCCTGAAAGCGGCAGTGAGTCACATTTTGCACAAACTCCAATGCAGTTTTCGAAATATCCCAAATATCCATATTTCAAGATCTGAGCCATATTTTTAAGCCAAATTCTGGCTTGTTTCACGTATTTGCAGTTTGAAATTGCGAATTTTTTATACCAACATATGCCAAGTACCGAAAGCGGCGTTTGGTCACATTTGTCCCAAACCTCCTTGCAATTTTCAAATAATCCCAAACATCCCAATATCTAGGCCTGAGCCATATTTTGCAGCCAAATTCTGGCTTTCTGCATGTATTCGCACTTTGATATTACGACTTTTTATACCCAACATATGCCAAGTACTGAAAGCGGCAGTGAGCCACATTTTGCACAAACTCACCTGCAGTTTTCAAAATATCCCAAACGCCCCAATATGAAGGCCTGAGCCATATTTTGGAGCCAAATTCAGGCTCTCTGCACGTATTCGCAGTTTGAAATTACGAATTTTTATACCCAACATATGCCAAGTACTGAAAGCGGAGTTTGGTCACATTTGTCCCAAACCTCCCTCCAGTTTTCAAAATACCCCAAACATCCCAATTTCGAGGCCTGAGCCATATTTTGGAGCCAAATTCTGGCTCTATGCACGTATTCGCAGTTTGATATTACGACATTTTATACCCAACATATGCCAAGTCCTGAGAGCGGCATTGAGTCACATTTTGCACAAACTCTCATGCAGTTTACGAAATATCCCAAATATCGTAATTTCGAGGCCTGAGCCATATTTTGGAGCCAAATTCTGACTCTCTGCACATATTCGCAGTTTGAAATTCCGATTTTTTATACCCAACATATGCCAAGTACTGAAAGCGGCGTTTGGTCACATTTGTCCCAAACCTCCCTCCAGTTTTCAAAATATCCCAAACATCCCAATTTCGAGGCCTAATCCATATTTTGGAGCCAAATTACGGCTCTATGCACGTATTCGCAGTTTGATATTACGACTTTTTACACCCAACATATGCCAAGTCCTGAAAGCGGCAGTGAGTCACATTTTGAACAAACTCCCCTGCAGTTTTCGAAATATCCCAAATATCCCAATTTCGAGATCTGAGCCATATTTTGGAGCCAAATTCTGGCTCTCTGCACGTATTCGCAGTTTGAAACTGCAACTTTTTATACCCAACATATGCCAAGTCCTGAAAGCGGTGTTTGGTCACATTTGTCCCAAAACTCCCTGCAGTTTTCAAAATATCCCAAATATCCCAATTTCGAGGCCTGAGCCATATTTTGAAGCCAAATTCTGGCTCTCTGCACGTATTCGCAGTTTGATATTACGACTTTTTATACCCAACATATGCCAAATACTGGACACGGCAGTGAGTCACATTTTGCACAAACTCCCCTGCAGTTTTCAAAATATCCCAAACATCTCAATTTCGAGGCCTGAGCAATATTTTGGAGCCAAATTCTCTCTCTCTGCACGTATTCGCAGTTTAAAATTACGACTTTTTTATACCCAACATATGCGAAGGACTGAAAGCGGAGTTTGGTCACATTTGTCCCAAACCTCCCTGCAGTTTTCAAAATATCCAAAATATCCCAATATCGAGGCCTGAGTCATATTTTGGTGCCAAATTCTGGCTCTCTGCACGGATTCGCAGTTCGAAATTACGTCTTTTAATACCCAACATTTGCCAAGTACTGAAAGCGGCGTTTGGTCACATTTGTCCCAAACCTCCCCGCAGTTTTCAAAATAGCCAAAATATCCCAATATTGAGGCCTGAACAATATTTTGGAGCCAAATTCTGGCTTTTTGCACGTATTCGCTGTTTGATATTACGACTTTTTATACCCAACATATGCCAAGTACTGAGAGCGGCAGTGGGTCACATTTTGCACAAACTCCCCTGCAGTTTTCAAAAATATTCCAAACGTCCCAATTTCGAGGCCTGAGCCATATTTTGGAGCCAAATTCTGGCTCTCTGCACGTATTTGCAGTTTTAAATTACGACTTTTTATACCCAACATATGCCAAGTACTGAAAGCGGCAGTGAGTCACATTTTGCACAAACTCCCCTGCAGTTTATGAAATATCCCAAATATCCCTATTTCGAAGCATGAACCATATTTTGGAGCCAAATTCTGGATCTCTGCACGTATTCGCAGTTTGAAATTACGATTTTTTATATCCAACATATGCCAAGTACTGAAAGCAGCAGTGAGTCACATTTTGCTCAAACTCCCCTCCAGTTTTCAAAATAACGCAAATATATCAATTTCGAGGCCTGAGCCATATTTTGGAGCCAAATTCTGGATCTCTGCACGTATTCGCAGTTAGAAATTACATCTTTTTATACCCAACATATGCCAAGTACTGAAAGGGGCGTTTGGTCAAATTTGTCCCAAACATCCCTGCAGTTTTCAAAATATCCCAAATATCCCATTTCGAGTCCTGAGTCATATTTTGGAGCCAAATTCTGGCTCTCTGCACGGATTCGCAGTTCGAAATTACGTCTTTTTATACCCAACATATGCCAAGTACTGAAAGCGGCGTTTGGTCACATTTGTCCCAAACCTCCCCGCAGTTTTCAAAATAGCCAAAATATCCCAATATCGAGGCCTGACCCATATTTTGGAGCCAAATTCTGTCTTTTTGCACGTATTCGCTGTTTGATATTACGACTTTTTATACCAACATATGCCAAGTACTGAAAGCGGCAGTGAGTCACATTTTGCACAAACTCCCCTGCAGTTTTCAAAATATCCCAAACGCCCCAATTTCGAGGCCTGAGCCATATTTTGGAGCCAAATTCAGGCTCTCTGCACGTATTCGCAGTTTGAAATTACGAATTTTTATACCCAACATATGCCAAGTACTGAAAGCGGCGTTTGGTCACATTTGTCCCAAACCTCCCTCCAGTTTTCAAAATACCCCAAACATCCCAATTTCTATGCCTGAGCCATATTTTGGAGCCAAATTCTGGCTCTATACACGTATTCGTAGTTTGATATTACGACATTTTATACCCAACATATGCCAAGTCCTGAAAGCGGCATTGTATCACATTTTGCACAAAGTCTCATGCAGTTTTCGAAATATCCCAAATATCGTAATTTCGAGGCCTGAGCCATATTTTGGAGCCAAATTCTGACTCTCTGCACATATTCGCAGTTTGAAATTCCGACTTTTTATACCCAACATATGCCAAGTACTGAAAGCGGCGTTGGTCACATTTGTCCCAAACCTCCCTCCAGTTTTCGAAATATCCCAAACATCCCAATTTCGAGGCCTAATCCATATTTTGGAGCCAAATTACGGCTCTATGCACGTATTCGCAGTTTGATATTACTACTTTTTACACCCAACATATGCCAAGTCCTGAAAGCGGCAGTGAGTCACATTTTGAACAAACTCCCCTGCAGTTTTCGAAATATCCCAAATATCCCAATTTCGAGATCTGAGCCATATTTTGGAGCCAAATTCTGGCTCTCTGCTCGTATTCGCAGTTTGAAACTGCAACATTTTTATACCCAACATATGCCAAGTCCTGAAAGCAGTGTTTGGTCACATTTGTCCCAAAACTCCCTGCAGTTTTCAAAATATCCCAAATATCCCAATTTCGAGGCCTGAGCCATATTTTGAAGCCAAATTCTGGCTCTCTGCACGTATTCGCAGTTTGATATTACGACTTTTTATACCCAACATATGCCAAATACTGGACACGGCAGTGAGTCACATTTTGCACAAACTCCCCTGCAGTTTTCAAAATATCCCAAAAATCTCAATTTCGAGGCCTGAGCAATATTTTGGAGCCAAATTCTCTCTCTCTGCACGTATTCGCAGTTTAAAATTACGACTTTTTTATACCCAACATATGCGAAGGACTAAAAGCGGAGTTTGGTCACATTTGTCCCAAACCTCCCTGAAGTTTTCAAAATATCCAAAATATCCCAATATCGAGGCCTGAGTCATATTTTGGTGCCAAATTCTGGCTCTCTGCACGGATTCGCAGTTCGAAATTACGTCTTTTTATACCCAACATTTGCCAAGTACTGAAAGCGGCGTTTGGTCACATTTGTCCCAAACCTCCCCGCAGTTTTCAAAATAGCCAAAATATCCCAATATTGAGGCCTGAACAATATTTTGGAGCCAAATTCTGGCTTTTTGCACGTATTCGCTGTTTGATATTACGACTTTTTATACCCAACATATGCCAAGTACTGAGAGCGGCAGTGGGTCACATTTTGCACAAACTCCCCTGCAGTTTTCAAAAATATTCCAAACGTCCCAATTTCGAGGCCTGAGCCATATTTTGGAGCCAAATTCTGGCTCTCTGCACGTATTCGCAGTTTTAAATTACGACTTTTTATACCCAACATATGCCAAGTACTGAAAGCAGCAGTGAGTCACATTTTGCTCAAACTCCCCTCCAGTTTTCAAAATAACGCAAATATATCAATTTCGAGGCCTGAGCCATATTTTGGAGCCAAATTCTGGATCTCTGCACGTATTCGCAGTTAGAAATTACATCTTTTTATACCCAACATATGCCAAGTACTGAAAGGGGCGTTTGGTCAAATTTGTCCCAAACATCCCTGCAGTTTTCGAAATATCCCAAATATCGTAATTTCGAGGCCTGAGCCATATTTTGGAGCCAAATTCTGACTCTCTGCACATATTCGCAGTTTGAAATTCCGACTTTTTATACCCAACATATGCCAAGTACTGAAAGCGGCGTTTGGCCACATTTGTCCCAAACCTCCTTGCAGTTTTCAAATAATCCCAAACATCCCAATATCTAGGCCTGAGCCATATTTTGGAGCCAAATTCTGGCTCTTTGCACGTATTCGTACTTTGATATTACGAATTTTATACCCAACATATGCCAAGTCCTGAAAGCGGCAGTGAGTCACATTTTTCACAAACTCCCCTGCAGTTTTCAAAATATCCCAAACATCTCAATTTCGAGGCCTGAGTAATATTTTGGAGCCAAATTCTCTCTCTCTGCACGTATTCGCAGTTTAAAATTACGACTTTTTATACCCAACATATGCGAAGGACTTAAAGCGGAGTTTGGTCACATTTGTCCCAAACCTCCCTGAAGTTTTCAAAATATCCAAAATATCCCAATATCGAGGCCTGAGTCATATTTTGGTGCCAAATTCTGGCTCTCTGCACGGATTCGCAGTTCGAAATTACGTCTTTTTATACCCAACATTTGCCAAGTACTGAAAGCGGCGTTTGGTCACATTTGTCCCAAACCTCCCCGCAGTTTTCAAAATAGCCGAAATATCCCAATATTGAGGCCTGAACAATATTTGGAGCCAAATTCTGGCTTTTGCACGTATTCGCTGTTTGATATTACGACTTTTTATACCCAACATATGCCAAGTACTGAGAGCGGCAGTGGTCACATTTTGCACAAACTCCCCTGCAGTTTTCAAAAATATTCCAAACGTCCCAATTTCGAGGCCTGAGCCAATATTTTGGAGCCAATTCTGGCTCTCTGCACGTATTCGCAGTTTGAAATTACGACTCTTTATCCCAAACTTCCCAAATTTGACGCTTGAAAGTATGCCAATTACTGAAAACAGCGATGGGTCTCATTGTTCAAACTCCCTGACAGTTTGCAAAATATCCCAAACATCCCAAATTCGACTTTTAGCCATATTTTGGAGCCAAAATAAGGCTTTCTGCGAGTATTCGTAGTTTGAAATTACGAATTTTTATACCGAAAACATGACAATTACTGAAAACGGCGTTGGATCACATTTTGTCCAAACCCTCCCTGCAGTTTTCAAAATATCCCAAACATTCCAAATTCCACGCTTGAGCCATATTTTGGAGCCAAATTCGGGCTCTCTGCACGTATTCGCAGTTTGAAATTATTTCATTTTCTACCGAAATATGCCAATTACTGATTGCGACGATGGGTCACACTTTGCCCAAACTCCCCTGCTATTTTCATAATATTCCAAGCATCCCAAATTCGACCCATGACCTATATTTTGGAGCCAAATTCTGGCTCTCTGCACGTATTCGCAGTTTGAAATTACGAGTTTTTATACCGAAAATATGCCAATTACTGAGAGCGGCGATGGATCACATTTTGCCCAAACCATTCTTGTAGTTTTCAAAATATCCCAAACATCCCAAATTCGACCCTTGAGAATTATTTTGGAGCTAATTTCTGGCTCTCTGCATGTATTCGCAGTTTGAAATTATGACTTTTTATCCCAAACATCCCAAATTTGACGCTTGAAAATAAGCCAATTACTGAAAGCAGCGATGGGTCACATTTTGCCCAAACCCCCCGGCAGTTTGCAAAATATCCCAAACATCCCAAATTCGACCCATGAGCTATATTTTGGAGCCAAATTCGGGCTCTCTGCACTCATTCGCTGTTTGAAATTACGACATTTTATAACGAAAACATGACAATTACTGAAAGCGGCAATGGATCACATTTTGCCCAAACCCTCTTTGCAGTTTTAAATATATCCCAAACATCCCAAATTCGACGCTTGAGCCATAATTTGGAGCAAAATTCGGGCTCTCTGCACGTATTAGCAGTTTGAAATTATGACATTTTATACCGAAAATATGCCAATTACAGAGTGCAGCGATGGATCTCATTATGCACATGCCATCCCTGCAGTTTTCAAAATATCCCAAACATTCCAAGTTTGACCCTTGAGCCATATTTTGGAGCCAAATTTTGGCTTTCTGCATGTATTCGTTGTTTGAAATTACGACATTTTATACCGAAAATATGCCAATTACTGAAAGCAGCGATGGATCATATTTTGACGAAACCCTCTCTGCAGTTATCAAATTATCCCAAACATTCCAAATTCGACCCTTGAGCCATATTTTGGAGCCAAATTCTGGCTCTCTGCACGTATTTGCAGTTTGAAATTACGATTTTTTTTACCGAAAAAATGCCACCTACTGAGAGCGGCGATGGATCACATTTACCCAAACCCTCCATGCAGTTTTTAAAATATCCCAAACATCCCAAATTTGACCCTTGAGAATTATTTTGGAGCCAAATTCTGGTTCTCTGCACGTATTCGCAGTTTGAAATTACGACTTTTTATACCGAAAACATGACAATTACTGAAAGCGGCGATGGATCACATTTTGCCCAAACCCTTCCTGCAGTTTTCAAAATATCCCAAACATCCCAAATTCGACGCTTGAGCCATATTTTGGAGCCAAATTCGGGGTCTCTGCACTTGTTCGCAGTTTGAAATTATTTCATTTTATACCGAAAATATGCCAATTACTGAGTGCGGCGATGGACCACATTTTACCCAGGCCCTCCCTTCAGTTTTCAAAATATCTCAAACATCCCCAATTCAACCCTTGAGCCCTATTTAGGAGCCAAATTTTGGCTTTCTGCAAGTATTCGCAGTTTGAAATTACGACTTTTCATACCGAAAATATGCCAATTACTGAAAGCGGCGATGGATCACATTTTTGCCCAAACCCTCCCTGTAGTTTCCAAAATATCCCAAACATCCAAAATTCAACGCTTGAGCCATATTTTGGAGCCAAATTCTAGCTCTCTGCACGTTTTCGCAGTTTGAATTTACGACTTTTTATACCGAAAATATGCCAATTACTGAGAACGGCGGTGGATCAAATTTTGCCCCAAACCTTCCCTGCAATTTTCAAAATATCCCAAACATCCTAAATTTGAACCTTGAGAATTTTTTTGGAGCTAAATTCTGGCTCTCTGCACGTATTCGCAGTTTGAAATTATGACTTTTTATCCCAAACTTCCCAAATTTGACCCTTGAAAATAAGCCAATTACTGAAAGCAGCGATGGGTCACATTTTGCCCAAACCCCCAGGCAGTTTGCAAAATATCCCAAACATCCCAAATACTACGCTTGAGCCATATTTTGAAGCCAAATTCGGTCTCTCTGCACGTATTCACTGATTGAAATTTCGACTTTTTATACCGAAAATATGCCAATTACTTAGAGCGGCGATGGGTCACATTTTGTCCAACCCCCCCCCCCAAACACCTGCAAGTTTCAAAATATCCCAAACATCCCAAATTCGTCCCTGGAGCCTTATTTTGGAGTCAAATTCTGGCTCTCTGCACGTATTCGAAGTTTGAAATTACGACTTTTTATACTGAAAATATGCCAATTACTGAAAGCAGCGATGCGTCACATTTTGCCCAAACCCCCTTGCAGTTTTCAAATATCCCAAACATCGTAAATTCGACCATTGGATTTTGGAGCCAAATTCTGGCTCTCTGCACGTATTCGCAGTTTGAAATTATGACTTTTATACTGAAAATATGCCAATTACAGAAAGCGGCGATGGATCACATTATTCCCAAACCCTCCCTGCAGTTTCAAAAATATCCCAAACATCCCAAATTCGACCCATGAGCCATATTTTCTAGCCGAATTCTGGCTTTCTGCACGTATTCGCAGTTTGAAAAACGACTTTTATACCGAAAATATGTCATTTACTGAAAGCAGCGATGGGTCACAATTCGGCCAAACCCCCCCCCCCCCACCTGCAGTTTTCAAAATATCCCAAACATCCCAAATTCGACGCTTGAGCCATATTTTGGCGCCAAATTCTGGCTTTCTGCTCTTATTCGCTGTTTGAAATTACGACTTTTTATACCGAAAACATGACAATTACTGAAAGCGGCGATGGATATCATTTTGCCCAAACCCTCCCTGCAGTTTTTAAAATATCCCAAACATCCCAAATTCGACGTTTGAGCCATATTTTCGAGCCAAATTCGGGCTCATAATTGAGCCTGAATTTGGTATAATAATGACATTTTCACGTTTTTCATTTTTAATTAGTTTGATATTACGGAAATATATTAATTTTTACCATTATTTCGATACTATTACATGTAGTATCACGATATGTGATTTGGCCTTCAAATCACAGATTTTCGCATAATATTGCATTTTAAGCAAGTTTTCTTGCATTTTGTTTCGTACTAAAAATCATCGAATTCCGCAATATTTTAACTGAATTCGAAAATAACCTTAAGTACTATTCAGAAAATAACCTTAAGTACTTCATTTTCAATCATCTATTTGTTTCTCGTTAAAATACTGAGTAAGATATTGAAAAGGGGAGAAGTTCTCTTTTTACTGCATATATCGACGTTTCAGCCGGATTAGAACGGTTTTACGTGTACATCTTCCATCGGTAATATAAACCGAAAATCAGGAACATTTTAGTTAATTTTAATGAAAACACATTAATTTTTATCATTTGTATTGGAAGCAACATCTTTATACGTCTTTTCTGGGGTCTAAAAAATACGAAACGTCGCTCTATGATTCGAAGTTAAAATCCTTCGAATTTTTATCTTCGATAAAATCCTTCGAATTTTAATTATGTGTTTGCATCATTTTTATTGTATATAGAATGAAATAATAGCAATAAACTGAAAATTCACAAAAACGTGGAAAAACGGCAAAATATTGCTTAATTCAATGATATTTTGTTTAAATCACATAAAGGAAAAGGAGATGATAAAGGTCAAAATATTGCTAAATTCGATGATTTTTAGTACAAAACAAAATGCAAGAAAACTTGCTTAAAAATGCAAAATTTGCGAAATTCTGTGATTTGAAGGCCAGATCACATATCGTGAGAAAACATGAAGTAGTATCGAAATATTGGTAAAAACGAATATATATACGTAAAATCACACTACATGAATAACGTGAAAAAAGTCACTATATTACCTTATTTGAGGAATTTAACTTCAAATCATAGAGCGAGGGTTCGTATTATTTAGATCCAAGAAAGACATATGACCATGTTGTTTCAAATACAAATTATAAAAATCAATGCGTTTTAATTAGAATTAACTAAAATGTTCTTGATTTTCCGTTTATATTACCGATGGAAGATGTACACGTAAAACCGCTCTAATCCGGCTAAAACGTCGATATATGCAATAAAAACAGAACTTCTCCACTTTTCAATGTCTTACTTAGTATTTTAACGAGAAACAAATAGTTGATTGAAAATGAAGTGTTTAAGGTTAATTTCTAATCAATTATGTGTTTGCATTATTTTTATCGTATATTTAATGAATTAATAGCAATAAACTGAAAATTCACAAAAACGTGGAAAAACAGCAAAATATTGCCTAATTCGAAGATATTTTGTTTATATCACATAAAGGAAAAGGTGATGATAAACGTTAAAATATTGCTGAATTCGATGATTTTTAGTACGAAACAAAATGCAAGAAAACTTGCTTAAAATGCAATATTATTCGAAAATCTGAGATTTGAAGGCCAAATCACATATCGTGATACTAAATGAAATAGTATCGAAATATTGGTAAAAATGAATATATTTCCGTAATATCAAACTACATGAAAAATGTGAAAAAAGTCATTATTATACCAAATTTGAGGATTTTAACTTCGAATCATAGAGCGACGTTTCGTATTTTTTAGACCCTAGAAAAGACGTATAAAGATGTTGCTTCCAATACAAATGATAAAAATTAATGTGTTTTCATTAAAATTAACTAAAATGTTCCTGATTTTCGGTTTATATTACCGATGGAAGATGTACAAGAGAGGGATGCAGAGGCTCAAGAGAGAGATGCAGAGGCTCAAGAGTGGGATGCAGAGGCTCAAGTGAGGGATGCAGAGGCACATGAGAAAGATGCAGAGGCTCAATAGAGGGATGCAGAGGCTAAAGAGAGTGAAGCAAAGGCTCAAGAGAGTTCTGCAGAGGCTCAAGAGAGTGGTGCATAGGCTTACGAGAGTGATGCAGATGATCAAGAGAGGGATGCAGAGGCTTAAGAGAGTGATGCAGAGGCTGAAGAGAGTGTTGCGTAGGCTTAGGAGAGGGATGCAGAGGGCCAAGAGAGTGATGCATAGGCTCAAGAGAGTGATGCAGATGCTTAAGAGAGGGATGCAGAGGCTCAAGAGAAGGATGTAGAGGCTCAAGAGAGTAATGCAGAGGCTCAAGAGAGTGATGCAGAGGCTCAAGAGAGGGATGCAGAGACTTAAGAGAGTGATGCAGAGGCTTAAGAGAGGGATGCAGAGGCTCAAGAGAGGGATGCAGAGGCTCAAGAGAGTGATGCAGAGGCTCAAGAGAGGGAAGCAGAGGCTCAAGTGAGGGGATGCAGAGGCACATGAGAGGAATGCAGAGGCTCTTGAGAGTGATGCAAAGGCTCAAGAGAGGGATGCATAGCTTAAGATAGTGATGCAAAGGCTCAAGTGAGGATGCAGAGGCTCAAGAGAATGATGAAGAGGCTAAAGGGAGTGCTGTAGAGGCTCAAGAGAGGGATGCTGAGGCTCCAGAGAGGATGCAGAGGCTCCAGAGAGTTATGCAGAGGCTGAAGAGAGTGATGTAGAGGCTCAAGAGAGTGATGCAGAGGCTTAAGAGAGTGACTCAGAAGCTCAAGAGAGTTATGCAGAGGCTCAAGAGAATGATGTAGAGGCTTAAGAGAGGGATGCAGAGGCTCAAGAGAATGATGCAGAGGCTCAAGGGAGTGATACAGAGGCTAAGAGAGTGAAGCAGAGGCTGAAGAGAGTGATGCAGAGGCTTAAGAGAGTGATGCAGACGACAAAGAGAGGGAATCAGAGGCTTCAGAGAGTGATGCAGAAGCTTACTAGAGTGTTGCAGAGGCTCAAGAGAGGGATACAGAGGCTCATGAGAGTGATGCAGAGGCTCAAGAGAGTTATGCAGAGGCTCATGAGAGTGATGCAGAGGGTTAGGAGAATGATGCAGAGGCTCAAGAGAGTGATGAAGAGGCTTAAGAGAGTGATGCAGAGGCTTAAGAGAGGGATGCAGAGGCTCAAGAGAGGGATGCAAAGGCTCAAGAGAGGGGATGCAGAGGCACAAGAGAGGGATGCAGAGGCTCGTGGGAGTGATCCAGAGGCTCAAGAGCGGGATGCATAGGCTTGGGAGAGTGATGCAAATGCTCACGAGAGGGATGCAGAGGCTCATGAGAGGGATGCAGGAGTTCAAGAGAGGGATGCAGAGGCTCAAGAGAGTGATGCGAAGGCTTAAGAGAGGGATGCAGAGGCTCAAGAGAGTGATGCAGAGGGTTAGGAGAGGGATGCAGAGGCTCAAGAGAATGATGAAGAGGCTAAAGAGAGTGCTGTAGAGGCTCAAGAGAGGGATGCTGAGGCTCCAGAGAGGGATGCAGAGGCTCCAGAGATTTAGCAGAGGCTGAAGAGAGTTATGCAGAGGCTCAAGAGAATGATGTAGAGGCTTAAGAGAGGGATGCAGAGGCTCAGGAAAATGATGCAGAGGCTCAAGGGAGTGATGCAGACGATCAAGAGAGGGATGCAGAGGCTTAAGAGAGTGATGGAGAGGTTCAAGAGAGTGATGTAGAGGCTCAAGAGAGTGATGCAGAGGTTCAAGAGAGTGATGCAGAGGCTGAGGAGAGTGATGCAGAGGCTCAAGAGAGTGATGCATAGGATAAAGAGAGTGATGCAGAGGGTCTAGAGAGTGATGCAGAGGCTCAAGAGAGTGATGCAGAGGCTCAAGAGAGTGATGCAGAGGAGTATGAGCGTGATGCAGAGGCCCGAGAGAGTGATGCAGAGGCCTCAAGCGAGGGATTCAGAGGCTGAAGAGAGTGATGCAGAGGCTCAAGAGAGTGATTTAGAGGCTTACGAGAGTGATTGCAGAGGCTTAAGAGAGTGATGCCGAGGTTAAGAGACGGATGCAGAGGCTCAAGAGAGGGATGCAGAGGCTCAGAGAGAGATGAAGAGGCTCAAGAGAGGGATGCAGAGGCTCAAGTAAGGGATGCAAAGGCACAAGAGAAAGATGCAGAGGCTCAAGAGAGGGATGCAGAGGCTAAATAGAGTGATGCAGAGGCTCAAGAGAGTTCTGCAGAGGCTCAAGAGAGTGATGCATAGGCTTACGAGAGTGATACAGATGATCAAGAGAGTGATGCATAGGCTCAAGAGAGTGATGCAGATGCTTAAGAGAGGGATGCTGAGGCTCAAGAGAAGGATGTAGAGGCTCAAGAGAGTAATGCAGAAGCTCAAGAGAGTGATGCAGAGGCTCAAGAGAGGGATGCAGAGACTTAAGAGAGTGATGCAGAGGCAAAAGAGAGGAATGCAGAGGCTCTTGAGAGTGATGTAAAGGCTCAAGAGAGGGATGCAGGAGTTCAAGAGCGGGATGCAGAGGCTCAAGAGAGTGATGCAGAGGCTTAAGAGAGGGATGCAGTGGCTCAAGTGAGTGAAGCAGAGCCTTAGGAGAGGGATGCAGAGGCACAAGAAAATGATGAGAGGCTCAAGAGAGTGCTGCTGAGGCTCAAGAGAGGGGTTGCTGAGGCTCCAGAGAGGGATGCAGAGGCTCCAGAGAGTGATGCAGAGGCTGAAGTGAGAGATGCAGAGGCTTAAGAGAGTGACGCAGAGCTCAAGAGAGTGATGCAGAGGCTTAAGAGAGTGACTCGGAAGCTCAAGAGAGTTATGCAGAGGCTCAAGAGAATGATGTAGAGGCTTAAGAGAAGGATGCAGAGGCTCAAGAGAATGATGCAGAGGCTCAAGGGGAGTGATGCAGAGGCTTAAGAGAGTGAAGCAGAGGCTGAAGAGAGTGATGCCAGAGGCTTAAGAGAGTGATGCAGACGATAAAGAGAGGGAATCAGAGGCTTAAGAGAGTGTCGCAGAGGCTTACTAGAGTGTTGCAGAGGCTCAAAAGAGGGATACAGAGGCTCATGAGAGTGATGCAGAAGCTCAAGAGAGGGATGCATAGGCTTAAGAGTGTTATGCGAGGCCTCATGAGGAGTGATGCAGAGGGTTAGGAGAATGATGCAGAGGCTCAAGAGAGTGATGCAGAGGCTTAAGATAGGGTTGCAGAGGGTAAAGAAGGGATGCAGAGGCTCAAGAGAGGGGATGCAGAGGCACAAGAGAGGGATGCAGAGGCTCGTCAGAGTGATGCAGAGGCTCAAGAGCGGGATGCATAGGCTTGGGAGAGTGATGCAAAGGCTCACGAGAGGGATGCAGAGGCTCATGAGAGGGATGCAGGAGTTCAAGAGAGGGATGCAGAGGATCAAGAGAGTGATGCAGAGGCTTAAGAGAGGGATGCAGAGGCTTAAGAGAGTGATGCAGAGGCTTAAGAGACGAATGCAGAGGCTCAAGAAAATGATGAAGAGGCTAAAGAGAGTGCTGTAGAGGCTCAAGAGAGGGATGCTGAGGCTCCAGAGAGGGATTGCAGAGGCTCCAGAATGTTATGCAGAGGCTGAAGAGAGTGATGTAGAGGCTCAAGAGAGTGATGCAGAGGCTTGAGAGAGTGACTCAGAAGCTCAAGAGAGTTATGCAGAGGCTCAAGAGAATGATGTAGAGGCTTAAGAGAGGGATGCAGAGGTTCAAGAGAGTGATGTAGAGGCACAAAAGAGTGATGCAGAGGCTCAGGAGAGTGATGCAGACGCTCAGGAGAGTGATGCAGAGGCTCAAGAGAGTGATGCAGAGGCTCAAGAGAGTGATGCAGAGGGTCTAGAGAGTGATGCAGAGGCTCAAGAGAGTGAATGCAGAGGCTCAGGAGAGTGATGCAGAGGAGTATGAGCGTGATGCAGAGGAGTATGAGCGTGATGCAAAAGCTCGAGAGAGTGATGCAGAGGAGTATGAGCGTGATGCAAAAGCTCGAGAGAGTGATGCAGAGGCCTCAAGCGAGGGATTCAGAGGCTTAAGAGAGTGATGCAGAGGCTCAAGAGAGTGATTCAGAGGCTTACGAGAGTGATGCAGAGGCTTAAGAGAGTGATGCAGAGGCTTAAGAGACGGATGCAGAGGCTCAAGAGAATGATGCAGAGGCTCAAGAGAGAGATGCAGAGTCTCAAGAGAGGGATGCAGAGGCTCAAGTGAGGGATGCAGAGGCACATGAGAAAGATGCAGAGGCTCAATAGAGGGATGCAGAGGCTAAAGAGAGTGAAGCAAAGGCTCAAGAGAGTTCTGCAGAGGCTCAAGAGAGTGGTGCATAGGCTTACGAGAGTGATGCAGATGATCAAGAGAAGGATGCAGAGGCTTAAGAGAGTGATGCAGAGGCTGAAGAGAGTGTTGCGTAGGCATAGGAGAGGGATGCAGAGGGCCAAGAGAGTGATGCATAGGCTCAAGAGAGTGATGCTGATGCTTAACGAGAGGGATGCAGAGGCTCAAGAGAAGGATGCAGAGGCTCAAGAGAGTGATGCAGAGGCTCAAGAGAGGGAAGCAGAGGCTGAAGTGAGGGGATGCAGAGGCACATGAGAGGAATGCAGAGGCTCTTGAGAGAGATGCAAAGGCTCAAGAGAGGGATGCATAGGCTTAAGATAGTGATGCAAAGGCTCAAGTGAGGGATGCAGGAGTTCAAGACAGGGATGCAGAGGCTCAAGAGAGTGATGCAGAGGCTTAAGAGAGGGATGCAGAGGCTCAGAGAGTGAAGCAGAGGCTTAAGAGAGGATGCAGAGGCACAATAAAATGATGAAGAGGCTCAGGAGAGTGCTGCTGAGGCTCAAGAGAGGGGTGCTGAGGCTCCAGAGAGGGATGCAGAGGCTCCAGAGAGTGATGCAGAGGCTGAAGTGAGAGATGCAGAGGCTTAAGAGGAGTGACGCAGAGGCTCAAGAGAGTGATGCAGAGGCTCAAGAGAATGGTTGTAGAGGCTTAAGAGAGGGATGTAGAGGCTCAAGAGAATGATGCAGCGGCTCAAGAGAGTGATGCAGACGATCAAGATAGGGATTGCAGGGGCTAAAGAGAGTGATGCAGAGGCTCAAGAGAGGGATGCAGAGGCTCAGGAGAGTGATTCAGAGGCTTACGAGAGTGATGCAGAGGCTTAAGAGAGTGATGCAGAGGCTTAAGAGACGGATGCAGAGGCTCATGAGAGGGATGCAGAGGCTCAAGTGAGGGATGCAGAGGCACAAGAGAGGGACGCAGAGGCTCTTGGGAGTGATGCAGAGGCTCCAGAGAGGGATGCAGAAGCTTAAGAGAGTGATGCAAAGGCTCAAGAGAGGGATGCAGAGCCTTAAGAGAGGGATGCAGAGGCTCAAGAGAGGGATGCAGAGGCTTAAGAGAGTGATGCAAAGGCTCAAGAGAGGGATGCAGAGGCTCATGAGAGGGATGCAGAGGCTCAAGAAATGGATGCAGGAGCTCAAGAGAGAGATGCAGAGGCTCAAGAGAGTGATTCAGAGGCTTACGAGAGTGATGCAGAGGCTCAAGAGAAGTGATTCAGAGGCCTACGAGAGTGATGCAGAGGCTTAAGAGAGTGATGCAGAGGCTTAAAAGACGGATGAAGAGGCTCATGAGTGGGATGCAGAGGCTAAAGTGAGGGATGCAGAGGCACAAGAGAGGGACGCAGAGGCTCTTCCCAGCAAACACAAATCATCTACACAACGTTCGCCTATCTCTTCCCATAGGTGTGGGAATGATTTGCATTGAGAATGGTTCAGGAGAGCCTTTGAGAAACTTTTACTCAAAAAATCCAAACACAAAGGTTTAATTATAAATTGTTTTTCTACGATTATTTTCTTCCAAATGTAAACAAATAGTTTTTACATGTTTAAATATAAAATTTATGGTGTTTTTTTGTAAAATTCATTAATAAATTGTGAATGATATATATTGGCTGAGTGAAACCTTTAAAATCCATTTAGTTATAATTTGAACAGAAAAAAGTATTTTTCCAAATTTTCTAAAAATCGCTCTTTTTAACACAATTTGACTCCTTATACATTCCACTAAACACTATATCATGTTTAAATATATAATTTATGTATTATTCTATAAAATAATTTATATAAATTATATAAGTTGCTGGAAAGTGGTGTTAAAGATTCTGAAAACTTTTTGTTGTGTTAATATGTTCTTATTAACTATGTCTCAAGTTTGTGGTGTTTGTGTGTTACTGAGGAAGTCTTGGTTGTAGGGTTGATGTAAAGTCATGACTTGGTTACTGACTTTAATACTTAATATGATTACATGACTAGTAGCTACCAAGCTTGGCGGGCGTCCTCTACGCTCTTGTTTACCTTCTGTCTCTCTCTGGCGTCTCAGCCGCCTGCACATAGAAAACGGATGGTACCATTTTCTGTGAACATGACATCCCTCCTTTTCTTTAAAAAGAATGAATACAGGATGTCTACCATGCTTGTAGCACAAAGCAAAGTTATTGACACAAAGTAAGTTATTAACATATCAAGAGATACTGCATACATTTAACATTAATTAAGCACACAAAGAATTTAAACAACTTAATCTTTTCCACAAAGGATTTCAATGTTAAAAATACATATGCAATGTTAAACAAACATGAAAGAAACTGTAATACAAAGTTACAAAATATTGAATGAGATATCTGCATTATTCAAACAATATTAAATTTAGTTTAGCACAATAAGTAAATACTTTTCATTACATAGGAACACAATTAATCATCAAATCGTGTAGGGCGTTTTAACATGACGTTTAGGACGAGAGTCCTTAAAATGCAATAACATCCCTTGATGAATTGTTTGTCGGGTTATAACTATTTTTTTCTTTTTCTTTTGCACGACTTTGCACTTCATCATTTTCAACACTAGTTGGAATCACTTTGAAATAAGCCATATTACGTGTTATACTATGATCTCTATTACTAGCTGTTACCATAGTTCCTTTTACACTAATCACTTTATATGGTTTTGTATCAAACGGCATATCTAACTTTCCCTCTTTTTTCTTTTTAACGAGAACAGTGTCTCCAACCTTTATGAACTGTTCCTTTGCACGTTGATCATGAGCAATTTTCATTTTGCCCTTGGCTAGTGCATCCTTCTGAGCGAGACGTTTATCCGTTACCTCGGCTGGCATGACGGGTAGTGCGATTCTCATAGGACGTCCAAATAAAAGTTCACCAGGTGACTTGCCCAGTGTTCCATGCGGTGTTGCACGGTAGTTCCTGAGAAAAGCATACATAGCTTGTTTCCAGGATCGTCCTTCGGCATGAGCACAGCGTACCGCTTTCATGAGAGGTTGCATGAATCTCTCAACTTCTCCATTTGCTTGAGGATGTAGTGGCATCACACGGCGGTGTTTGAATCCAATATGCTCAGCAAAGTTGACGAAGTCTTGTCCATTGAATGGCGGTCCATTGTCTGTCTTGACAACTTCGGGAATGCCAAAGTTTGAAAAGATCTTGTCGAGTTTCGGGATGACAGCCTTTGCAGATGTGGAATTGATGATTTCTACTTCTGGATAACGTGAGTGATCATCAATGACTACCATCAAGTACTCTCCAGTTGGTAGTGGTCCGCAGAAGTCCATCGATACTTCCGTCCATGGTGCAGCAGGTAGTGGTGAAGGTTGTAGAGGTGTTGGTCTTGAAGTATCCACTGCAGCTTGGCAAGGGACACAGGCATCATGCATATCTTTTGCTTGACGATCAATGCCAGGAAACCACACCTTTTCTCGTAGCAGCTGTTTGGTCCTAACAAGACCTTGGTGTCCTTGATGTGCAAGCTTCAGAGCACGTTGCTGGAGAACAGCTGGAATAACGATACGAGTACCTCGCAGCACAGTGTTGCGTTGTTGCGTAACACTTAATTCTGTCTGGATGCGTTCAAGTGCTTTGAATGCATCTTGGTCAACTCCTGAGGGTGGGATGCGTGGAAACTTTTTCTTAGTCAATGCATCCACTGTTGCTTGCAGAGTTGGGTCCTCTAGGGTTGTAGTACGGATTTCATCAAGAGTAAGAGCCTTAGGGACTGCATCACAGGTTACAGAGTGTACATATTCCTCGGCAACTTGCTGATGCTTGGTGATGGTGAAACTGTTTGCAGGATGTCGACTGATGTAATCAGCGGGATTGCCTGCACCCGGCTTGTATTTCACCGTAAAGTTGTATGGTTGCAGACGAAGAGCCCATCTCTCAATGCGAGCTGGTGGTTTGGACTTTGGATTATTGAAGATGGTCTCCAACGGTTTGTGGTCAGTGACTATCGTGGCGAAGGGCGCACCAAGCAGATACACATTGAAGTGTTCACAGCCCCATACAAGAGCAAGAGCTTCCTTCTCTGTCTGACTGTATCGTTGCTCAACATCTGTGAGAGAACGGCTGGCGTAGGCAATTACTACTAGGGAATCTGGTTGACCAGGTTTGTGTTGGGCTAAAACAGCACCTAATCCAACAGGACTAGCATCCACCGTTAACTCAGTGTCCATTGATGGATCAAAGTATGCAGCAGTCGCATTCTCTACTAGTGCATCTTTCACAGCATCAAATGCATTTGCTCAATATCGCTCCAGTACCATGATGCATTTTTCTTCAGGAGCTCACGTAGAGGCTTTGTAATGGTTAGCAAAATCTGGAATGAAGCGAGAACAGTAGTTTGCCATTCCCAGAAAACTATGTACTTCAGTGGACGTTGAAGGAGGTGCAGCATTCTTGATATCTGCAACTTTCTTAGGATCTGGAGGACAGACCTTTGTCACTAAGTACATGTCCAAAGAATTCAATTTTATGTTGATTGAACTCACACTTTGCTCGGCTTAGCGTCAAATTCTTTTCTCGTAAGCGTTGCAATGTTGCACGAAGAGCTGTGTCGTGTTCAGCTTGGGTACGGCCATAAACAATGATGTCATCAGACATGTTGTCAGCATTAGGTATATCTTGCAATACCTGGCTGATGATGTGCTGGAATACCTCGGCAGCACTGTTGATACCAAAACTCAGGCGCTTGTACCTATACAGACCTCGATGTGTCGTAAACGTTGTGATGAAGCGACTCTCATCATCAAGTTCAAGCTGATGATAGCCCTTGTTTAAATCTAACTTGCTGAATATAGTTGCACCATTCAAGCGGTAGATCATATCATCTACAGTCGGTGTAGGATGGCGTTCACGCATTATTGCCTTGTTGGGAACACGCATGTCCACACAAATGCGTATCTCATCTGGATTCTTCGGCTTTGGTGGAGTGACAATTGGGCTTACCCATGGTGTTGGGCCTGTTACTGGTTCAATGATATCTAGTTCTATCAGCCTATCCAGTTCAGCATCGACTTTCTTGCGAGTATGGAATGGTTGTCGGCGATGTGGTTGGGCAACTGGAATTACATCTGGGTTGATATGCAGATGTACTTTGCTATCAGTATAACAACCTATGGATTTAAATCGATCAGAAAATTCAGCTACAATACCATCAACATTGTTTGCAGATTCCACTGCTACAGCATTAGAAAGCTGAAGTAGCCCCAATTTGGTTGAAGTCTTGTAACTGAGTAAAGACTCCTTTGCATTCCTAACAACATGGAATGTAGTAATGAGCATTGCATTCTTTGACTTAATCTCTGCAGTGAAAGTTCCAATCACTGGCAAGGCTACCTTTGAAGCATAGGCAGTGGCTTTGCCATTATAGTTCTCAAGCTTTGGGAACTGTTTTTTAAATTTTTCATAGTGGCACTCAGCAATGGTGTCAATGTTTGATCCAGTGTCAATGAGAACTTTGAGACAAATACCAGCAATGTATACACATGTCTCTGGGTTGTTTGGAAGATCATTCCATTCTGTGATTGCTTGTACTCCATAAGTATAATCACATTCACTGTCATCTGAGACTGGTTGTAATGAAATGTTGTCTTGTATATTATTAACATTCTGGATATGAGGTGCAATATTGTGTTTTACCACCTCGACCCCTATGACCTGATCCTCGTACAGTGCTTTTATTCATTAACTGTGGTTTCTTAAGTGCAGAACGACACATAGCACCAAAATGACCTAGTTTTCCACACTCATAGCACTTCTTACCTTGAGCAGGACAAACATTATCTTGGTGTGGGTAGTCTCCTCCACAATTGTAACATTTATTGTTGACACCCTCTGATGTGGGTCGTTGTGACTGCTTGAGCCTTGTTCCTTGACCCCAGTTGTGACGTGGTTCTCGGCTAAATTTACTGTTAGGTTTGCCATGATATCTTCTTTGATCACGGTGTCCTCCCTGAACCTTACGTACCTCATTACTGTTAGTAACAGTGGCAGAACCGTTATTGGCACTGCACTCCATGACACGAGCATCACGTGCAGCATCTTCCATTCGACGAGCCATATCCAGTATCTTGGTAAGAGAACTGTCATCATCAACAAGTTCTAGAGCTCTTCGACGAAGACGTGTAGATGTGCATGATTCAATTATTTGCTGTTTGATTTCTTTGTCAACATCAGCAAACTCACAATGGGCTGCTAAACCCTGCAGACGTGTGTGGTATTGATCCACAGTTTCATTAGAGAGTTGTTTTGCTCTCCTGAAATGCATAATTTCCATAGCAGTATTTTGCCTTGGTTTGAAATGCTCTGTTAGTTTGGCTTTGGCAGTGTCATAATCTTTGGCACCACCAGTGTCTTTCAGTGTGTCAAAGATGTCACAAACTCTATCACCTGCATAATGAAGTAGAAAGGCACGCTTTCTTTCAGCACTTTTGATGTCAGAAACTATCAACATATTTTCAAACTTTTTAAGCCATTTGACCCACCTCTGTGACAGGTTTGTCTGGTCACAGTCAGGATCAAATGCAGGAAACTGAGGTATATTTGCCATTTTTACTGAATAAATGTAACTTATCACTTAAATGTTCCTCAGAATATTAAACACTTACTGCCTGTATATGTTAGTCAAGAATTCACTGTAATTACTTTAATTTTGCAAAGCACACAAGCATTTTAATGCAAAAGTTCACAACAGTGCACAATATAGCAGCAACTGACTTCTTACCTAGCCCTTGTGTACATGTGTTGTTCCTACTCACAGCAGCAGCACAGCAGTTGGCACAGCAGTTGGTACAGCAGCAATTGGTACAGCAGCAGTTGGTACAGCAGTTGGTGCAGCAGTTGGTGCAGCAGTTGGTACAGCAGTCGGTACAGCAGTCAGTTCAGTGTGATGAATTTTGTAGCACGAAGCGTCGTTTCGTAACCAAAACATCAGGTTTTGTACACATCAATGCGTCGTTTCGTACACAACGTCGGCAGATTCCTCAGTACACAGTTTCTTCAGCACAGCTTGGGTAGCACACAACTTGGGTAGCACACAGCATTGGTTAGCACACAGCATCGTTTAGCACACAGCATTGGTTAGCACACAGCATCGTTTAGCACACAGCATCGTTTAGCACACAGCATTGGTTAGCACACAGCATCGGTTAGCATACAGCATCGGGTATGGCGCTCACAGCTTCTCTTCCTCCTCCAGGCAGCATGCTTCTCCCTTGTGTTTGAAACTGAACAAATACCTGCGTTCACAGTTCATCCTCGTCGCCAATGTGGTGTTTGTGTGTTACTGAGGAAGTCTTGGTTGTAGGGTTGATGTAAAGTCATGACTTGGTTACTGACTTTAATACTTAATATGATTACATGACTAGTAGCTACCAAGCTTGGCGGGCGTCCTCTACGCTCTTGTTTACCTTCTGTCTCTCTCTGGCGTCTCAGCCGCCGCACATAGAAAACGGATGGTACCATTTTCTGTGAACATGACAAAGTTCACAGTTTATCATACAAGAATATTAACATTCGTCAACTCTTAAAATCTTATATGTTATCTTGCTGGTGCAAAAAAGGGTGAATCTTTAGGAACAGCTATAGTATCTATATATCACAAATGGTGTTTTCCCTAACTCAAACAATGTAGGGTTTATTATTCTACACATATTTCTAATGACTCTTAGATGTTTACATTCTCTGAAGTATAATTGTGAAGGCTGTGTCCATCACTCTCAACACAGATTCTTAAACTCGTCTCTGCAGGTTCAACTATATAATTAGTTTCCATTTTGAATCTCCATGGACATTTGTATCCAAAATGAAACCAATGTGGTTTCCTTCAGCGCCTTCAGCCAGCACATTTGCTCATTCATTTCCACAGATTCCAACAAGGTAGGGGATTTACAGAAATTTGTATATTCATATTGTTATATATTAAAAATATGAATGCAGTTCAATATGATAAGACAAATACATGAGTTTATGATAAATTCGTTTTCTGTGATATACCATTGATATGCTCTTTTTTTCTTTAAACGGCAGACTAAACTAAAGTGCTCACATCAACAGATTTGATGTATAAATGGTCAACGCTCAACAGAGTTAGTATAAATGTATTAATATAAATCTTACTTGTCTCATTGTTAATTCACATTCAATGTCAACTTGTGGTTGCATTGTACAAGGCCAACACAGATGATCGAAGGAAACTAACTCTGCTCTAGTTCCATGAAGTTGCTATTTGGTCTTTACTCAATGCATTGTACATGCATTGTACAAGGCCAACACAGATGATCGAAGGAAACTAACTCTGCTCTAGTTCCATGAAGTTGCTATTTGGTCTTTACTCAATGCATTGTACATGCATTGTACAAGGCCAACACAGATGATCGAAGGAAACTAACTCTGCTCTAGTTCCATGAAGTTGCTATTTGGTCTTTATTGAAATTTGACAAGGCAGAGTGGCCTGCAACAACTACACCATCTCCACATCTAGTTCATGCTCCAGACATAAATCATGACACTGGTCCTGTGTATCCTGCTGCTGACCCCGTCAACACCTGGCCCGTCCGGTGTGAGGCGCCCTCTCTTCACGTCTACACCTAGTGCTGAAGCTGAATCTGATGAAGATAATTCATATTCCACATTAGTGTTTGAAAACAATAGTGAGAGCGACGATTCAGACAGTAGTTTATTTCCAACCCAGAGACAACAGCGACGTGTTGTTATAGCAGAGACTCGCCTGAACTATAAATTGAAACATGAGCTGGTAAAAATCCCCAAACGTCGCAGGTGTGAAGTGTGTTCAAAGTCGGGTATCAGGAAGGAAACTGGTATAGCGTGCAAGACATGCGATGTTCCACTTTGCGTCATACCTTGTTACACCACTTATCACAGGAAAAGGGTGTATTGGGTGGACAAGAAATAACCACCTACATCAGCTTCACTCCACCTAGGAACATCTGTTGAGCAACTTCAGGAATCAGTACCTGAAGGAGGTGGAGTGGAGATAAAATGCTCAACTTATTTTACTACAATCGTCTTTGCTTTGGTAAGTACACATAATTGTCTTAGATTGTTTCAGTATTGTAGTCTATTTTCTTAGGAATATTTTGATACCTAAATGAGAACTGTAGCACGAAAACTAAAGTAAGTATACATGAAACAAGAGAAACTTTTTTTGTGGGTGTTGCGGGTGTGAGTTGGAGTGTCAAGAGCGGGTTCCGGTTGTGTGTTTTCCGTCATCTCTACAGCTGTGAATTCCAAGGAATTGTATTTGATATGCATATGTCAGTGTAGGGTATTTTATTCCGAACACTATACAAAAAAAAACGGTGTGAAACAAGTATAAACTTGAAAAACATGAGCAAAGTAAAAACTTTTGTCGCTCACGGGTACAAACACGCGTAAGATTTTATTCGCCGCAAATTTATTTGACGCTGTGTTGGCCAACTCTACCCATGTTCTTATAGAACTTTCTATTGCGAACACATTGCTATAAAAATGAAATACGTAGCTCCAGAAATAATGTCAGGACAGTGAAATAAGTATAACATTCAAAGCCCTGCATCACACCAGTGTCGTCCCTGCTGAAATCACGGCTAATGCTTCGCCCAGTTCCCACACTCGTGCGGGTCACCCGATACCATAATTAGACATTGATAGGCATATGTCTGGGTGGGGAATTTTATTGTGAGTTCAGTGATATCAAAATGAGCGCTGTAGGATGACTGTGAGGCTGGCAACAAACGAAAGAGTATGAACATTTACTTCCTGTTTGGGTGTCACGGCGAGTCATCTTCGTGTTTATTTACTTCGTGGTGGGATACCAAATGCTTCGGTGACATTTTATGCATATGATCTTGTAGAGAATTATATTGCCAACGCATTGATACCAAAATGAAAAACGTAGCTCGAGAATTGAGGTTAGGAGCGTGAAAAGATTATAAACTTTTTGTGTTTACGCTTGAGCACAACCCACTTGTTTTTCCAGCTAGTGCCGCGCGCACTAAAGTGTGCATTATACACACCATAATGCACCAGTACACACAATAAGGTACCAGTACACACTATAATGCACCAGTACACGCCATAAGGCACCAGAACACACACCATAAGGCACCAGAACACACCATAAGGCACCAGTACACACCATAAGGCACCAGTACACACCATAAGGCACCAGTACACACCATAAGGCACCAGTACACACCATACGGCACCAGTACACACCATAAGGCACCAGTACACACCATAAGGAACCAGTACACACTATAAGGCACCAGTATATACCATAAGGCACCAGTACACACCATAAGGCACCATTACACACCATAAGGCACCAGTACACACCATAAGGCACCAGTACACACCATAAAGCACCAGTACACACTATAAGGCACAGTACACACCATAAGGCACCAGTACACACCATAAGACACCAGTACACACCATAAGGCACCAGTACGCACCATACGGCACCAGAACACACCATAAGGCACCAGTACACACCATAAAGCACCAGTACACACAATAAAGCCCCAGTACACACCATAAGGAACCAGTACACACCATAAGGCACCAGTATACACAATAAGGTACAAGTACACACCATAAGGCACCAGTACACACCATAATGCACCAGTACACACTATAAGGCACCAGTACACGCCATAATGCACCAGTACACACCATAAGGCACCAGTACACACCATAATGCACCAGTACACATCATATGGCACCAGTACACACCATAAGGCACCAGAACACACACCATAAGGCACCAGTACACACCATAATGCACCAGTACACACCATAATGCACCAGTACACACCATAATGCACCAGTACACACCATAAGGCACCAGTACACAATAAGGCACCAGTACACACAATAATGCACCAGTACACACCATAAGGCACCAGTACACTCCATACGGCACCAGTACGCACCATAAGGCACTAGAACACACCATAAGGCACCAGTACACACCATAAAGCACCAGTATACACCATAAGGCCCCAGTACACACCATAAGGTACGAGTACACACTATATGGCACCAGTACACACCTACAGGTATTTGTTTCTGGTGTGGTGCTCATGGGATCTGTTACAACCTTCTAGGAAGCTTTTAGGGTCAGGATTGACATTACAGTGCAGCGTTTTATATATATAAAATACACATGAGAGTATGTGCAGGGACTTAATATCTAACATATTCAGAGATTTGAGTAAGGGGTCCATATATACTGCCCGGTTGCCTGAAATGCTATATGCCTACTATATTGGCTTTAGGTATTGTATGCACTAGCTCTATCTATAAATCCAACATTATGTTTGTAAATCAACTATGTATGTACTTTCCTGAATAAAATTGACTTTACTCTACACTTATATGCTCTGTGGATTTGTTATCCCCTATCGTTTGGGAGAAAAAAATGACTAATACGTTCGGCGAATGACTTTGACTTCAACTTCACTTTGACTTCGTTCATGTCATCGTATTTTCCGTAATATATAAAAGTTATGACAATGCAATTATATTATTGTGTGCAAATAAGTTGGAAATTTCATGTACCCTAAAAATAGTAAAATAAAGAATAAGAATAATTAAATAATTGTTGTAGTAAATTGTCACACGTTCATCATACGCAAACGAACACACAGTGTGGAGCGTCAGTAGACCAAGGTCCACGCCATTTTAAAACACGGCTTCGAATGTAAGTAATGTTTTTCTCGTACTAACACTGTGTTATGCAATAGATTAGGTCTTGAATTCACAAATTTAGTTGTTACATCTGACAGAGTATGTTAGAAGGTGTAATGCTGGTCCATGTTGACGTATTTGTGGGCTTGGTTGGTTTACATGTGATGGCACACAATATCGGCACCCCACAACATGCTGTTGAAGTTGGAATGCATGGCATAGGCTCCTCACACAATGTTCTTTATGTGGTCCTCAGGTGATAGTTTTCTATTTAGAACCACCCCTAGATCTCTTTCTTTATCAGAATTCCTTAAAGATTTCTCACATGGTTTTCCTAATGATAGATTGTGGGCTGTAAGGGACAGGTTTGATGTATGGATTAGTTGATAGAAGTTCCAGTCCACCTGTAGACAGGGATCTCACATCAGCTTGTATATTATACAAGGATAAGATTTGATAAATTCAGTTATTTGACTGAACACTGGCTCTAACCTAGCCTAGCCTATAGTCTAACCTAGCTCCATAACTAACAGCCATTAGCCGGCTCTGTTTAAATCAGAGATTTAAACATACATAGTCTAACCTAGCTCCATAACTAACAGCCATTAGCCATCCATGCACAGCCATCAGCCGGGCCATAGACCGGCTATTTTGCTTTTTTCCCAAGCCGGTCTATGTTTTTTTTCGATGCCTCAGTGGCCCATGCACAGGTCCGTTCAAGGGGATTAAATAGCCGTTCTATGGCCCCAGGGTTTGTATTTTATCAAACTCTTATTAGAATAATAGATCTGGTAATAATTTTGCAAAAATAGTGGCATTTACTATTTTAAAAAGCTCGGGTGCAGGGGGGGGGGGGGTTGTGTAAAAGCCTGGTTTGTGCCTCGGAGAGGCTATGGGATCCAGTAAGATCGTCCTTCCTTTCCTCCCTAGAATCTGGATGTAACAGGTGCTCAATTGTCAAAAGTGAAAAATTGGGTTTGTCTTCCGAATGCACCATATCTGTAAATTTTTTAATAATCTTTTAAAAATAGTAAATGCCATTATTTTGCAAAATTATTACGAGATCTATTATACTAATAAGGGTTTGATAAAATACAGTAGACTGCCTACTGGATAATAGTTGCAGTCCACCTGTAGACAGGGATCTCACATCAGCTTGTATATTATACAAGGATAAGATTTGATAAATTCAGTTATTTGACCGAACACTGGCTCTGTTTAAATCAGAGATTTAAACATACATAGTCTAACCTAGCTCCATAACTAACAGCCATTAGCCATCCATGCACAGCCAACAGCCGGGCCATAGACCGGCTATTTTGCTTTTTTCCCAAGCCGGTCTATGTTTTTTTTCGATGCCTCAGTGGCCCATGCACAGGTCCGTTCAAGGGGATTAAATAGCCGTTCTATGGCCCCAGGGTTTGTATTTTATCAAACTCTTATTAGAATAATAGATCTCGTAATAATTTTGCAAAAATAGTGGCATTTACTATTTTAAAAAGCTCGGGTGCAGGGGGGGGTGGTTGTGTAAAAGCCTGGTTTGTGCCTCGGAGAGGCTATGGGATCCAGTAAGATCATCCTTCCTTTCCTCCCTAGAATCTGGATGTAGCAGGTGCTCAACTGTCAAAAGTGAAAAATTGGGTTTGTCTTCCGAATGCACCATATCTGTAAATTTTTTAATAATCTTTTAAAAATAGTAAATGCCATTATTTTTGCAAAATTATTACGAGATCTATTATACTAATAAGGGTTTGATAAAATACAGTAGACTGCCTACTGGATAATAGTTCCAGTCCACCTGTAGACAGGGATCTCACATCAGCTTGTATATTATACAAGGATAAGATTTGATAAATTCAGTTATTTGACTGAACACTGGCTCTGTTTAAATCAGAGATTTAAACATACATAGTCTAACCTAGCTCCATAACTAACAGCCATTAGCCATCCATGCACAGCCATCAGCCGGGCCATAGACCGGCTATTTTGCTTTTTTCCCAAGCCGGTCTATGTTTTTTTTCGATGCCTCAGTGGCCCATGCACAGGTCCGTTCAAGGGGATTAAATAGCCGTTCTATGGCCCCAGGGTTTGTATTTTATCAAACTCTTATTAGAATAATAGATCTCGTAATAATTTTGCAAAAATAGTGGCATTTACTATTTTAAAAAGCTCGGGTGCAGGGGGGGGGGGGTTGTGTAAAAGCCTGGTTTGTGCCTCGGAGAGGCTATGGGATCCAGTAAGATCGTCCTTCCTTTCCTCCCTAGAATCTGGATGTAGCAGGTGCTCAATTGTCAAAAGTGAAAAATTGGGTTTGTCTTCCGAATGCACCATATCAGTAAATTTTTTAATAATCTTTTAAAAATAGTAAATGCCACTATTTTTGCAAAATTATTACGAGATCTATTATTCTAATAACGGTTTGATAAAATACAGTAGACTGCCTACTGGTTTTACCTGTAATAAGGTTTGATACAGATGATTATCCGTTCAAGGGGATTAAATAGCCGTTCTATGGCCCCAGGGTTTTCTCAAATTTTCTTTCATAGCCGGTCTATGGCCCCTGGGTTTTACGAACTTTTTTTCCCAAGCCGGTCTATGGCCCCTGGGTTTTACGAACTTTTTTTTTCCCAAGCCGGTCTATGGCGTGTATGTTAAATAAACCAAATTTTTCACTTTTGACAATTGAGCACCTGCTACATTCAGATTCTAGGGAGGAAAGGAATATAATATAATATCTAATATATCTATCTGTGTGAAATAGATTAAATCCATTTATTTGATATTCAGCTAATAGTTCTGTATTTTCTACATTCATCCATGTTTTGGTAAGTGCAATAATATGTATTGTTTCATTGCAGATTAGAGATTCAAGATAGTTCTAGATTTCCGAAGTACTGAAACGCGCGCCATACAGGCTTGGTGGATCTAGGTGCAAGGTAAAATTATTTACATTTACTTGTTTTGTATTTATATGCATATATGCATTTATATGCATTATTCTATAGAATAATAGATCTCGTAATAATTTTGCAAAAATAGTGGCATTTACTATTTTTAGAAGATTATTAAAAAATTTACTGATATGGTGCATTCGGAAGACAAACCCAATTTTTCACTTTTGACAATTGAGCTCGGGTGCAGGGTCGGGGGGTTGTGTAAAAGCCTGGTTTGTGCCTCGGAGAGGCTATGGGATCCAGTAAGTTCAGTAGAACTTCGGTTTCAACCGTTTTACCCTGTTGTAGCTCAGTCGATTAAGGCAGTGTCTGGAATGCTCCCGGACGCAGGTTCGAATCCTCGTCACGGCCCTTGTGGATTTGTTCATTTGATGCATCACGTTATTGTGATCTGTGTGTGTAATTCTTCACTTGCTACAGCAACAGGAATGTGAGTGTATGTATTTGTGTTGTTGAATATGACCGAAAGTGTAAGATTAATGATTCTAACACAAATCGTCTGAATATTTGTTTTTCTTCACTGTCGAGAGTAGTTAAAAAAATTTACTCGAGTTTATTTTCACACTTTATTTATGGTCCTTAAGTCCCTCTCCTTAATGCTGCTGCTGTTTCTCGCATCTTTGCAACGCTTGTATGTTTGGGGGTTTGGCCTCTTGCTATATATTGATTCCATTTGTGTGTGTTTGGGTCTCAGGCCCTCTCGCAATTTCTGTTGAACAAACCCCTTTTCCTAGTTCTGCATCTCTCCTTTGGTACAAATTTTGTTGTGCTTTTATCATATATTTCACAAAATTTGACATACATTTCATTTACTTCATGTCCTATCAGCAAGTGTTTGTCAAATTCTTTAAGGAAAGTTTATCATCCTGATTGCAGATCTCTAGCGCTATTATGTCAACTTCTTGTGGATTCGCAATCATTATTTAATTTACCTTTAGGTGTTCTTTCACCAGCACAGCAACACTGTACCTCTCCCAACCAGTTTAAGATAAAAACTAAGTACTAGATTCAGATTCAGATTCAGATGTTTATTCAGGTAAGGTATATACATACAAGTGATGTTACATTAATGGGTTGATATATAGATAGAGCTAGTACATACAATGCCTAAAGCCACTATTACGCAATGCGTTTCGGGCAAGAAAAACATTAATATCTAGAACTTAATACTAATTGAGCATAAAGAATAAAAAGTGTTGAGAACAAATACAAATAAAGATAAAAAAAAAAAAAAGGGGGAACATGACTGAAAAAGCAGCACAAATACAATAGGCTGACAGTGTTGATTAAAAAAAAAAGAAAATAACGGACATGGGTTGACAATAGAGGAGTGAGGTAGGTTACAGGGAATTTATTAGGTAGTGTTTAGTTTTTATCTTAAACTGGTTGAGAGAGGTACTGTCTTTAACATGGTTGGGAAGGTCATTCCACATTCTGGGCCCCTTGATTTGTAGAGCATTTCTGGTTTGATTAAGTCGTACTCTAGGAATATCAAAACTGTATTTATTTCTGGTGTGGTGCTCATGGGTTCTGTTACAACCTTCTATGAAGCTTTTGAGATCAGGATTGGCATTACAATTTAGCGTTTTGTATATGTATAGTACACATGAGAGAATGTGCAGTGACTTAATGTCTAACATATTCAGGGATTTGAATAGGGGTACCGAGTGATGTCTGGGGCCAGAATTGGATATTGTCCTAATAGCAGCTTTGTGTTGAGTAATTAGAGGACGTAAATGATTTTGGGTAGTAGAGCCCCAAGCACAAATACCATAGTTGAGATATGGATAGATAAGGGAGTAATAGAGAGTCACCAGGGCAGGGCGTGGTACATAATATCTGATCTTAGAAAGAATGCCCACAGTTTTTGAAACTTTTTTAGATATGTTTAGAATGTGTCCCTGGAAATTCAGCTTGTGGTCAATGAGAATGCCAAGGAATTTGCCATCTAATTTGTTACAAATTTGGGTATTGTTTATTTTGAGATTTATTTGATTAGAGGATTTATTGCCAAACAGAATATAGAAAGTTTTGTCAATGTTAAGGGTGAGTTTGTTGGCAGTTAGCCACAGATGGACTTTATTTAGCTCAGTATTTACTGTGGCATTTAGAGCAAGGGGATCAGGACTGGAGTAAATGAAGATTGTGTCGTCAGCAAATAGGATTGGTTTGAGGTGTTGGGAGGCATTTGGAAGGTCATTAATGTAGATGAGAAAGAGGAGAGGGCCAAGTATGCTGCCCTGGGGAACACCAATGTTGATGGGTAGGGTGGGAGAAATTGTATTATTCACAGAAACACATTGGAGCCTGTCAGTAAGGTAGGATTTGAGGTATTGTAGGGAGTGTCCTCTGACACCATAATGATGTAATTTAAGAAGAAGGTTTTGGTGGTTGACAGTATCGAAAGCTTTACGCAGGTCCACAAATAACCCAACAGGGAACTCATTTTTATCAAGAGCTGTATGAATCGAGTTAAGCATACTAATAAGTGCATCGTTAGTGCTTTTTTTGGGCCTGAAGCCATATTGGCAAGGGCTAAGTATATTGAGTTTGGCTAGATATGAGTAAAGCTGCTTATAGATTAGTTTTTCAAAAATTTTTGACAAGTTTGGCAGGATTGATATAGGTCTGTAGTTGTTAACATCTGTGAATAACTAATTAACTAATTAACTCAATGTAACCTACCTTACCCCCAAAATGTCAACCCATGTCTTCTATTTTAAACAATGCTGTTTTGTTGACCAAATTGTATTTTTGTTTTTTTCTGCAATGTTTCCCCCCCCCCCCCCACCACTCTACCACCACATTGAGTTTAGTAGCTCTGTGCACGTCAGGTGCTGTTTAATATACAGACCTACTCCTCCATTTAACCTAGTTTCTCTATCACATCTATATCACTTTGTGCTTTAGGCCTGGTGGAGTTTGGTCCACCAGGCTGTTGTTTGGAGTGGCCCGCAGATCTACATACAGTCTGCATATGATATACAGTCTGTTGATCAATTGAACTACAGTAGTTAGTTTTTATCATCCGAATGCACCAATATGTGTTCATTCTTCCCAGATGAAGGAACTAGGTAATATTCATCATCTGAATGCACCATCTGAAGCTTTAACACACTCATGATACACGAGAGGTTTAAAAAACTTTTAAAACTTTTAAAACTTTTTGACCTATGTATTTAAAAGCAATTCTAAAGTTAAAAAGTGTAGCATAGGCCCCTCGCAGAATGTTCTTAATATGATCCTCAGGTTATAGTTTTCTATCTAAAACCACCCCTAGATCTCTTTCTTGATCAGAGTTCTTTATAGATCTCTGTGGCTCGATCATAGAAACTAAGTAAATTCGTTACACTGGACCTTCCAGATCGAATACCATGCTGACAGTCTGATACATCATTCAGTACGTCTGCATCTGAAATTGAGCAATACCGGATTTATTATTTGGTTTTATAAATTTTATACTTATAATCTTAACTTATTTCAGAGACCACGAGTAATCTGGGCTTCGAACTCAACAGAAAAGCCTTCCGTAGACCTGCTTCTTTGCTACATAATAGACAAAATTTAGTAAGTATTGATTTATTATGTGTTTGTTTATTTATTTATTTTTTCTTTATATACAAGAAGGTACATTGGGGGAGAGTACAATGACTTGAAGTTATACATTCTTGTAAAGCAACTAGCACTCATAGCGTTTCGGGCAGATCTAAGTATAGACCAAGGAACTTACCATCTTTTTTATTTCTGATGTTAACATTGTGTAACTGTAGATGAATTGCATTTGTTGATTTGCTCCCAAGTAAGATGTTGTAGGTCCTTTCTATGTTTAGTGGGAGTTTGTTGGTTGACATTAATAAGTGGAATTTTTTTTAATTTATTGTTTACATCATTATTGTGTTGTGTTGTGTTGTTTTGGTAGTGATGTGCAATGTGTTGTTTGGGTAGTGATTCGTGCAGTTCTGGTAGTAGTGCGGTTGTTGTGTGGTGTAGTACTTGTGTGCTTGTTAATGACTTGTATTCCAGTCTTGTGGGTATCTCCTTTCCCCTACGGGCCAACTGCTTTGTTCTTACCTAGCATTTTGCTTTGTTTGGGTATGAATGTTTGTGTGCCGTATATTTTGCAAAATTTGCCATATATCTCATTATTTACTCCTCTCCCTAGCAACAAGTCTGTCTAATTATACTCATTAACTGTTTTTCAAAGTTCCCCATAGTGTCCTTTATTGAAATCGAGTTCATGAACCGTTTCAATGTTCTTATTTTCTTCTAGATTATATCTTAAAGTATATTTAAATGTTATTGTTATTATTGTTATTAAATGTTATTGTGACATTGCATTGCAATTGAGCTATGTTGTTTACCATACCGTTCATTTCGTGAGTATAAGTATAGATGCCACACTTGTGACAGGTAAAACCATGCCTTTTTTGAAAAACAGCACCGTCTGTTCCACGTAAGAGCAACCCACACTATATTATGTTGCGATATTATTTCAATATTTCCGATTGCATTGATAATTTGAATTTTCATAGATTTCAATTTATTTTCATTTCAATTTAATAATTTTGTGTGACATTGCATTGAAATTGAGCTGTGTTGTTTACCATACTGTTCATTTCATGAGTATAGTTTATTTTTTTATTTTTTCCATTTCATTTTTTTAGCTGTTCTTATTTTTCAGTGATGGGAATATCAGATCATTTGATGTTCCCAATTTTCTGATGGAAGCATCAGACCATTATAGAATGCATCGGATGAGGTAGTTTGGAATGGTGGGGAGGACGAGAGGGGGGATGGTGGGGAAAACGAGGGGACAGAGGAGAGGGTAATGGTGGGGAGGACGAGGGGACTGGGGAGTTGGGGATGGTGGGGACAGGGGAATGCTGGGGAGGACAAAGGGACAGGTGAATGGGAGATGGTGGGGGAGGAAGAAGGACAGGGGAGGGGAAAATGGTAAGGAGGACGATGGGACAGGGAAGTGGGAATAGTGGGGATGATGTGGGGACGGGGAAGTGGGAAGGACGAGAGGACTGTGGAATGGGGAATGGCAAAGTGAATTATAATTATATATATTAATTAATTCTTATAAATTTCCAGAAGCCTGTATCAACACCCACACTAATGCAACTGAAAGAGATGTTGAGACAAGTATTGCTGATATGTTGAAGAACGCCCCAAACAAACTCGGTGGAAACAGATACAAGGTAAAGTTTGCCAATTTGCTGTAGTCTAATTCAATTTCTTTTTAGTAATCTTTGAGAACATTTATGCTATGAATAAGATAAAATAATGTAACTGATTTTGACTAAATATGTAAATATATTTAATTTTCTGAGCACTAAAAATGAA
>NC_091209.1:26175759-26233259 GCF_040958095.1 Procambarus clarkii
CGTCGAAGAGCTCTAGAACTTGTTAATGATGACACTTCTCTTACCAAGATACTGGATATGGCTCGTCGAATGGAAGATGCTGCACGTGATGCTCGTGTCATGGAGTGCAGTGCTAATAACGGTTCTGCCACTGTTACTAACAGTGGTGAGGTACGTAAGGTTCAGGGAGGACACCGTGATCAAAGAAGATATCATGGCAAACCTAACAGTAAATTTAGCCGAGAACCACGTCACAACTGGGGTCAAGGAACAAGGCTCAGGCAGTCTCAACGACCCACATCAGAGGGTGTCAACAATAAATGTTACAATTGTGGAGGAGACTACCCACACCAAGATAATGTTTGTCCTGCTCAAGGTAAGAAGTGCTATGAGTGTGGAAAACAAGGTCATTTTGGTGCTATGTGTCGTTCTGCACTTAAGAAACCACAGTCAATGAATAAAAGCACTGTACGAGGATCAGGTCATAGGGGTCGAGGTGGTAAACACAATATTGCACCTCATATCCAGAATGTTAATAATATACAAGACAACATTTCATTACAACCAGTCTCAGATGACAGTGAATGTGATTATACTTATGGAGTACAAGCAATCACAGAATGGAATGATCTTCCAAACAACCCAGAGACATGTGTATACATTGCTGGTATTTGTCTCAAGGTTCTCATTGACACTGGATCAAACATTGACACCATGGCTGAGTGCCACTATGAAAAATTTAGAAAACAGTTCCCAAAGCTAGAAAAATACAATGGTAAAGCCACTGCCTATGCTTCGAAGTTAGCCTTGCCAGTGATTGGAACTTTCACTGCAGAGATCAAGTCAAAGAATGCAATGCTCATTACTACATTCCATGTTGTTAGGAATGCAAAGGAGTCTTTACTCAGTTACAAGACTTCAACCAAATTGGGGCTACTTCAGCTTTCTAATGCTGTAGCAGTGGAATCTGCAAACAATGTTGATGGTATTGTTGCTGAATTTTCTGATCGATTTAAATCCATAGGTTGTTATACTGATAGCAAAGTACATCTGCATATCAACCCAGATGTAATTCCAGTTGCCCAACCACATCGCCGACAACCATTCCATACTCGCAAGAAAGTCGATGCTGAACTGGATAGGCTGATAGAACTAGATATCATTGAACCAGTAACAGGCCCAACACCATGGGTAAGCCCAATTGTCACTCCACCAAAGCCGAAGAATCCAGATGAGATACGCATTTGTGTGGACATGCGTGTTCCGAACAAGGCAATAATGTGTGAACGCCATCCTACACCGACTGTAGATGATATGATCTTCCGCTTGAATGGTGCAACTGTATTCAGCAAGTTAGATTTAAACAAGGGCTATCATCAGCTTGAACTTGATGATGAGAGTCGCTTCATCACAACGTTTACGACACATCGAGGTCTGTATAGGTACAAGCGCCTGAGTTTTGGTATCAACAGTGCTGCCGAGGTATTCCAGCACATCATCAGCCAGGTATTGCAAGATATACCTAATGCTGACAACATGTCTGATGACATCATTGTTTATGGCCGTACCCAAGCTGAACACGACAAAGCTCTTCGTGCAACATTGCAACGCTTACGAGAAAAGAATTTGACGCTAAGCCGAGCAAAGTGTGAGTTCAATCAACATAAAATTGAATTCTTTGGACATGTACTTAGTGACAAAGGTCTGTCTCCAGATCCTAAGAAAGTTGCAGATATCAAGAACGCTGCACCTCCTTCAACGTCCACTGAAGTACATAGTTTTCTGGGAATGGCAAACTACTGTTCTCGCTTCATTCCAGATTTTGCTACCATTACAAAGCCTCTACGTGAGCTCCTGAAGTAAAATGCATCATGGTACTGGAGCGATATCGAGCAAAATGCATTTGATGCTGTGAAAGATGCACTAGTAGAGAATGCGACTGCTGCATACTTTGATCCATCAATGGACACTGAGTTAACGGTGGATGCTAGTCCTGTTGGATTAGGTGCTGTTTTAGCCCAACACAAACCTGGTCAACCAGATTCCAGAGTAGTAATTGCCTACGCCAGCCGTTCTCTCACAGATGTTGAGCAACGATACAGTCAGACAGAGAAGGAAGCTCTTGCTCTTGTATGGGGCTGTGAACACTTCAATGTGTATCTGCTTGGTGCGCCCTTCACCACGATGGTCACTGACCACAAACCGTTGGAGACCATCTTCAATAATCCAAAGTCCAAACCACCAGCTCGCATTGAGAGATGGGCTCTTCGTCTGCAACCATACAACTTTACGGTGAAATACAAGCCGGGTGCAGGCAATCCCGCTGATTACATCAGTTGACATCCTGCCAACAGTTTCACCATCACCAAGCATCAGCAAGTTGCCGAGGAATATGTACACTCTGTAACCTGTGATGCAGTCCCTAAGACTCTTACTCTTGATGAAATCCGTACTGCAACCCTAGAGGACCCAACTCTGCAAGCAACAGTGGATGCATTGACTAAGAAAAAGTTTCCACGCATTCCACCCTCAGGAGTTGACCAAGATGCATTCAAAGCACTTGAACGCATCCAGACAGAATTAAGTGTTACGCAACAACGCGACACCGTGCTGCGAGGTACTCGTATCGTGATTCCAGCTGTTCTCCAGCAACGTGCTCTGAAGCTTGCACATCAAGGACACCAAGGTCTTGTTAGGACGAAACAGCTGCTAAGAGAAAAGGTGTGGTTTCCTGGCATTGATGGTCAAGCAAAGGATATGCATGATGCCTGTGTCCCTTGCCAAGCTGCAGTGGATACTTCAAGACCAACACCTCTACAACCTTCACCACTACCTGCTGCACCATGGACGGAAGTATCGATGGACTTCTGCGGACCACTACCAACTGGAGAGTACTTGATGGTAGTGATTGATGATCACTCACGTTATCCAGAAGTAGAAATCATCAATTCCACATCTGCAAAGGCCGTCATCCCGAAACTCGACAAGACCTTTTCAAACTTTGGCATTCCCGAAGTTGTCAAGACAGACAATGGACCGCCATTCAATGGACAAGACTTCGTCAACTTTGCTGAGCATATTGGATTCAAACACCGCCGTGTGATGCCACTACATCCTCAAGCAAATGGAGAAGTTGAGAGATTCATGCAACCTCTCATGAAAGCGGTACGCTGTGCTCATGCCGAAGGACGATCCTGGAAACAAGCTATGTATGCTTTTCTCAGGAACTACCGTGCAACACCACATGGAACACTGGGCAAGTCGCCTGGCGAACTTTTATTTGGACGTCCTATGAGAATCGCACTACCCGTCATGCCAGCCGAGGTAACGGATAAACGTCTCGCTCAGAAGGATGCACTAGCCAAGGGCAAAATGAAAATTGCTCATGATCAACGTGCAAAGGAACAGTTCATAAAGGTTGGAGACACTGTTCTCGTTAAAAAGAAAAAAGAGGGAAAGTTAGATATGCCGTATGATACAAAACCATATAAAGTGATTAGTGTAAAAGGAACTATGGTAACAGCTAGTAATAGAGATCATAGTATAACACGTAATATGGCTTATTTCAAAGTGATTCCAACTAGTGTAGAAAATGATGAAGTGCAAAGTCGTGCAAAAGAAAAAGAAAAAAATAGTTATAACCCGACAAACAATTCATCAAGGGATGTTATTGCATTTAAGGACTCTCATCCTAAACGTCATGTTAAACGCCCTACACGATTTGATGATTAATTGTGTTCCTATGTAATGAAAAGTATTTACTTATTATGCTAAACTAAATTTAATATTGTTTGAATAATGCAGATATCTCATTCAATATTTTGTAACTTTGTAGTACAGTTTCTTTCATGTTTGTTTAACATTGCATATGTATTTTTAACATTGAAATCCTTTGTGGAAAAGATTAAGTTGTTTAAATTCTTTGTGTGCTTAATTAATATTAAATGTATGCAGTATCTCTTGATATGGTAATAACTTACTTTGTGTCAATAACTTTGCTTTGTGCTACAAGCATGGTAGACATCCTGTATTCATTCTTTTTAAAGAAAAGGAGGGATGTCATGTTCACAGAAAATGGTACCATCCGTTTTCTATGTGCGGCGGCTGAGACGCCAGAGAGACAGAAGGTAAACAATAGAGCGTACAGGACGCCCGCCAAGCTTGGTAGCTACTAGTCATGTAAACATATTAAGTATTAAAGTCAGTAACCAAGTCATGACTTTACATCAACCCTACAACCAAGACTTCCTCAGTAACACACAAACACCACAGAATGGATTATGAATGACTCATGTTAGGAGTGTAAAGTTGCCACAACATCTCAAATTAGTGTTAGATACATATGTCTTGGTTATATGTTTTGGAAACCTATTTAAGTCCACACACAATATCGTATATGATACGATAAAACAAACGTTTCCAATCCTTTCAAATACTTTCCAGATATGTTGTGGCAACCTAAAATTGTTTGCTGGGTTGAGAGTAATGCAGAGGCTCCAGAGAGGGATGCAGAGGCTTAAGAGAGTGATGCAATGGCTCAAGAGAGGGATGCAGAGGCTTAAGAGAGGGATGCAGAGGCTAAAGAGAGGGATGCAGAGGCTAAAGAGAGGGATGCAGAGGCTTAAGAGAGTGATGCAAAGGCTCAAGAGAGGGATGCAGAGGCTCATGAGAGGGATACAGGAGTTTAAGAGTGGGATGCAGAGGCTCAAGAGAGTGATGCAGACGCTTAAGAGAGGGATGCAGAGGCTCAAGAGAGTGATGGTGAGGCTCAAGAGAATGATGAAGAGGCTCAAGAGAGTGCTGCAGAGGCTCAAGAGAGGGATGCTGAGGCTCCAGAGAGGGATGCAGAGGGTGAAGAGAGAGATGCAGAGGCTTAAGAGAGTGATTCAGAGGCTCAAGAGATTGATGCATAAGCTGAAGAGAATGATGTAGAGGCTTAAGAGAGGGATGCAGAGGCTCAAGAGAATGATGAAGAGGCTCAAGAGAGTGATGCAGAGGATCAAGAGAGGGATGCTAAGGCTCCAGAGAAAATAAATAAAATGATGCAAACACATAATTGATTAGAAATTAACGTTAAATACTTCATTTTCAATCAACTATTTGTTTCTCGTTAAAATACTGAGTAAGATAGTGAAATGGGAGAAGTTCTGTTATTATTGCATTTATCGACGTTTCAGCCAGATTAGAGCGGTTTTACGTGTACATCTTCCATCGGTAATATAAACGGAAAATCAGGAACATTTTAGTTAATTCTAATGAAAACACATTGATTTTTATCATTTGTATTGGAAACAACATTGTCATATGTCTTTTCTTGGATCTATATAATACGAAACCTCGCTCTATGATTCAAAGTTAAAACCTCAAATTTGGTATAATAGTGACTTTTTCACGTTCATCATTTAGTTTGATATTACGTAAATATATTCATTTTTTTACCCATATTTCGATACTATTTCATGTAGTATCACGATATGTGATTTAGCCTTCAAATCTCAAAATTTCGCAAAATATTCCATTTTAAGCAAGTTTTCTTGCATTTTGTTTCGTACTAAAAATCATCGAATTTAGTAATATTTTGACGATTATCATCCCCCCCTTTTCCTTTATGTGATATAAACAAAATATCATCGAATTAGGCAATATTTTGCCGTTTTTCCCCGTTTTTGTGAATTTTCAGTTTATTGTTATTAATTCATTAAATATACAATAAAAATGATGCAAACACATAATTGATTAGATAATAACCTTAAATACTTCATTTTCAATCATCTATTTGTTTCTCGTTAAAATACTGAGTAAGATATTGAAAAGGGGAGAAGTTCGGTTTTTATTGCATATATCGATTTTTCAGCCGGAATAGAGCGGTTTTTCGTGTACATCTTCCATCGGTAATATAAACGGAAAATCAGGAACATTTTAGTTAATTCTAATGAAAACACATTGATTTTTATCATTTGTATTGGAAACAACATTGTCATATGTCTTTTCTTGGATCTAAATAATACGAAACCTCGCCTCATGATTCGAAGTTAAAATCCTCATATTTGGTATAATAGTGACTTTTTTCACGTTTTTCATGTAGTTTGATATTACGTAAATATATTAATTTTTACCAATATTTCGATACTATTTCATATAGTATCACGATATGTGATTTGGCCTTCAAATCTCAGAATTTCGCATAATATTGCATTTTAAGCAAGTTTTCTTGCATTTTGTTTCGTACGAAAAATCATCGAATATAGCAATATTTTCACGTTTATCATCGCCTTTCCGTTTATGTGATTTAAACAAAGTATCATCGATATAAGCAAGATTTTACCGTTTTTCCACGTTTTTGTGAATTTTCCGTTTATTGTTATTAATTCATTAAATATAAGATAAAAATTATGCAAACACATAATTGATTCGAAATTAACCTTAAATACTTAATTTTCAATCAACTATTTGTTTCTCATTAAAATACCGAGTAAGATATTAAAAAGGGGAGAAGTTCTGTTTTTATTGCATATATGGACGTTTCAGCCGGATTAGAGCGGTTTTACGTGTACATCTTCCATCGGTAATATAAACGGGAAATCAGGAACATATTAAATAATTCTAATGAAAACACATTGATTTTTATCATTTGTATTGGAAACAACATTTTCATATGTCTTTTTTTGGATCTAAATAATACGAAACCTCGCTCTATGATTTGAAGTTAAAATCCTCAAATATGGTAAAATAGTGACTTTTTTCTCGTTTTTTATGTAGTATGATTTTACGTAAATATATTCGTTTTTACCAATTATTCGATACTTCATGTTTTCTCACGATATGTGATTTGGCCTTCATATCTCAGAATTTCGCAAATTTTGCATTTTATAAAGTTTCTTGCAATTTGTTTTGTACAAAAAATCATCGAATTTTGCAATAATTTGACGTTTATCATCCCCACTTCCTTTGTGATTTAAACAAAAAATCATCGAATTAGGCAATATTTTGCGTTTTTCAACGTTTTTGTGAATTTTCAGTTTATTAGTATTAATTCATTATATATACAATAAAAATGAAGCAAACACATAATTGATTAGATAATAACCTTAAATACTTTATTTTCAATCATCTATTTGTTTCTCGTTAAAATACTGAGTAAGATATTGAAAAAGTGAGAAGATTGGTTTTTCTTGCATATATCGACTTTTCAGCCGGAATAGAGCGGTTTTACGTGTACATCTTCCATCGGTAATATAAACGGAAAATCAGGAACATTTTAGTTAATTCTAATGAAAACACATTCATTTTTATCATTTGTATTGGAAACAACATTGTCATATGTCTTTTCTTGGATCTAATTAATACGAAACCTCGCTTCATGATTCGAAGTAAAAATCCTCAAATTTGGTATAATAGTGACCTTTTTCACGTTTTTCAAATAGTTTGATATTATGTAAATATATTCATTTTTACCAATATTTCGATACTATTTCATATAGTATCACGATATGTGATTTGGCCTTCAAATCTCAGAATTTCGCATAATATTGCATTTTAAGCAAGTTTTCTTGCATTTTGTTTCGTACGAAAAATCATCGAATTTAGCAATATTTTCACGTTTATCATCCCCTTTTCCTTTATGTTATTTAAACAAAATATCGTTGAATTAGGCAAGATTCTACCGTTTTTCAACGTTTATGTGAATTTTCCGTTTATTGTTATTAATTCATTAAATATACGATAAAAATTATGCAAACACATAATTGATTACAAATTAACCTTAAATACTTCATTTTCAATCAACTATTTGTTTCTTGTTAAAATACTGAGTAAGATGTTGAATAGGGGAGAAGTTCTGTTTTTATTGCATATATAGACGTTTCAGCCGGATTGGAGCGGTTTTACATGTACATCTTCCATCGGTAATATAAACGGAAAATCAGGAACATTTTAGTTAATTCCAATGAAAACACATTGATTTTTATCATTTGTATTGGAAACATCATTGTCATATGTCTTTTTTTGGATCTAAATAATACGAAACCTCGCTCTATGATTTGATGTTAAAATCCTCAAATATGGTAAAATAGTGAATTTTTTCACGTTTTTTATGTAGTGTGATTTTACGTAAATATATTCGTTTTTACCAATTATTCGATACTACTTCATGTTTTCTCATGATATGTGATTTGGCCTTCATATCTCAGAATTTCGCAAATTTTGCATTTTATTAAGTTTCTTGCAATTTGTTTTCAAAATAGCCCAAACATCCCAAATTCGTCCATTGAGCCATACTATGGAGCCAAATTCTGACTCTCAGCACGTATTCGCAGTTTGATTTTTTGAACTTTTATACCGAAAATATGCCAATTACGGAGAGCAGCAATGGATCACATTTTGCCCAAACCCTACCTGCAGTTTTCAAAATATCCCAAACATCCCAAATTCGACCCTTGAACCTTATTTTGGAGCCAAATTCTGGTTCTCTGCCCGTATTCGCAGTTTGAAATTACGACTTTTATACTGAAAATATGCCAATTACTGACAGCTGCGATGGATTACATTATGACCAAACCCTCCCTGCAGTTTTCAAAAGAGCCCAAACCTCCCAAATTCGTCCCTTGAGCCATATTTTGGAGCCAAATACTGGCTCTCTCCAAATATTCGCAGTTTGAAATTACGAATTTTTATACCGAAAATATGTTAAATACTGAGAGCAGCGATAGGTCACATTTTGCCCAAACCACCCCCTGCAGTTTTCAAAATATTCAAAACTTCCATAATTCGACCCTGGAGCCTTATTTTGAAGCCAAATTTTCGCTCTCTGCACGTATTCCAAGTTTGAAATTACGACTTTTTATACTGAAAATATGCCAATTACTGAAAGTAGCGTTGCGTCACATTTTGCCCAAACCCCCCTTGCAATTTTCATATATTCCAAACATCCCAAATTCGACCCTTGAGCCATATTTTGGAGCCAAATTCTGGCTCTCTGCACGTATTCGCAGTTTGAAATTATGACTTTTTATACTGAAAATATGCCAATTACGGAAAGCGGCGATGGATCACAATATGACCAAATCCTCCCTGCAGTTTTTAAAATATCCCAAACATCCCAAATTCGACCCTTGAATCATATTTTGGAGCTAAATTCTGGCTCTCTGCACGTATTCACATTTTGAAATAACGACTTTTTATTCTGAAAATATGCCAATTACTGAAAGCAGTGATGGGTCACATTTTGCCGAAACCCTCCCTGCAGTTTTCAAAAGAGCCCAAACATCTCAAATTCGTCCCTTGAGCCATATTTTGGAGCCAAATACTGGCTCTCTCCAAATATTCGCAGTTTGAAATTACGAATTTTTATACCGAAAATATGTCAATTACTGCCCAGCAAACACAAATCATCTAGAAAACGTTTGTCTATCTCTTCCCATAGGTGTGGGAATGATTTGCATTGAGAATGGTGCAGGAGAGCCTTTGAGAAACTTTTAATCAAAAAATCCAAACACAAAGGTTTTATAATAAATTGTTTTTCCACAACTATTTTGATCCTAATTTATTACAAATAGTTCTTACTTGTTTAAATATAAAATTTATTGTGTTTTTTGTAAAATTCATTAATAAATTGTGTATGATATTTATTGGCTCAGTGAAACGTTCAAAATCTATTTAGTTATCATATGATCAGAAAAAAGTAGTTTTCCAAATTTTCTAATAATCGCTCTTTTTAACGCAATTTGACTCCTTATGCATTCCACTAAACACTAATATCATGTTTAAATATATAATTTATGTATTATTCCCTAAGATAATTTATATATATTATAAAAGTTGCTGGAAAGTGGTGTGAAAGAATCTGAAAACGTTTTGTTGTCTTATATTGGCGTGTTCTTATTAACTAGAGTGAGTAAGAGTGAGCGAGAGTGGGTAAGAGTGAGTAAGAGTGACTGAGAGTAAGAGTGAGTAAGAGTAAGAGTGACTGAAGGTGAGTGAGAGTGCCAGAGAGTGTGTAAGTGTGAGTAAGAGTGAGTAAAAGTATGAGTGAGTGAGAGTAAGGGTGAGTATGAGAGTAAGAGTGATAGAGTGAGAGTAAGAGTGATTGAGAGTGAGAGTAAGAGTGATTGAGAATGAGAGTAAGAGTGATTGAGAGTTAGAGTGAGAGTAAGAGTGATTGAGAGTTAGAGTGAGAGTAAGAGTGATTGAGAGTAAGAGTGATTGAGAGTAAGAGTGATTGGGAGTAGGAGTGAGAGTAAGAGTGATTGAGAATAAGAGTAAGAGTGAGAGTAAGAGTGAGTAAGAATAAGAATGAGAGTAAGAGTGATTGAGAGTAGGAGTGATTGGGAGTAAGAGTGATTGAGAGTAAGAGTAATTGAGAGTGAGTGAGAGTAATAGTGATTGAGAGTAAGAGTATGAGAGTAAGAGTGAGAGAGTGAGTATGAATGGGTAAGGGTGACTGAGAGTGAGTAAGAGTGACAGAGAAAGAGTGACAGATTAAGAGTGACTGAGAGTAAGAGTGAGAGTAAGAGTGAGTAAGAGTATGAGAGTGAGTAAGAGTGAGTAAGGATGACTGAGAGTAAGAGTGAGTAATAGTGCATAAGAGTGACTGAGAGTAAAAGTGAGAGTGATCATGAGAGTGATTTAAGAGTGTGAGGTGTGAGCGGATAACTACATGGCCAGGGAGGCAGGATGTGTGGTCACAGATAGGCCTAGGCCTCGTGATCTCTAATGTTGGGTTTTATATATATTTTGGATTTTTTGTCCTGTTTCAAATTATAATTATTTAGCAGGAATGTAATAAGATATTACACAGTATAAATGTGACAATAATATATGCATTATTTCCTTGATAATCAAACTTGTTGTTCAAAGATAATATACAATCATTGAAGGAAACATTTTGAGAGGGCGAGGTGATGGCAACGCTGGGCTGGTGGTGAGTGAGACACACATAGTTAGTTGTGCTCAGACCTTCAGTGGCGAAGGGTGTGTCCTAGGTGGCCGCCACCAGCCGCCACCCGCCGCCACTACCAGCCGCCACCCGCCACCACCACCCGCCGCCACCCGCCACCACCGCCACCACCCACCACCACCAGCCGTCACCACCACCCACCACCACAACCGCCGCCACCACCACCCACCACCACCACCGCCACCACCACCCACCACCGCCGCCACCACCCATCACCGCCGCCACCACCCATCACCGCCGACACCACCACCACCCATCATCACCGCCACAACCCACCACAGCCACCACCACCCATCACCGCCGCCGCCACCACCCACCACCGCCGCCACCACCAGCCGCCACCAGCCACCGCCACCAGCCGCCACCGCCCGCCACCGCCTGCCACCAGCCGCCATCACCGCCACCAGCCGCCACCACCACCACCAGCTGCCACCGCCCGCCACCACCAGCCCCCACCAACCGCCACCAGCCGCCACCGCCCGCCACCACAAGCCGCCACCACCGCCACCAGCTGCCACCGTCCGCCACCACCAGCCGCCACCACCGCCACCACCAGCCATCATTTTTTATCATTTGTATTGGAAACTACATTGTCATATGTCTTTTCTTGGATCTAAACAATACGAAACCTCGTCTCATGATTCGAAGTTAAAATCCTCAAATTTGGTATAATAGTGACTTTTCACGTTTTTCATGTAGTTTGATATTACGTAAATATTTTAATTTTTACCAATATTTCGATACTATTTCATGTAGTATCACGATATGTGATTTGGCCTTCATATCTCAGAATTTCGCATAATATTGCATTTTAAGCAAGTTTTCTTGCATTTTGTTTCGTACTAAAAATCATCGAATTTACTAATATTTTGACGTTTATCATCCCCCCTTTTCCTTTATGTGATATAAACAAAATATCATCGAATTAGGCAATATTTGGCCGTTTCTCCACGTCTTTGTGAATTTTCAGTTTATTGTTATTAATTCATTAAATATACAATAAAAGTGATGCAAACTCATAATTGATTAGATAATAACCTTAAATACTTCATTTTCAATCATCAATTTGTTTCTCGTTAAAATACTGAGTACGATATTGAAAAGGGGAGAAGTTCAGTTTTTATTGCATATATCGACTTTTTAGCAGGAATAGAGCGGTTTTACGTGTACATCTTTCATCGGTAATATAAACGGAAAATCAGGAACATTTTAGTTAATTCTAATGAAAACACATCGATTTTTATCATTTGTATTGGAAACAACATTGTCATATGTCTTTTCTTGGATCTAAATAATACGAAACCTCGCTTTATGATTCGAAGTTAAAATCATCAAATTTGGTATAATAGTGACTTTTTCACGTTTTTCATATAGTTTGATATTACGTAATTATATTCATTTTTACCAATATTTCGATACTATTTCATATAGTATCAAAATATGTGATTTGGCCTTCATATCTCAGAATTTCGCATAATATTGCATTTCAAGCAAGTTTTCTTGCATTTTGTTTCGTACGAAAAATCATCGAATTTAGCAATATTTTCACGTTTATCATCTCCTTTTCCTTTATGTGATTTAAACAAAATATCGTCGAATTAGGCAAGATTTTACCGTTTTTCAACGTTTATGTGAATTTTCGTTTATTGTTATTCATTCATTAAATATACGATAAAAATGTTACAAACACATAATTGATTACAAATTAACCTTAAATACTTCATTTTCAATCAACTATTTGTTTCTCGTTAAAATACTGAGTAAGATATTTAAAAGGGGAGAAGGTCTGTTTTTATTGCAAATATCGACGTTTCAGCCGGATTAGAGCGGTTTTACGTGTACATCTTCCATCGGTAATATAAACGGAAAATCAGGAGCATTTTAGTTAATTCTAATGAAAACAAATTGATTTTTATCATTTGTATTGAAAACAAATATCTCTCTTGAGTCTCTGCATCACTCTCTTAAGCCTCTGCATCTCTCTCTTCAGCCTCTGCTTCTCTCTCTGGAGCCTCTGCATCCCTCTCTGAAGCCTGAGCATTCCTCTCTTGAGCCTCTGCATCTCTCTTTTGAGCCTCTGCATCCCTCTCTTGAACTCCTGCATCCCTCTCGTTAGCCTCTGCATCCCTCTCTTGAGCCTCTGCATCACTCTCAAAAGCCTATGCATCCCTTGCTTGTGCCTCTGCATCCCTCACTTGAGCTTCTGCATCCCTCTCCTGAGCCTCTGCATCCCTCTCATGAGCCTCTGCATCCCTCTCTTGAACTCATGCATCCTTCTCGTGAGCCTCTGCATCCCTCTCGTGAGCCTCTGCATCAATCTCATGAGCTTTGCATCACTCTCTTAAGCCTCTGCATCCCTCTCTTCAGTCTCTGCATCACTCTCACGAGCCTATGCATCCCTCTCTTGTGCCTCTGCATCCCTCACTTGAGCCTCTGCATCCCTCGCTTCAGCCTCTGCATCCCTCTCTTGAGCCTCTGCATCATTCTCCTTAGCGTCTGCATCACTCTCTTGAGCCCCTGCATCACTCTCTTGAGCCTCTGCATCCCTCTCTTCAGCCTCTGCATCACTCTCACGAGCCTATGCATCCCTCTCTTGTGCCTCTGCATCCCTCACTTGAGCCTCTGCATCCCTCTCTTCAGCCTCTGCATCCCTCTCTAGAGCCTCTGCATCATTCTCCTTAGCGTCTGCATCACTCTCTTGAGCCCCTGCATCACTCTCTTGAGCCTCTGCATCCCTCTCTTCAGCCTCTGCATCACTCTCACGAGCCTATGCATCCCTCTCTTGAGCCTCTGCATCCCTCACTTGAGCCTCTGCATCCCTCTCTTCAGCCTCTGCATCCCTCTCTTGAGCCTCTGCATCATTCTCCTTAGCGTCTGCATCACTCTCCTGAGCCTCTGCATCATTCTCTTTAGCATCTGCATCCCACTCTTAAGCCTCTACATCATTCTCTTGAGCTTCGGCATCCCTCTCTTGAGCCTTTGCATCACTCTCCTAAGCCTCTGCATCACTCTCAAGTGCCTCTGCATCTTTCTCTTGTGCCTCTGCATCCCTCACTTTAGCCTTTGCATCCCTCTCTTGAGCCTCTGCATCCCTCTCTTGAGCCTCTGCATCATTCTCTTAAGCCTCTGCATCACTCACGTAAGCCTCTGCATCCCTCACTTTAGCCTCTGCATCCCTCTCATGAGCCTCTGCATCTCTCTCTTGTGCCTTTACATCACTCGCTTTATCCAAAGCATCCCTCTCTTGAACTCCTGCATCACTCTCAGGAGTTCTGCATCCCTCACATGAGCCTTTGCATCACCCTCTCAAGCCTCTGCATCCCTCTCTTGAGCTTCTGCGTCACTCTCAAGAGCCTCTGCATCACTCTCTTCAGCATCTGCATCCCTCTCTTGAGCCTCTGCATCACTCTTTTCAGCCTCTGCATCACTCTTTTGAGCCTCTACATCCCTCTCGTGAGACTCTGCATCCCTCTCTTAAGCCTCTGCATCACTCCCTTGAGCCTCTGCATCACTGTCTTGAGCCTCTGCATCACTCTCTTGAGCCTCTGCATCACTCTCTAGAGCCTCTGTATCACTCTCTTCAGTCCCTGCATCACTCTCGTTAGCCTCTGCTTCCCTCTCTTGATCCTCTGCATCCCTCTCTTGAGCCTTTGCATCCCTCTCTTGAGCCTCTGCATCACTCTCTTGAGCCTCTGCATCCCTCTCTTGAGCCTCTGCAACACTCTCCTCAGCCTCTGCATCACTCTCTTAAGCCTCTGAATCCCTCTCTTGAAGCCTCTGCATCACTCTCTCGAGCCTCTGCATCACTCTCTTGATCCTCTGCATCACTCTCCTAAGCCTCTGCATCACTCTCTTGAGCCTCTGCATCACTCTCTAGAGCCTCTGCATCACTCTCTTCAGTCCCTGCATCACTCTCGTTAGCCTCTGCTTCCCTCTCTTGATCCTCTGCATCCCTCTCTTGAGCCTTTGCATCCCTCTCTTGAGCCTCTGCATCCCTCTCTTAAGCCTTTGCATTACTCTCTTAAGCCTCTGCATCACTCTCTTGAGCCTCTGCATCCCTCTCTTGAGCCTCTGCAACGCTCTCTTCAGCCTCTGCATCACTCGTAAGCCTCTGAATCCCTCTCTTGAAGCCTCTTCATCACTCTCTCGAGCCTCTGCATCACTCTCTTGATCCTCTGCATCTCTCTCCTGAGCATCTGCATCACTCTCTTGAGCCTCTGCATCCCTCTCTTCAGCCTCTGCATCCCTCTCTTGAGCCTCTGCATCATTCTCCTTAGCGTCTGCATCACTCTCCTGAGCCTCTGCATCATTCTCTTTAGCATCTGCATCCCACTCTTAAGCCTCTACATCATTCTCTTGAGCTTCGGAATCCCTCTCTTGAGCCTTTGCATCACTCTCCTAAGCCTCTGCATCCTTCTCTTGAGCCTCTGCATCACTCTCAAGTGCCTCTGCATCTTTCTCTTGTGCCTCTGCATCCCTCACTTTAGCCTTTGCATCCCTCTCTTGGGCCTCTGCATCCCTCTCTTGAGCCTCTGCATCATTCTCTTAAGCCTCTGCATCACTCACGTAAGCCTCTGCATCCCTCACTTTAGCCTCTGCATCCCTCTCATGAGCCTCGGCATCTCTCTCTTGTGCCTTTACATCACTCGCTTAAGCCAAAGCATCCCTCTCTTGAACTCCTGCATCCCTCTCAGGAGTTCTGCATCCCTCACATGGGCCTTTGCATCACCCTCTCAAGCCTCTGCATCCCTCTCTTGAGCTTCTGCGTCACTCTCAAGAGCCTCTGCATCACTCTCTTCAGCATCTGCATCCCTCTCTTGAGCCTCTGCATCACTCTTTTCAGCCTCTGCATCACTCTTTTGAGCCTCTACATCCCTCTCTTGAGACTCTGCATCCCTCTCTTAAGCCTCTGCATCACTCCCTTAAGCCTCTGCATCACTATCTTGAGCCTCTGCATCACTCTCTTGAGCCTCTGCATCACACTCTTGAGCCTCTGCATCACTCTCTTCAGTCCCTGCATCACTCTTGTTAGCCTCTGCTTCCCTCTCTTGATCCTCTGCATCCCTCTCTTGAGCCTTTGCATCCCTCTCTTGAGCCTCTGCATCACTCTTTTGAGCCTCTGCATCCCTCTCTTGAGCCTCTACAACACTCTCCTCAGCCTCTGCATCACTCTCTTAAGCCTCTGAATCCCTCTCTTGAAGCCTCTGCATCACTCTCTCGAGCCTCTGCATCACTCTCTTGATCCTCTGCATCACTCTCCTAAGCCTCTGCATCACTCTCTTGAGCCTCTGCATCACTCTCTAGAGCCTCTGCATCACTCTCTTCAGTCCCTGCATCACTCTCGTTAGCCTCTGCTTCCCTCTCTTGATCCTCTGCATCCCTCTCTTGAGCCTTTGCATCCCTCTCTTGAGCCTCTGCATCCCTCTCTTAAGCCTTTGCATCACTCTCTTAAGCCTCTGCATCACTCTCTTGAGCCTCTGCATCCCTCTCTTGAGCCTCTGCAACGCTCTCTTCAGCCTCTGCATCACTCATAAGCCTCTGAATCCCTCTCTTGAAGCCTCTTCATCACTCTCTCGAACCTCTGCATCACTCTCTTGATCCTCTGCATCACTCTCCTGAGCCTCTGCATCACTCCCTTGAGCCTCTGCATCCCTCTCTTCAGCCTCTGCATCCCTCTCTTGAGGGATGCAGAGGCTGTATTTTGGATCCCAAACATCCCAAATACAACCCTTGAGCCTTATTTTGGAGCCAAATTCTGGCTCTCTGCACCTATTCGCAGTTTGAAATTACGACATTTTTTGCCGAAAATATGTCAATTAATGAGAGCCGCGATAGGTCACATTTTACCTAACCCCCCCCCCCCCTGCAGTTTTCAAAATATCCCAAACATCCCAAATTTTGGCTCTCTGCACGTATTCGCAGTTTTAAATTAGGTATTTTTATACCGAAAATATGCTAATTACTTTGAGAGGCGATGGATCACATTTTGCACAAACCCTCCGTGCAGTTTTCAAAATTTCCCAAACATACCAAATTCGACCCTTGAGCCAACTTTTGGAGCCAAATTGTGGCTCTCTGCACATATTCGCATTTTGAAATTATGACATTTTATACCGAAAATATGCCAATTTCTGAGAGCGGCGATAGGTCACATTTAGCCGAAACCCCCTCCTTGCAGTTTTCAAAATATCCCAAACATCTCAAATTCGACCCATGAGAATGTTTTTGGAGCCAAATTCTGGCTCTCTGCACGTATTCGCTGTTTGAAATTACGACTTTTTATCCCAATCATCCCAAACTTGACGCTTGAAAATATGCCATTTACTGAAAGAAACGATGGGTCACGTTTTGCCCAAACCCGCCTGCAGTTTGCAAAATATCCCAAACATCCAAATTCGACCTTTGAGCCATATTTTGGAGCCAAATTCTAGCTTTCTGCACGTATTCGCACTTTGAAATTACGTCATTTTATACTGTAAATATGCCAATTACTGAGAGCGGCGATGGGTCACATTTTGCCCAAACCCCCCTGCAGTTTTCAAAATATACCAAACATCCCAAATTCTACCCTGGAGCGTTATTTTGGAGCCAAATTCTGGCTCTCTGCACGTATTTGCAGTTTGAAATTACGACTTTTTATACGGAAAATATGCCAATTACTGAAAGCAACAATGCGTCAAATTTTGGCCAAACCCCGCTTGCAGTTTTCAAATATCCCAAACATCCCAAATTCGACCCTTGAGCCATACATTATAGCCAAATTCTGGCTCTCAGCACGTATTCGCAGTTGGAAATTATGACTTTTTATACTGAAAATATGTCAATTACGGGAAGCGGCGATGGATCACATTAGGCCCAAACCCTCCCTGCAGTTTTAAAAATATCCCAAACATCCCAAATTCGACCCTGGAGCCTTATTTTGGAGCCAAATTCTGGCTCTCTGCACGTATTCGCAGTTTGAAATTACGACATTTTATACCGAAAATATGCCAATTACTGAGAGCAGCGATGGGTCACATTTTGCCCAAACCCACCTGCAGTTTTCAAACTATCCCAAACATCCCAAATTCGACCCTTGAGCGAAATTTTGAAGCCAAATTGTGGCTCTCTGCACATATTCGCAGTTTGAAATTACGTCATTTTATACCTAAAATATGCCAATTACTGAGATCGGCGATAGGTCACATTTAGTCGAAACCCCCTTCTTGCAGTTTTCAAAATATCCCAAACACCCCAAATTCGACCCTTGAGAATGTTTTTGGAGCCAAATTCTGGCTCTCTGCACGTATTCGCAGTTTGAAATTACGAATTTTTATCCCAAACATCCCAAATTTGACGCTTGAAAATATGCCAATTACTGAAAGAAGCGATGGGTCACATTTTGCCCATATCCCTCTGCAATTTGCAAAATATCCCAAACATCCCTAATTCGACCTTTGAGCCATATTTTGGAGCCAAATTCTAGCTTTCTGCGCGTATTCGCAGTTTGAAATTACGAATTTTTATACCGAAAATAAGCCAATTACTGAAAACGGCGATGGATCACATTTTGCCGAAACCCTCTCAGCAGTTTCCAAATTATCTCAAACATCCCAAATTCGACCCTTGTGCCATATTTTGTAACCAAATTCGGGCTCTCTGCACGTACTAGCCGTTTGAAATTACGTCTTTTTATACCGAAAATATGCCATTTACTGAGAGCGGCGATGGATCACATTTTGCCCAAACCCTCCCTGCAGTTTTCAAAATATAGCAAACATCCCAAATTCGACGCTTGAGTTATATTTTGGAGCCAAATTCTGGTTCTCTGCATGTATTCGCAGTTTGAAATTACGATTTTATACCGAAAAAATGCCAATTACTGAAAGCGACGATGGATCACATTTTGCCCAAACCCTCCCTGCAGTTTTCAAATATCCCAAACATACCAAATTCGACCCTTGAGCCATACATTATAGCCAAATTCTGGCTCTCAGCACGTATTCGCAGTTGGAAATTATGACTTTTTATACTGAATATATGTCAATTACGGGAAGCGGCGATGGATCACATTAGGCCCAAACCCTCCCTGCAGTTTTAAAAATATCCCAAACATCCCAAATTCGGCCCTGGAGCCTTATTTTGGAGCCAAATTCTGGCTCTCTGCACGTATTCGCAGTTTGAAATTACGACATTTTATACCGAAAATATGCCAATTACTGAGAGCAGCGATGGGTCACATTTTGCCCAAACCCACCTGCAGTTTTCAAAATATCCCAAACATCGCAAATTCAACGCTTGAGCCATATTTTGGAGCCAAATTCTGGCTCTCTGCACGTATTCGCAGTTTGAAATTACGAATTTTTATACCGAAAATATGCCAATTACGGAGAGCGGCAATAGACCACATTTTGCCCAAACTCTACCTGCAGTTTTCAGGTAGGGTTTAGTTTAATTCATTAAATATACGATAAAAATGATGCAAACACATAATAGATAAGAAATTAACCTTAAATACCTAATTTTCAATCAACTCTTTGTTTCTCGTTAAAATACTGAATAAGATATTGAAAAGGGGAGTTCTGTTTTTATTGCGACGTTTCAGCCGGGTTAGAGCGGTGTTATGTATACATCTTCCATCGGTAATATAAACGGAAAATCAGGAACATTTTAATTAATTCTAATGAAAACACATTGATTTTTATCATTTGTATTGGAAACAACATTGTCATATGTCTTTTCTTGGATCTAAATAATATGAAACCTCGCTCTATGATTTGAAGTTAAAATCCTCAAATATGGTAAAATAGTGACTTTTTTCACGTTTTTTATGTAGTGTGATTTTACGTAAATATATTCGTTTTTACCAATATTTCGATATTACTTCATGTTTTCTCATGGTGAGTGATTTGGCCTTCATATCTCAGAATTTCGCAAATTTTGCATTTTTAAGCAAGTTTCTTGCATTTTGTTTTGTACTAAAAATCATCGAATTTAGCAATATTTTGACGTTCATCATCCCCTTTTCCTTTATGTGATTTAAACAAAATATCATTGAATTAGGCAATATTTTGCTGTTTTTTCACGTTTTTGTGAATTTTCCGTTTATTGATATTAATTCATTAAATATACGATAAAAATGATGAAAACACATAATTGATTAGAATTAAAATTACAGATGGAAGATGTACACGTAAAACCAATCAAATCCGGCTGAAACGTCGATATATGCAATAAAAATAACTTCTTCCCTTTTCAATATCTTACTCAGTATTTTAGTGAGAAACAAATAGTTGATTGAAAATGAAGTATTTAAAGTTAATTTGTGATCAATTATGTGTTTGCATCATTTTTGTCGTATATTTATTGAATTAAAAACAATAAACGGAAAATTTCATATAAACGTTGAAAAACGGTAAAATCTTGCCAAATTCGATGATATTTTGTTTAAATCACATAAAGGAAAAGGAGATGATAAACGTGAAAATATTGCTAAATTCGATGATTTTTCGTACGAAACAAAATGCAAGAAAACTTGCTTAAAATGCAATATTATGCGAAATTCTGAGATTTGAAGGCCAAATCACTTATCGTGATACTATTTGAAATAGTATCGAAATATTGGTAAAAACGAATATATTTACGTAATATCAAATTATATGAAAAACGTAAAAAAAGTCACTATTATACCAAATTTGAGGATTTTAACTTCGAATCATAAAGCGGTGTTTCGTATTATTTAGATCCAAGAAAAGATATATGACAATGTTGTTTCGAATACAAATGATAAAAATCAATGTGTTTTCATTAGAATTAACTAAAATGTTCCTGATTTTCCGTTTATATTACCGATGGAAGATGTACACGAAAAACCGCTCTATTCCGGCTGAAAAATCGATAAATGCAATAACAACCGAACTTCTCCCCTTTTCAATATCCTACTCAGTATTTTAACGAGAAACAAATAGATGATTGAAAATGAAGTATATAAGGTTATTATCTAATCAATTATGTGTTTGCGTCACTTTTGTTGTATATTTAATGAATTAATAACAATAAACTGAAAATTCACAAAAACGTGGAAAAACGGCAAAATATTGCCTAATTCGATGATATTTTGTTTATATCACATAAAGGAAAAGGGGGGGATGATAATCGTCAAAATATTACTAAATTCGATGATTTTTAGTACGAAACAAAATGGAAGAAAACTTGCTTAAAATGGAATATTATTCGAAATTTTGAGATTTGAAGGCTGAATCACATATCGTGATACTACATAAAATAGTATCGAAATATGGGTAAAAAAATAATATATTTACGTAATATCAAACTAAATGATAAACGTGAAAAAAGTCACTATTATACCAAGTTTGAGGATATTGACTTCGAATCATAGAGCAAGGTTTCCTATTATTTAGATCCAAGAAAAGACATGTGACAATGTTGTTTCCAATACAAATGATAAAAATCAATGTGTTTTCATTAGAATTAAATAAAATGTTCCTGATTTTCAGTTTATATTACCGATGGAAGATGTACACGAAAAACCGCTCTATTCCGGCTGAAAAACCGATATATGCAATAAAAACCGAACTTCTCCCCTTTTCAATATCTTATTCAGTATTTTAAAGAGAAACAAATAGATGATTGAAAATAAAGTATTTAAGGTAATTATCTAATCAATTATGTGTTTGCATCATTTTTATTGTATATTTAATGAATTAATAACAATAAACTGAAAATTCAGAAAAACGTGGAAAAACGGCAAAATATTGCCTAATTCGATGATATTTTGATTAAATCACATAAAGGAAAAGTGGATGATAAACGTCAAAATATTTCTAAATTCGATGATTTTTAGTACGAAACAAAATGCAAGAAAACTTGCTTAAAATGCTATATTATGCGAAATTCTGAGATATGAAGGCCAAATCACATATCGTGATACTAAATGAAATAGTATCGAATTATTGGTATAAATGAATATATTTACGTAATATCAAACTACGATGAAAAACGTGAAAAAATTCACTATTATGCCAAATTTGAGGATTTTAACTTCGAATAATGAGGCGAGGTTTCGTATTATTTAGATCCAAGAAAAGACATATGACAATGTTGTTTCCAATACAAATGATAAAAATCAATGTGTTTTCATTAGAATTAACTAAAATGTTCCTGATTTTCAGTTTATATTACCGATGGAAGATGTACACGAAAAACCGCTCTAATCCGGGTGAAACGTATATATATGTAATGAAAACAGAACTTCTCCCCTTTTCAATATCTTTCTCAGTATTTTAACGAGAAACAAATAGTTGATTGAAAATGAAGTATTTAAGGTTAATTTCTAATCAATTATGTGTTTGCCTCATTTTTATGGTATATTTAATGAATTAATAACAATAAACAGAAAATTCACCAAAACGTTGAAAAACTGCAAAATATTGACTAATTCGATGATATTTTGTTTATATCACATAAAGGAAAAGGGGGGGATGATAATCGTCAAAATATTGCTAAATTCGATGATTTTCAGTACGAAACAAAATGCAAGAAAACTTGCTTAAAATGCAAGATTATGCGAAATTCTGAAATATGAAGGCCAAATCACATATCGTGATACTACATGAAATAGTATCGAAATATTGGTAAAACGAATATATTTACGTAATATCAAACTACATGAAAAACGTGAAAAAAATCACTATTATACCAAATATGAGGATTTTAACTTCGAATCATAGAGCGAGGTTTCGTATTATATAGATCCAAGAAATGACATATGACAATGTTGTTTCCAATACAAATTATAAAAATCAATTTGTTTTCATTAGAATTAACTAAAATGTTCATGATTTTCAGTTTATATTACCGATGGAAGATGTACACGTATAACCACTCTATTCCGGCTGAAAAGTCGATATATGCAATAAAAACCGAACTTCTCCCCTTTTCAATATCTTACTCAGTACTTTAACGACAAACAAATAGATGATTGAAAATAAAGTATTTAAGGTTATTATCTAATCAATTATGTATTTGCATCATTTTTATTGTATATTTAATGAATTAATACTAAAAAACTGAAAATTCACAGAAACGTGGAAAAACGACAAATAATGCCATATTCGATGATATTTTGTTTAAATCACATAAAGGAAATGGGGATGATAAACGTCAAAATATTGCAAAATTCGATAATTTTTAGTACAAAACAAAATGCAAGAAACTTGATAAAAATTCAAAATATGCGAAATTCTGAGATATGAAGGCCAAATCACATATCGTGGGATAACATGAAGTAGTATCGAATAATTGGTAAAAACGAATGTATTTACGTAAAATCACACTAAATAAAAAACGTGAAAAAGTCACTATTTTACCATATTTGAGGACTTTAACTTCAAATCATAGAGCGAGGTTTCGTATTATTTAGATCCAAAAAAAGACATATGTCAATGTTGTTTCCAATACAAATGATAAAAATCAATGTGTTTTCATTAGAATTAACTAAAATGTTCCAGATTTTCCGTTTATATTACCGATGGAAGATGTACACGTAAAACCGCTCTAATCTGGCTGAAATGTCGATATATGCAATATAAACAGAACTTCTCCCATATCAATATCTTACTCAGTATTTTAACGAGAAACAAATAGTTGATTGAAAATGAAGTATTTAAGGTTAATTTCTAATCAATTATGTGTTTGCATCATTTTATTTATTTTCTCTGGAGCCTTAGCATCCCTCTCTTGATCCTCTGCATCACTCTCTTGAGCCTCTGCATCATTCTCTTGAGCCTCTGCATCCCTCTCTTCAGCCTCTACATCATTCTCTTCAGCCTATGCATCAATCTCTTGAGCCTCTGAATCACACTCTTAAGCCTCTGCATCTCTCTCTTCACCCTCTGCATCCCTCTCTGGAGCCTCAGCATCCCTCTCTTGAGCCTCTGCAGCACTCTCTTGAGCCTCTTCATCATTCTCTTGAGCCTCACCATCACTCTCTTGAGCCTCTGCATCCCTCTCTTAAGCGTCTGCATCACTCTCTTGAGCCTCTGCATCCCACTCTTAAACTCCTGTATCCCTCTCATGAGCCTCTGCATCCCTCTCTTGAGCCTTTGCATCACTCTCTTAAGCCTCTGCATCCCTCTCTTTAGCCTCTGCATCCCTCTCTTTGGCCTCTGCATCCCTCTCTTAAGCCTCTGCATCCCTCTCTTGAGCCATTGCATCACTCTCTTAAGCCTCTGCATCCCTCTCTGGAGCCTCTGCATTACTCTCAAGAGCCTCTACGTCCCTTTCTTGTGCCTCTGCATCCCTCACTTTAGCCTCTGCATCCCACTCATGAGCCTCTTCATCCGTCTTTTAAGCCTCTGCATCAGTCTCTTAAGCCTCTGCATCACTCTCGTAGGCCTCTGAATCACTCTCGTAAGCCTCTGAATCACTCTCTTGAGCCTCTGCATCTCTCTCCTGAGCTCCTGCATCCATCTCTTGAGCCTCTGCATCCCTCTCATGAGCCTCTGCATCCCTCTCTTGAGCCTTTGCATCAGTCTCTTAAGCCTCTGCATCCCTCTCTTGAGCCTCTGCATCCCTCTCTTAAGGCTCTGCATCCCTCTCTTGAGCCTTTGCATCATTCTCTTAAGCCTCTGCATCCCTCTCTGGAGCCTCTGCATCACTCCCAAGAGCCTCTGCGTCCCTCTCTTGTGCCTCTGCATCCCTCACTTGAGCCTCTGCATCCCTCTCATGAGCCTCTGCATCCGTCTCTTAAGCCTCTGCATCACTCTCTTGAGCCTCTGCATCCCTCTCATGAGCCTCTGCATCCCACTAATGAGCCTTTGCATCACAATCCCAAGCCTATGCATCCCGCTCTTGAGCCTCTGCATCACTCTGACGAGCCTCTGCATCCCTCTCTTAAGCCTCTGTATCACTCTCTTGAGCCTCTGCATCATTCTCCTAACCCTCTGCATCACTCTCATGAGCCTCTGCATCATTCTCCTAACCCTCTGCATCACTCTCATGAGCCTCTGCATAACACTCTTACGCCTATGCATCCCTCTCTTGAGCCTCTGCATCACTCTTTTGAGCCTCTGCATCCCTCTCATGAGCCTCTGCATCCCACTAATGAGCCTTTGCATCACTCTCCCAAGCCTATGCATCCCACTAATGAGCCTTTGCATCACTCTCCCAAGCCTCTGCATCCCCTCTCTTGAGCCTCTGCATCCCTTTCTTGACCCTCTGCAACCCTCTCTTAAGCCTCTGTGTCACTCTCTTCAGCCTCTGCATCCGTCTCTTAAGCCTCTGCATCACTCTCTTGAGCCTCTGCATCACTCTCATGAGCCTCTGTATCCCTCTTTTGAGCCTCTGCAACACTCTAGTAAGCCTCTGCGACACTCTCTTATGCCTCTGATTCCCTCTCCTTATCGTCTGCATCATTCTCTTGAGCCTCTGCATCCTTCTCTTAAGCCTCTACATCATTCTCTTGAGCCTCTGCATAACTCTCTTGAGCTTCTGAGTCACTCTCTTAAGCCTCTGCATCACTCTCTTGAGCCTCTGCGTCACTCTCTTAAGCCTCTGCATCTCTCACTTCAGCCTCTGCATCACTCTCTGGAGCCTCTGCATCCCTCTCTGGAGCCTCAGCACCCCTCTCCTGAGCCTCAGCAGCACTCTCTTGAGCCTCTTCATCATTTTCTTGTGCCTCTGCATCCCTCTCCTAAGGCTCTGCTTCACTCACTTGAGCCTCTGCATCCCTCTCTTAAGCCTCTGCATCACTCTCTTGAGCCTCTGCATCCCTCTCTTGAACTCCTGCATCCCTCTCTTGAGCCTTTGCATCACTCTCAAGAGCCTCTGCATTCCTCTCTTGTGCCTCTGCATCCCCTCACTTGAGCCTCTGCTTCCCTCTCTTGAGCCTCTGCATCCCTCTCTTGAGCCTCTGCATCCCTCTCTTGAGCCTCTGCATCCCTCCCTTAAGCCTCTGCATCACTCTCTTAAGTCTCTGCATCCCTCTCTTGAGCCTCTGCATCACTCTCTTGAGCTTCTGCATTACTCTCTTGAGCCTCTACATCCTTCTCGTCAGCCTCAGCATCCCTCTCTTAAGCATCTGCATCACTCTCTTGAGCCTATGCATCACTCTCTTGAGCCTCTGCATCACTCTCTTGAGCCTCTGCATCCCTCTCTTGAGCCTCTGCATCACTCTCAAGAGCCTCTGCATTCCTCTCTTGTGCCTCTGCATCCCCTCACTTGAGCCTCTGCTTCCCTCTCTTGAGCCTCTGCATCCCTCTCTTGAGACTCTGCATCACTCTCTTGAGCCTATGCATCACTCTCTTCAGCCTCTGCATCACTCTCTTAAGCCTCTGCATCACTCTCTTGATCATCTGCATCACTCTCGTAAGCCTATGCATCACTCTCTTGAGCCTCTGCAGAACTCTCTTGAGCCTCTGCATCACTCTCTTTAGCCTCTGCATCCCTCTCTTGAGCCTCTGCATCTTTCTCTTGTGCCTGTGCATCCCTCACTTGAGCCTCTGCATCCCTCTCTTGAGCCTCTTCATCTCTCTCTTGAGCCTCTGCATCCCTCTCTTGAGCCTCTGCATCCGTCTCTTAAGCCTCGGCAACACTCTCTTAAGCCTCTGCATCACTCTCGTAAGCCTCTGAATCACTCTCTTGAGCCTCTGCATCACTCTCTTCAGCCTCTGAATCCCTCGCTTGAGGCCTCTGCATCACTCTCTCGGGCGTCTGCATCACGCTCATACTCCTCTGCATCACTCTCTTGAGCCTCTGCATCACTCTCTAGACCCTCTGCATCACTCTCTTTATCCTATGCATCACTCTCTTGAGCCTCTGCATCACTCTCCTCAGCCTCTGCATCACTCTCTTGAGCCTCTGCATCACTCTCTTGAGCCTCTACATCACTCTCTTGAACCTCTGCATCACTCTCTTAAGCCTCTGCATCCCTCTCTTGATCGTCTGCATCACTCCCTTGAGCCTCTGCATCATTCTCCTGAGCCTCTGCATGCCGCTCTTAAGCCTCTACATCATTCTCTTGAGCCTCTGCATAACTCTTTTCAGCCTCTGCATAAATCTCTGGAGCCTCTGCATCCCTCTCTGGAGCCTCAGCATCCCTCTCTTGAGCCTCTACAGCACTCTCTTTAGCCTCTTCATCATTCTCTTGAGCCTCTGCATCCCTCTCCTAACCCTCTGCATCAGTCTCTTGAGCCTCTGCATCCCTCTCTTAAGCCTCTGCATCACTCTCTTCAGCCTCTGCATCCCTCTCTTGAACTCCTGCATCCCTCTCATGAGCCTCTGCATCCCTCTCGTGAGCATTTGCATCACTCTCCCAAGCCTATGCATCCCGCTCTTGAGCCTCTGGATCACTCCCACGAGCCTCTGCATCCCTCTCTTGTGCCTCTGCATCCCCTCTCTTGAGCCTTTGCATCCCTCTCTTGAGCCTCTGCATCCCTCTCTTAAGCCTCTGCATCACTCTCTTAAGCCTCTGCCTCACTCTCTTGAGCCTTTGCATCATTCTCCTAACCCTCTGCATCACTCTCATGAGCCTCTGCATAACTCTCTTGAGCCTCTGCATCACTCTCATGAGCCTCTGTATCCCTCTCTTGAGCCTCTGAAACACTCAAGTAAGCCTCTGCATCACTCTCTTAAGCCTCTGATTCCCTCACTTTGTCGTCTGCATCACTCTCTTAAGCCTCTGTATCACTCCCTTGAGCCTCTGCATCATTCTCTTGGGCCTCTGCATCCCTCTCTTAAGCCTCTACATCATTCTCTTGAGCCTATGCATAACTCTCTTGAGCTTCTGAGTCACTCTCTTAAGCCTCTGCATCACTCTCTTGAGCCTCTACATCACTCTCTTCAGCCTCTGCATAACTCTCTGGAGCCGCTGCATCCCTCTCTGGAGCCTCAGCATCCCTCTCTTGAGCCTCTACAGCACTCCCTTTAGCCTCTTCATCATTCTCTTGAGCCTCTGCATCCCTCACTTGAGCCTTTGCATCACTATCTTAAGCCTATGCATCCCTCTCTTGAGCCTTTGCATCACTCTCAAGAGCCTCTGCATTCCTCTCATGTGCCTCTGCATCCCCTCACTTGAGCCTCTGCTTCCCTCTCTTGAGCCTCTGCATCACTCTCTTGAGCCTCTGCATCCCTCTCTTGAGCCTCTGCATCCCTCTCTTAAGCCTCTGCATCACTCTCTTAAGTCTCTGCATCCCTCTCTTGAGCCTCTGCATCACTCTCTTGAGCTTCTGCATTACTCTCTTGAGCCTCTACATACTTCTCTTGAGCATCTGCATCCCTCTCTTAAGCATCTGCATCACTCTCTTGAGCCTATGCATCACTCTCTTGGCCCTCTGCATCCCTCTCCTAAGCCTACGCAACACTCTCTTCAGCCTCTGCATCACTCTCTTAAGCCTCTGCATCCCTCTCTTGATCATCTGCATCACTCTCGTAAGCCTATGCACCACTCTCTTGAGCCTCTGCAGAACTCTCTTGAGCCTTTGCTTCACTCTATTTAGCCTCTGCATCCCTCTATTGAGCCTCTGCATCTTTCTCATGTGCCTCTGCATCCCTCACTTGAGCCTCTGCATCCCTCTCTTGAGCCTCTGCATCTCTCTCTTGAGCCTCTGCATCCCTCTCTTGAGCCTCTGCATCCGTCTTTTAAGCCTCTGCATCACTCTCTTAAACCTCTGCATCACTCTCGTAAGAATCTGAATCACTCTCTTGAGCCTCTGCATCACTCTCTTAAGCCTCTGAATCCCTCGCTTGAGGCCTCTGCATCACTCTCTCGAGCTTTTGCATCACGCTCATACTCCTCTGCATCACTCTCTCGAGCTTTTGCATCACGCTCATACTCCTCTGCATCACGCTCATACTCCTCTGCATCACTGTCCTGAGCCTCTGCATCACTCTCTTGAGCGTCTGCATCACTCTCTAGACCCTCTGCATCACTCTCTTGAGCCTCTGCATCACTCTCTTGAGCCTCTGCATCACTCTCCTGAGCGTCTGCATCACTCTCCTGAGCCTCTACATCACTCTCTTGTGCCTCTACATCACTCTCTTGAACCTCTGCATCACTCTCTTAAGCCTCTGCATCCCTCTGTTGATCGTCTGCATCACTCCCTTGAGCCTCTGCATCATTCTCCTGAGCCTCTGCATCCCTCTCTTAAGCCTCAACATCATTCTCTTGAGCCTCTGCATAACTCTCTTGAGCTTCTGAGTCACTCTCTCAAATCTCTGCATCATTCTCTTGAGCCTGTACATCACTCTCCTAACCCTCTGCATCCCTCTCTGGAGCCTCAGCATCCCTCTCTTGAGCCTCTACAGCACTCTCTTTAGCCTCTTCATCATTCTCTTGAGCCTCTGCATCCCTCTCCTAACCCTCTGCATCAGTCTCTTGAGCCTCTGCATCCCTCTCTTAAGCCTCTGCGTCACTCTCTTGAGCCTCTGCATCCCTCTCTTGAACTCCTGCATCCCTCTCATGAGCCTCTGCATCCCTCTCGTGAGCATTTGCATCACTCTCCCAAGCCTATGCATCCCGCTCTTGAGCCTCTGGATCACTCCCACGAGCCTCTGCATCCCTCTCTTGTGCCTCTGCATCCCCTCTCTTGAGCCTTTGCATCCCTCTCTTGAGCCTCTGCATCCCTCTCTTAAGCCTCTGCATCACTCTCTTAAGCCTCTGCCTCACTCTCTTGAGCCTTTGCATCATTCTCCTAACCCTCTGCATCACTCTCATGAGCCTCTGCATAACTCTCTTGAGCCTCTGCATCACTCTCATGAGCCTCTGTATCCCTCTCTTGAGCCTCTGCAACACTCTAGTAAGCCTCTGCATCACTCTCTTAAGCCTCTGATTCCCTCTCTTTGTCGTCTGCATCACTCTCTTAAGCCTCTGCATCACTCTCTTCAGCCTCTGCTTCACTCTCTTAAGCCTCTGTATCACTCCCTTGAGCCTCTGCATCATTCTCTTGGGCCTCTGCATCCCTCTCTTAAGCCTCTACATCATTCTCTTGAGCCTATGCATAACTCTCTTGAGCTTCTGAGTCACTCTCTTAAGCCTCTGCATCACTCTCTTGAGCCTCTACATCACTCTCTTCAGCCTCTGCATAACTCTCTGGAGCCGCTGCATCCCTCTCTGGAGCCTCAGCATCCCTCTCTTGAGCCTCTACAGCACTCCCTTTAGCCTCTTCATCATTCTCTTGAGCCTCTGCATCCCTCACTTGAGCCTTTGCATCACTATCTTAAGCCTATGCATCCCTCTCTTGAGCCTTTGCATCACTCTCAAGAGCCTCTGCATTCCTCTCATGTGCCTCTGCATCCCCTCACTTGAGCCTCTGCTTCCCTCTCTTGAGCCTCTGCATCACTCTCTTGAGCCTCTGCATCCCTCTCTTGAGCCTCTGCATCCCTCTCTTAAGCCTCTGCATCACTCTCTTAAGTCTCTGCATCCCTCTCTTGAGCCTCTGCATCACTCTCTTGAGCGTCTGCATTACTCTCTTGAGCCTCTACATCCTTCTCTTGAGCCTCTGCATCCCTCTCTTAAGCATCTGCATCACTCTCTTGAGCCTATGCATCACTCTCTTGGCCCTCTGCATCCCTCTCCTAAGCCTACGCAACACTCTCTTCAGCCTCTGCATCACTCTCTTAAGCCTCTGCATCCCTCTCTTGATCATCTGCATCACTCTCGTAAGCCTATGCACCACTCTCTTGAGCCTCTGCAGAACTCTCTTGAGCCTTTGCTTCACTCTCTTTAGCCTCTGCATCCCTCTATTGAGCCTCTGCATCTTTCTCATGTGCCTCTGCATCCCTCACTTGAGCCTCTGCATCCCTCTCTTGAGCCTCTGCATCTCTCTCTTGAGCCTCTGCATCCCTCTCTTGAGCCTCTGCATCCGTCTTTTAAGCCTCTGCATCACTCTCTTAAACCTCTGCATCACTCTCGTAAGAATCTGAATCACTCTCTTGAGCCTCTGCATCACTCTCTTAAGCCTCTGAATCCCTCGCTTGAGGCCTCTGCATCACTCTCTCGAGCTTTTGCATCACGCTCATACTCCTCTGCATCACTCTCACGAGCTTTTGCATCACGCTCATACTCCTCTGCATCACGCTCATACTCCTCTGCATCACTGTCCTGAGCCTCTGCATCACTCTCTTGAGCGTCTGCATCACTCTCTAGACCCTCTGCATCACTCTCTTGAGCCTCTGCATCACTCTCTTGAGCCTCTGCATCACTCTCCTGAGCGTCTGCATCACTCTCCTGAGCCTCTACATCACTCTCTTGTGCCTCTACATCACTCTCTTGAACCTCTGCATCACTCTCTTAAGCCTCTGCATCCCTCTGTTGATCGTCTGCATCACTCCCTTGAGCCTCTGCATCATTCTCCTGAGCCTCTGCATCCCTCTCTTAAGCCTCAACATCATTCTCTTGAGCCTCTGCATAACTCTCTTGAGCTTCTGAGTCACTCTCTCAAATCTCTGCATCATTCTCTTGAGCCTGTACATCACTCTCCTAACCCTCTGCATCAGTCTCTTGAGCCTCTGCATCCCTCTCTTAAGCCTCTGCATCACTCTCTTGAGCCTCTGCATCCCTCTCTTGAACTCCTGTATCCCTCTCATGAGCCTCTGCATCCCTCTCGTGAGCATTTGCATCACTCTCCCAAGCCTATGCATCCAGCTCTTGAGCCTCTGGATCACTCCCACGAGCCTCTGCATCCCTCTCTTGTGCCTCTGCATCCCCTCTCTTGAGCCTTTGCATCCCTCTCTTGAGCCTCTGCATCCCTCTCTTAAGCCTCTGCATCACTCTCTTAAGCCTCTGCCTCACTCTCTTGAGCCTCTGCATCATTCTCCTAACCCTCTGCATCACTCTCATGAGCCTCTGCATAACTCTCTTGAGCCTCTGCATCACTCTCATGAGCCTCTGTATCCCTCTCTTGAGCCTCTGCAACACTCTAGTAAGCCTCTGCATCACTCTCGTAAGCCTCTGATTCCCTCTCTTTGTCGTCTGCATCACTCTCTTAAGCCTCTGCATCACTCTCTTCAGCCTCTGCTTCACTCTCTTAAGCCTCTGTATCACTCCCTTGAGCCTCTGCATCATTCTCTTGAGCCTCTGCATCCCTCTCTTAAGCCTCTACATCATTCTCTTGAGCCTATGCATAACTCTCTTGAGCTTCTGAGTCACTCTCTTAAGCCTCTGCATCACTCTCTTGAGCCTCTACATCACTCTCTTCAGCCTCTGCATAACTCTCTGGAGCCGCTGCATCCCTCTCTGGAGCCTCAGCATCCCTCTCTTGAGCCTCTACAGCACTCCCTTTAGCCTCTTCATCATTCTCTTGAGCCTCTGCATCCCTCACTTGAGCCTTTGCATCACTATCTTAAGGCTATGCATCCCTCTCTTGAGCCTTTGCATCACTCTCAAGAGCCTCTGCATTCCTCTCATGTGCCTCTGCATCCCCTCACTTGAGCCTCTGCTTCCCTCTCTTGAGCCTCTGCATCACTCTCTTGAGCCTCTGCATCCCTCTCTTGAGCCTCTGCATCCCTCTCTTAAGCCTCTGCATCACTCTCTTAAGTCTCTGCATCCCTCTCTTGAGCCTCTGCATCACTCTCTTGAGCCTCTGCATTACTCTCTTGAGCCTCTACATCCTTCCCTTGAGCCTCTGCATCCCTCTCTTAAGCATCTGCATCACTCTCTTGAGCCTATGCATCACTCTCTTGGCCCTCTGCATCACTCTCTTGAGCCTCTGCATCACTCTCCTGAGCGTCTGCATCACTCTCCTGAGCCTCTACATCACTCTCTTGTGCCTCTACATCACTCTCTTGAACCTCTGCATCACTCTCTTAAGCCTCTGCATCCCTCTGTTGATCGTCTGCATCACTCCCTTGAGCCTCTGCATCATTCTCCTGAGCCTCTGCATCCTCTCTTAAGCCTCAACATCATTCTCTTGAGCCTCTGCATAACTCTCTTGAGCTTCTGAGTCACTCTCTCAAGCCTCTGCATCACTCTCTTGAGCCTCTACATCACTCTCTTCAGCCTCTGTATAACACTCTGGAGCCTCTGCATCCCTCTCTGGAACCTCAGCATCCCTCTCTTGAGCCTCTACAGCACTCTCTTTAGCCTCTTCATCATTTTCTTGAGCCTCTGCATTCGTCTCTTAAGCCTGTGCATCACTCTCTTAAGCCTCTGCATCCCTCTCTTAAGCCTCTGCATCACTCTCTTGATCCTCTGCATCCCTCTCTTAAACTCCTGCATCCCTCTCATGAGCCTCTGCATCCCTCTCGTGAGCCTTTGCATCACTCTCCCAAGCCTATGCATCCCGCTCTTGAGCCTCTGCATCACTCTGACGAGCCTCTGCATCCCTCTCTTGTTCCTCTGCATCCCCTCTCTTGAGCCTCTACATCCCTTTCTTGACCCTCTGCAACCCTCTCTTAAGCCTCTGCATCACTCTCTTGAGCCTCTGCATCATTCTCCTAACCCTCTGCATCACTCTCATGAGCCTCTGCATAACACTCTTAAGCCTATGCATCCCTCTCTTGAGCCTCTGCATCACTCTCATGAGCCTCTGTATCCCTCTTTGAGCCTCTGAAACACTCTAGTAAGCCTCTGCGACACTCTCTTAAGCCTCTGATTCCCTCTCTTTATCGTCTGCATCACTCTCTTAAACCTCTGCATCACTCTCTTCAGCCTCTGCTTCACTCTCTTAAGCCTCTGCATCACTCCCTTGAGCCTCTGCCATCATTCTCTTGAGCCTCTGCATCCTTCTCTTAAGCCTCTACATCATTCTCTTGAGCCTCTGCATAACTCTCTTGAGCTTCTGAGTCACTCTCTTAAGCCTCTGCATCACTCTCTTGAGCCTCTGCGTCACTCTCTTAAGCCTCTGCATCTCTCACTTCAGCCTCTGCATCACTCTCTGGAGCCTCTGCATCCCTCTCTGGAGCCTCAGCACCCTCTCTTGAGCCTCAGCAGCACTCTCTTGAGCCTCTTCATCATTTTCTTCTGCCTCGGCATCCCTCTCCTAAGGCTCTGCTTCACTCACTTGAGCCTCTGCATCCCTCTCTTAAGCCTCTGCGTCACTCTCTTGAGGCCTCTGCATCCCTCTCTTGAACTCCTGCATCCCTCTCTTGAGCCTATGCATCACTCTCAAGAGCCTCTGCATTCCTCTCGTGTGCCTCTGCATCCCCTCACTTGAGCCTCTGCTTCCCTCTCTTGAGCATCTGCATCCCTCTCTTGAGCCTCTGCATCCCTCCCTTAAGCCTCTGCATCACTCTCTTAAGTCTCTGCATCCCTCTCTTGAGCCTCTGCATCACTCTCTTGAGCTTCTGCATTACTCTCTTGAGCCTCTACATCCTTCTCTTGAGCCTCAGCATCCCTCTCTTAAGCATCTGCATCACTCTCTTGAGCCTATGCATCACTCTCTTGAGCCTCTGCATCACTCTCTTGAGCCTCTGCATCCCTCGCTTGAGCCTCTGCATCACTCTCAAGAGCCTCTGCATTTCTCTCTTGTGCCTCTGCATCCCCTCACTTGAGCCTCTGATTCCCTCTCTTGAGCCTCTGCATCCCTCTCTTGAGACTCTGCATCACTCTCTTGAGCCTATGCATCACTGTCTTCAGCGTCTGCATCACTCTCTTAAGCCTCTGCATCACTCTCTTGATCATCTGCATCACTCTCTTGAGCCTATGCATCACTCTCTTGAGCCTCTACATCACTCTCTTCAGCCTCTGCATAACTCTCTAGAGCCGCTGCATCCCTCTCTGGAGCCTCAGCATCCCTCTCTTGAGCCTCTACAGCACTCCCTTTAGCCTCTTCATCATTCTCTTGAACCTCTGCATCCCTCACTTGAGCCTTTGCATCACTATCTTAAGCCTATGCATCCCTCTCTTGAGCCTTTGCATCACTCTCAAGAGCCTCTGCATTCCTCTCATGTGCCTCTGCATCCCCTCACTTGAGCCTCTGCTTCCCTCTCTTGAGCTCCTGCATCACTCTCTTGAGCCTCTGCATCCCTCTCTTGAGCCTCTGCATCCCTCTCTTAAGCCTCTGCATCATTCTCTTAAGTCTCTGCATCCCTCTCTTGAGCCTCTGCATCACTCTCTTGAGCCTCTGCATTACTCTCTTGAGCCTCTACATCCTTCTCTTGAGCCTCTGCATCCCTCTCTTAAGCATCTGCATCACTCTCTTGAGCCTATGCATCACTCTCTTGGCCCTCTGCATCCCTCTCCTAAGCCTACGCAACACTCTCTTCAGCCTCTGCATCACTCTCTTAAGCCTCTGCATCCCTCTCTTGATCATCTGCATCACTCTCGTAAGCCTATGCACCACTCTCTTGAGCCTCTGCAGAACTCTCTTGAGCCTTTGCTTCACTCTCTTTAGCCTCTGCATCCCTCTATTGAGCCTCTGCATCTTCTCATGTGCCTCTGCATCCCTTACTTGAGCCTCTGCATCCCTCTCTTGAGCCTCTGCATCTCTCTCTTGAGCCTCTGCATCCCTCTCTTGAGCCTCTGCATCCGTCTTTTAAGCCTCTGCATCACTCTCTTAAACCTCTGCATCACTCTCGTAAGCCTCTGAATCACTCTCTTGAGCCTCTGCATCACTCTCTTAAGCCTCTGAATCCCTCGCTTGAGGCCTCTGGATCACTCTCTCGAGCTTTTGCATCACGCTCATACTCCTATGCATCACTCTCTCGAGCTTTTGCATCACGCTCATACTCCTCTGCATCACGCTCATACTCCTCTGCATCACTGTCCTGAGCCTCTGCATCACTCTCTTGAGCCTCTGCATCACTCTCTAGACCCTCTGCATCACTCTCTTGAGCCTCTGCATCACTCTCTTGAGCCTCTGCATCACTCTCCTGAGCGTCTGCATCACTCTCCTGAGCCTCTACATCACTCTCTTGTGCCTCTACATCACTCTCTTGAACCTCTGCATCACTCTCTTAAGCCTCTGCATCCCTCTGTTGATCGTCTGCATCACTCCCTTGAGCCTCTGCATCATTCTCCTGAGCCTCTGCATCCCTCTCTTAAGCCACAACATCATTCTCTTGAGCCTCTGCATAACTCTCTGAGCTTCTGAGTCACTCTCTCAAGCCTCTGCATCATTCTCTTGAGCCTCTACATCACTCTCCTAACCCTCTGCATCAGTCTCTTGAGCCTCTGCATCCCTCTCTTAAGCCTCTGCATCACTCTGTTGAGCCTCTGCATCCCTCTCTTGAACTCCTGCATCCCTCTCATGAGCCTCTGCATCCCTCTCGTGAGCATTTGCATCACTCTCCCAAGCCTATGCATCCCGCTCTTGAGCCTCTGGATCACTCCCATGAGCCTCTGCATCCCTCTCTTGTGCCTCTGCATCCCCTCTCTTGAGCTTTTGCATCCCTCTCTTGAGCCTCTGCATCCCTCTCTTAAGCCTCTGCATCACTCTCTTAAGCCTCTGCCTCACTCTCTTGAGCCTCTGCATCATTCTCCTAACCCTCTGCATCACTCTCATGAGCCTCTGCATAACTCTCTTGAGCCTCTGCATCACTCTCATGAGCCTCTGTATCCCTCTCTTGAGCCTCTGCAACACTCTAGTAAGCCTCTGCATCACTCTCTTAAGCCTCTGATTCCCTCTCTTTGTCGTCTGCATCACTCTCTTAAGCCTCTGCATCACTCTCTTCAGCCTCTGCTTCACTCTCTTAAGCCTCTACATCATTCTCTTGAGCCTATGCATAACTCTCTTGAGCTTCTGAGTCACTCTCTTAAGCCTCTGCATCACTCTCTTGAGCCTCTACATCACTCTCTTCAGCCTCTGCATAACTCTCTGGAGCCGCTGCATCCCTCTCTGGAGCCTCAGCATCCCTCTCTTGAGCCTCTACAGCACTCCCTTTAGCCTCTTCATCATTCTCTTGAGGCTCTGCATCCCTCACTTCAGCCTTTGCATCACTATCTTAAGCCTATGCATCCCTCTCTTGAGCCTTTGCATCACTCTCAAGAGCCTCTGCATTCCTCTCATGTGCCTCTGCATCCCCTCACTTGAGCCTCTGCTTCCCTCTCTTGAGCCTCTGCATCACTCTCTTGAGCCTCTGCATCCCTCTCTTGAGCCTCTGCATCCCTCTCTTATCCCAGCAAACACAAATCATCTACACAACGTTCGCCTATCTCTTGCCATAGGTGTGGGAATGATTTGCATTGAGAATGGTGCCGGAAAGCCTTTGAGATACTTTTACTCAAAAAATCCAAACACAAAGGTTTAATTATAAATTGTTTTTCTACAATTATTTTCTTCCAAATGTATAACAAATAGTTTTTACATGTTTAAATATAAAATTTATGGTGTTTTTTTGTAAAATTCATTAATAAATTGTGAATGATATATATTGGCTGAGTGAAACCTTTATAATCCATTTAGTTATAATTTGAACAGAAAAAAGTATTTTCCAAATTTTCTAAAAATTGCTCTTTTTAACACAATTTGACTCCTTATACATTCCACTAAACACTATATCATGTTTAAATATATAATTTATGTATTATTCTCTAAAATAATTTATATAAATTATATAAGTTGTTGGAAAGTGGTGTTAAGGATTCTGAAAACATTTTGTTGTGTTAATATGTTCTTATTAACTATGTCTCAAGTTCACAGTTTATCAAACAAGAATATTAACATTCGTCAACTCTTAAAATCTTATATGTTATCTTGCTGGTGCAAAAAAGGGTGAATCTTTAGGAACAGCTATAGTATCTATATATCACAAATGGTGTTTTCCCTAACTCAAACAATGTAGGGTTTATTATTCTACACATATTTCTAATGACTCTTAGATGTTTACATTCTCTGAAGTATAATTGTGAAGGCTGTGTCCATCACTCTCAACACAGATTCTTAAACTCGTCTCTGCAGGTTCAACTATATAATTAGTTTCCATTTTGAATTTCCATGGACATTTGTATCCAAAATGAAACCAATGTGGTTTCCTTCAGCGCCTTCAGCCAGCACATTTGCTCATTCATTTCCACAGATTCCAACAAGGTAGGGGATTTACAGAAATTTGTATATTCATATTGTTATATATTAAAAATATGAATGCAGTTCAATATGATAAGACAAATACATGAGTTTATGATAAATTCGTTTTCTGTGATATACCATTGATATGCTCTTTTTTTCTTTAAACGGCAGACTAAACTAAAGTGCTCACATCAACAGATTTGATGTATAAATGGTCAACGCTCAACAGAGTTAGTATAAATGTATTAGTATAAATCTTACTTGTCTCATTGTTAATTCACATTCAATGTCAACTTGTGGTTTTAATGTGGCACGTTTGGCCAAGACACCCCACCCCATTATGCACCCCATACCATCTTGTGGGCGGTTGTGGAAAGGGTTACAGAGGCACATAATGGGCTCAGGGACTGAACCCCACAATTCATTTAGCTAAGCAAGTTACAATCTTGATGAGCTAGTTACAAAATTCAATATAAGTCATCACATCAACAATGGGTTCGAGATCGACCTCAAGTACAGGTTCTAAATTAAGCAACTGACATATGTGGAGAGCTAGTATCAAAATTTATATGTTTGTCCTGCACACCGTCCCCCATCCAGTGGGCAGCGGTGGATAGGTTACAATCACTTAGTTGTTATCTACAGTTAGCAAACTGGGGATATTTGGCTAAAATTTCTGGTAGCAGATCATTTTGAATGAAATATTGACACATCGCTGGAACATTGGTTATAGAATTGTCTCTAAATTCATGTATCTTTTCGCACTCCATCACATAGTGACGGAGGGTGTGCGAATAATTTTGTTGACACAGTTTACATTTGGTCAGGTCTACATCAGCAGATAATGAGAATTCCCAGAGATACTTGTAACCGAGTCTAAGCCGAGCAGTAGTAACATCTAGAAGTCTGCCTGATTTTATTGGATGATCCATAGATGTGTGGCTCCTCTTGTATGATATGTATGATAGATGGAATTACTAGTTCCAGTTTCTAGGCAGGCGATGAGTACTCACAATAACCTTAATTAAGCGTCAAACAAAAATGTGTATACTCTTTTTACTCTCCTGACCTTAGTTCTCGAGCTATGTATTTTCATTTTGGTACCAACGTGTTCGTAATAACATTCTCTAGAAGAAAATCAGCAAAAACGGTCACCAAAAGTTATATGAATACCAGCACCCAATAAATACCTACGTAGATGACTCGCCGTGAGTGCCCAAGAGCAAACAAAATGTTTTACTCTTGGGATTGTTATCACTTCCACACTTGTCCTACAGCGTTAATTTTGGTATCAATGTACTCGCAATGAAATTCCCAACACGGTGATATGAATATAAACGTAGAATAATGGTCGCTGCCCACCCGCAAGAGTGTGGGAAGTGGCGGAACTGTTACCAGTATTGGTGACAAGACGACACATGGGCGATACAGTGCTTTGAAAGTTTATAATTATATCACTGTCCTGACATTATTATTGTATGTACGTCATTCATTTTTGTGCCAATGTTTTCGCAATAGAATGTTCTATGAGCCCGTAGGTAAAAAAGAGCAACAAAGCGTAAGATAGAATAGCACCATATATAAAACAACGCTGGTACATATCAGTGAGCGTCAAACACACACGAAATGTGTGTGTTTGATGGTGGTCAAACGATGTTTGATGTGTTTGATCAGGTGATGTCCTGATCCGCATAATTAAAGTATGAATTATGTTGAGAAAAAATAAGAAAAAAGGGAAAAAACAGGGGTGGGAGAAACATGACAGAAAAAGAGTAAAAATACAATTTGGTCAACAAAACAGCATTGTTTAAAATAAAAGATATGGATTGACATTTTGGGGGTTAGGTTGGTAGGTTACATTGAGTTAATTAGGTAGTACTTAGTGTTTATCTGTTATAGATAGGAGCTGCCTGGTATGGGCCAATAGGCCTTCTGCAGTTACCTTTGTTTTTATGTTTTTGCCCTGTAACCTAAATGGTTAGAGAGGCACATATATGGGCTTAGGGACTGAACCCCACACTACATTTAGCTAAGCTGGTTACAATCTTGATGATATAGTTACAAAATTCTGTATAAGTCGTCACATTATCAATGGGTTCGAGATCAACCACAATTTCCTGAATAGATATAACAAAGGGGATATTAATAGGGTATTAAAATTGTCAACACAAGATAGAACACGAAACAATGGGTATAAATTGGATAAGTTTAGATTTAGGAAAGACTTGGGTAAATACAGGGTCAGTAACAGGGTTGTTGATTTGTGGAATTTTTCTTAACTTATAAATTTATCTTTATTTATCTTAAACTGGTTGGGAGAGGTACAGTTTTTAACATAATTGGGAAGGTCATTCCACATTCGAGGTATCTTGATTTGTAAAGCATTTCTAGTTTGACTAAGTCGTACTCTTGGAATATCAAATAGGTATTTGTTTCTGGTGTGGTGCTCATGGGATCTGTTACAACCTTCTAGGAAGCTTTTAAGGTCAGGATTGACATTACAGTGCAGCGTTTTATATATATAAAATACACATGAGAGTATGTGCAGGGACCTAATATCTAACATATTCAGAGATTTGAGTAAGGGGTCCATATATACTGCCCGGTTGCCTGAAATGCTATAGGCCTACTATAGTGGCTTTAGGTATTGTATGCACTAGCTCTATCTATAAATCCAACATTATGTTTGTAAATCAAATAACCGCTGCATTATGTAGGAATGCGGAGGAATTTCTGATGGAGGAGAAGACAGTTGCACAGCGCGATCCGCAGCGCGCGGAGCGCCGCGGGGGGGCCTATATATAGCACAGAGGAGGGGTCATGCGTTCTTTCTTGTTCCAGCCTCGCTCCGCTTCACAAGTCTTAGAAAAATTTTTTTAACACAAACGCTACAAACACGCTTCGCTTGGTAAGAAAAAGGAATAACATAGGACTCTTGTGTCCTTGGGACTTCTAGAAGCTATGGAAACTACGACTGCTACCTCGATCGCAGCCCCCACCCTGGTTTGAGTTTAACTCCGGGGGCACTTCAACCTCACATGCTGAAAACCTAGTGTCGGTCCACAGTACTCAACTTTCACCAAGGTAAAGTGATATCTTATGTTCTAAATGTAAAGCTAGGTTCCTCCCAAGTGTCGGCGTGTGCCCAGCGCTGTTCGATCCAAACGCGGCCTGTAGACGTTCCAGCTAGGTCATGCCTAGGCAGGGCATTCTAGGCTGCCCCAGCACTATTGTACGACGATTAATACGGAATTCTTATACAGCCTTGCCCTAGCCGCTAGCTTGCCAGATTTATAGGCTGCCGGTTAAGCCCGGGAATTTTATATTTATTCTGTTTCATCGATGCTATTTTGCCGGAATTTTGTCCGCCGGTTAAGCCCGGATCCTTTTATGTGGCTCCTAGCTGTGGATTGCTAGTCATATCGTCTGCCGGTTAGGCCAAATAATTTTATGCAGCCTATCACTGCGGCTGGGTCGCCGAACTTCGGTCGGCAGGTAGTGCCCATCAAAAATTTTTTTTTTTTTATGAGGCAAGCCACGTGTTGGAGAGCCAGACATTTTGTCTGCCGGTTAAGCCCGGAAATTCTATACAGACATTCTTGTTGCCAAACATTCCCAGCGCCTCCTTCGCGCTGGAATTTTAGACTATTGTCTGCCGGTTAAGCCCGGAATTTTTCTATGCTGCCTCTTTCGCCGCATGAATTGTCCTTGTGCGTGTTTGCCAGACCTTGGTCAGACGGTTAAGCCAAACAAAAAAAAAATTTTATATGTAGTTCACCTAGCTACGGGATTGCCGTCCTTGGCCTGCCGGCTATGCCCAAAAAACAAAAAAAAATTGCTGAAGTACCCTAGCGGAGATCATCGCCATAGTCCCGGTTACCAACATTATATTCTGCTGCTATGGAATTCTCACTGGACAGATGAGAAGGTCCCATTATCACCACTCAGGAACTAATGTTCCTTTTGAAAGCCATGAGGCAAAAATTTTCATTTATCAGGGAATTCACTACATCTGCAGTAGTTACAGCTGATCAACATTCAGGAAAAAGGTCACAAGGCTGTTAAAAGCACCACGAATAAGGAGTGCAACATAAGATGGAATCCGCTGTGTGGCCCCCCTTTTTTAATTTTTTCTTATTTCTCTTTTTCATTCTTACATTCTGGAGTCCTCGCCTTCCAGGCACAAGCAGGTCACAGTCGGGTTCTTAACAACCTACGGGGTCAGAGATTAGGTTTTAATTCCCAGCAATACGATTAGAAGAGGTGTTTTACGCACTAGGAGGTTATTCTTTAATACTTTTTCATACATAATTTTCACTCCACGTTCATAAATAAAACTTTATTCGCAAATGTAAATTAAGGTTATTTGTCGGACAACATCCGAGGACTTCCGGTTAAGCACGCGCTAAGAGGTTATTCTTTCATACATTATCATACATAATTTTCACTCCGCATTATTAATAAAACTTTATTCACAAAGGTAAAATAAAGTTAATTGTCCGACATCATCGGAGGACAACACATGATTCGAGGTAATAGATTTCCTTCATTTTGTCTGCAGTGGCCTCTATTATTACTGGGCTGTTTTGGTCTCGATCATTACACTTAAAAACCTCTATTAATACGCTACATTACAAAATCCTGTACTACTAGAACTTATAAATCTTATAAAATGTTCGTCTCTCTGCAGTCAAACAGTTGGTCACAGTTACGATTTTCTCCTACAAGATTGTGTGTATCATGTGATACTATGTTTTCCCCTATATTTTCCTCCTCGTCACTAAATAACTTATCTAGAGTATTAATTCGGTACTAAATAATTAAGCTGGTTAGATTTCCCAGTTCGTGCGATTCATCTAGGGGGGAATTCATTATTCCTTCAACAGTCCTCGTTAAATTAGGCGCGCGAGTTTCTAGTCACGTGCTAATAGGATTACAGTTAGGGTTAAGCCTTTCTTAAATTTAAGACCTTAAGTCAAGCGGATTATCCTCATTTAATTCTTATTAATTCCCCCCAATAGACTCATTATCTCCTTAACATAGTATTTCAACAGTTTTTTTTTCTTTCTGTTTCCTCGTTGAAGGGTGGTACACATCGGTGTTTTCATGACCGGTTTATTTTAGTCATTATTTGGTGCCTCCCTGTGGGTATCCACTGTAGTCGCACGTTTCTCCACTTATTCAGCCGCCCTTGCTATTGTTTGCTACCTAAAAAATTATTCTATAGGCCGCCCGGTTGAGCCCGGAATTATTATGAAGCTGCCCTCGCTATTGGATTGCCAGACCTATGTCTGCCGGTTGAGCCCGGAATTATTATGAAGCTGCCCTCGCTATTGGATTGCCAGACCTATGTCTGCCGGTTGAGCCCGGAATTATTATTATTATGCAGCTGCCCTCGCTATTGGATTGCCAGACCTATGTCTGCCGGTAGAGCCCGGAATTATTATGCAGCCGCCCTCGCTGTTGTATTGCCAGACCTATGTCTGCCGGTTGAGCCCGGAATTATTATGCAGCCGCCTACGCTATTGGATTGCTAGACCTATGTCTGCCGGTTGAGCCCGGAATTATTATTTATGCAGCCGCCCTCGCTATTGGCTTGCCAGACCTAATGTCTGCCGGTTAAGCCCGGAATTATTATGCAGCCGCCCTCGCTATTGGCTTGCCAGACCTAATGTCTGCCGGTTAAGCCCGGAATTATTATGCAGCCGCCCTCGCTATTGGCTTGCCAGACCTAATGTCTGCCGGTTAAGCCCGGAATTATTACGCAGCCGCCCTCGCTATTGGCTTGCCAGACCTAATGTCTGCCGGTTAAGCCCGGAATTATTATGCAGCCGCCCTCGCTATTGGCTTGCCAGACCTAATGTCTGCCGGTTAAGCCCGGAATTATTATGCAGACGCCCTCGCTATTGGATTGCCAGACCTAATGTCTGCCGGTTAAGCCCGGAATTATTATTATACAGCTGCCCTCGCTATTGGACTGCCAGACCTATGTCAGCCGGTTTAAGCCCGGAATTATTAGGCAGCCGACCTCGCTATTGGATTGCCTGACCTAATGTCTGCCGGTTTAGCCCGGAATTCTTATGCAGACGCCCTCGCTAATGTATTGCCAGACCTACGTCTAGAGACGGCGATGGGGAAGAAGTCACATGTCTGCCGGTTGAGCCCGGAATTTATTATGCAGCCGCCCCTCGTGATTGGATTGCCAGACCTATGTCTGCCGGTTGAGCCCGGAATTATTATTTTGACCGCCGGCGTAGCAGGAAGCCCCACCAACAACGACCCCAGAAGCTGGAGATCATTGCAACGGACTCGGTAACAAAAAATTTATAATTTGCTGCTCCGAAATTCTTACGGGACAGACGCAAGGAACATTTTCACCGCACCAGAAATGAATATCTATTATTCTTCAGGTGACGACCCTCCGACTGCTGCCGTTCCAGCTGACCTACAATCAGCAAATTCACAGGGCCGTTAAACGTACCACGCATTCGGAGAGCAACTTATTATGGAAACAGCTGCATTGGACCTTATATTTCCTATATTATTTATCCATCCACATACTTATGGCGTCAGTGCCGTCCGGACGCACGCATGTCAGTCATGATTTAACTTCCTTCGGACGAGATTACGTTTTTTTTAATCTCCAGCTTTAAGACTACAAGCTGTGGTTTACACATTAAGTGGTTATTCTTTACTCAAATCTTATACTTATCATACGCTTAACGCTTCTTAATTAAATCCTTAATAGCAGTAGGTAAATCAATTCATTAGTCGGGCCGCATGCGGAGGACAACTTTTGATGGACTTCAATGTAATTGTCTCAGTTAATTTTATTTAGTGGGTATCTCAAGATACTCCATCTTCAGTCCTCGGAAGCATTGGCGCGCGAGGTCATCCTGTCGCGTCCCAATAGGATTACAATTAAGGTCAAGTCTATTCTTACTCTTTAGAATCCAAGCTAAACAACTTACAGGTCAAGCGGTCTACACACTTTTAATTCTTTTTTTTTTTTTCCCCCTTCACTGACTTAATTCTTATTCACGGAGTTACTTATCAAATGTTTTCTCTGTTTCTGCGAAGTAGGGAAGTTTTCTTCCTGCTTTCATGTTAGGATTATTGTATATTTTCTTTTAAGTGTTTCCCTTCGGGTAATTCTGTAGTCGCATGTTTTTCCCTACTTAGGAATTATCGGCCAGTCGGGCGGGAAAAATTTTATTGTCGGTCGCTGGGTTTCACGTTACAAATTTAATCATGTCTTCTCTAAGGCACTTAATTTCTTACTAATTTACTCTTCACATATTCATTAACTTATTTTCCGCTACATATTTATATACAGTAATTATTTAAGGATTTGGACATTTCGCTATTTGTCTTCTACTTATGTTACATGGATTATATTATTATCCCTGTAATTAAATACTGTTCACAATTCTGCCTTCCTTATAATTATTCGGTCACTGGGTTTTTCCAGAACATATTTAAAAACTATAATTTTGAAGGTTTTTCTAAGTCTATTTTGTTTTTATAATTATTTCTATACATTAGATATTGGGAATTACTATTATTGACATTAAAATGTACTTAATTGTTGTTAAAGATTCGCTGCCTGGAACGGGGGGTTACGGGCCATGGGGAGCCCGTAGATGAAAAGTACTTAGTTATGTTAATGCCTTTTAATATTCATTAATCCGCTTACTTGTAACAGTCTGGGATGCTTATCCTATCATTTATTAATTTGTTCTACTATCCACAGACTGTTGGGGGTAGTCTTTATGGTATTCTTATACAGCCCATTTGCGGTTAGATTAGTCATTAGTACCATTAGTAGATTAGTATGGTTGTTGGTTGGTCGTTAAGGTTTAAGTCACCCAAGGGGTGGCACGGGCATGCTTCGCCGAAAAATTCGTATGACATTATACAGCACACTTTATTCTGACTAACGACCAGATAAAACATTGACGTAATATCAAGCTTGATGTGGTCCCCCCCCCCCCTTTGCATTCTGGGGGTATGGGTTGTTCTTACATATTCATGCATTATTCGCGATATATTACACGTTCATGCGTATTTAATGATGTACTATAGTACATGTCTTCCCCTGCTTGGAACATTGGAAGGTCCCATACTCCACTACGTTCGTGGTAATTGGTCTACAATTTTACCAACCATGTTATCGAACCAGTATTTACCCAAGTTTTTTTTTTTTTCCATTTACTACGCTGTACACGTTCAAGGGAATTTATTTACATCTATAGTATGACGCAAAATACAGTTCTGCTTATTCTAACTACGGCACAAATTTCATTGCAAGATTAACGGAAGAACAACTCCAGGCGTCAAGTTACTAATCCTTTATTAATATTGCCCAGTGTCCTATTCGCCTCATTTAAGACCGAGCATGCATTGCTCCTTTGGTTTTAACCATCTTACTAATTGCAATTCCAAGTTCCCTTTCTTCGCAGAATTCCCTCAGTCCACAGAATCATCGCGGAGGGGTCAACACACACCCCTCGGGACGAGCAGAGCGGCGTGGAACGGCCTGCTCCCACCTGACGCAATCTGATTCAGCGGTCCACTGCACATCTATCCTACGAATTTGTTTTTCCCTAGGTTCATGCTTCAGTACCCTGCCTAATATCGGGCTTACCATTAATATGTAATAATAGGCATTTACCCACAACTTGCGTTAGTCGCAATCTGCCTTACCCGTGGTCTCCTAGACTGGGGAGTGTTACCCGTCTGTCATCACTTAAATTATCCCTAGAGTGTTCTTTTCCCAATATCTGTTCAAGATCAATTCGGCGTTGCAGTCTACGTCCCCGGTGCTGTCGGTTCAAGGTAGCCCACACACTTCTTTACTTCAGTTCCTGCCGCCAAGGGTGAGCATGATAGCACGCCCTTAGTCCTCTCCCAGAAAGACGGCATCCATTGGACCTGTGGAGTTGACTATACTCTATCCGGTATTATTACTCTAGCCTTAATCATAATAGAAGTACACACTTTTTCACTTCCATACGTTGTTTTTCAGATAACCCGCCAACAGTGGCCTTCAGGTGAAGGTCGGTCCCACAACTGTGATATTTACCATTTTGTGATTAACTGCCACATCCGTGCTTCACTTCTTTACGTTATTACTATTTAACATACTTTGCGTGTTCCGTCAGTGTATATGGTCTGTACAACGTTGTCTTCAGCTTGGAGCAAGGAGCCCGGTTCGTTCGGGTTTCGGAGCGTTTAATTACCCCACTGCTTTACCACACTGTCCTACTTATGCCACATGCTCACCCCTGCCAACCCTTACTGCCGTAATATTTCCAGAACGACTACAGACCATCGGGGAACAACACATGGACGGGGAACATTGGTTTTGCGCCCGAAGAACTCTCGATGGACTGCACGGATGGGCGCATGAAGGAACTACTCAGCTGCGTTGGGGCTAGCCTCCGCGAGGGCGGGCTACAGCGACGACGACGCCCACGAGGACGACCCGGCGTGGCGGTGCACAGCACGCGTAGCACGCATTAGAACGACTACAGACCCTCCATCTGGTCACCATTTGGTCCGGGAGACATCTCCCATCACGCAGGGTGCAGTCGCACCTCCACAGATCTCCAGTATCATCTATTGATACTGGTGATGGCTCAAAAGGGACACCGAGCTATTCATGGTGGGGGGCTTCATCTTCAAAGACATTTACGAGCTATTCATGCCTGTGCCACCTTTTGGGTGGCTTCATCTTCATCTTAACACATTCACAAGGGAGACATCTCCCGTCATGCAGGGTGCATTCGTACCTCCACAGATCTCCAGTATCAGCTCTTGATACTGGTAATGGCTTAAAATGGCCACCACTTACGAGCTATTCATGCCTGTGCCACCTTTTGGGTGGCTTCATCTTCATCTTAACACATTCACAAGGGAGACATCTCCCGTCATGCAGGGTGCATTCGCACCTCCACAGATCTACAGTATCAGCTCCTGATACTGGTAATGGCTTAAAATGGCCACCACTTACGGGCTATTTATGCCCGTGCCATCTTTTGGGTGGCTTCATCTTCATCTTAACACACTCACAAGGGAGACATCTCCCGTCACGCAGGGTGCAGTTGCGCCTCCACAGATCTCCAGTGTCATCTTTTGATACTGGTAATGGCTCGAAAGGGCCACCACTTACGGGCTATTCATGCCCGTGCCACCTCTTGGGTGGCTTAATCTTCATCAATCAATCATCGACTACAGACCATCGGGGAATACCTCATGGACGGAGAACATAGGATCGCGCACGATGAACACTCCCGACGGACGGCACGGATTGGCACACGCAGGTCCTACTCACCCGCCCTGGGGTCAACCTCACTGGGCTAGTCTCTGCAAGGGCGGGATACAGCGATAACGGCGACACGAGGATGTCCTGGCGTGGCGGGGCATAGCACGCGAGGCATGCACGAGGTAATACGCCCACAACACGCAGACATCAAGACGCCCGCATTGTATACACATGCACCAGACGGGGCTCCATTGGTCACTTCCAGGATGCTGCTTACCTAGCAGCATTTACCTGCCATGTACGCCCGACTCTGTACCTTTTTTCAGTACTGGAAATTCCTGACTGTTTTTTTAATGGCAGAGGTAACGGGTGTACGGGCACGGACGTGGACGCAGACAAGGAAAAACTCCATGATACCCCGCGACGCGGAACTTTCGGCTACGCCATTCCTGGTGGCACGGCCCCCAACGTCAGATGAGAAGTCAACGCCCTACACGCTGATGCCCCTTACGTGGCCTGCGCCCTCACAATGACTACGCCCCACATTCTTTACGGATTGGACGGGCCATGCAGCTGTCACATTAACGGGCATGTGCAGGAAACAATTAAGGCCGTCGGACGATGGAGGCGTGACGTTTTTCACTCATATGTCAGGCAAGATGTCATCACGCTTCCACATTGAAAACATTCAGCGGCCAGATAAAAGGCACGAAAATAAACAAAATAAAGCAGACGACCGAAACCCTAGATCAGGCTCTCTGCACCCAGCACTGCCGGGTGGGTAAACATTGGGCAGCAACGATTAGAGCCATGATTTACCGCATAAAGGTCCGGTTTCGTGAAGAAACATACTACACCGGACCCCAATTTCTAAGGAAAATCGTCGACATCACGAATGCAGCCCCGTTGGACATCCGTGACGATGCTGACGGCGCTGTACTCCTCTATTCAAGCGCGCAAGCTCTGGAGCAACTGTTTGCACCAGAACACCAGGACGCCCTACGAAACTACAACCTGATCATCACTCCTAACCGTCGCTACTTGGCTGAACGAAACATATTCGTCAGCCACACGAGTGTCTACACCGCCACCCAGGATCCTGGTACCATCAACACCAGAAAACACGGCTCTGACTGCTGCTACAGTCAAGGACACCCAACAAACGGTGCCTCAATTGCGGAGATCACATCACCGTCTCCATGGACTGCCACGTACGACTAGATGAAATAAATAAACAGTGACTGCCAACCCAACAACTAATCAGCCGGCAAGCTTCGATATCCAAGCTACATTATTGCCAGTGCTTCCCAACGCTTCTGCTCCTGCTACACAGACGTCCACACCAGGCCAACCAACCAAGTTCCTAGGATCACCATTGTTTCCATCTACCTCGGCTGAGACCGTCACATATGAGGCCCCAGACTTCGACCTAAACCCAAGCAAATCAAGCAAGAAAAAGCCCTACTATGGATTTACCTCATTCACGATGGCACTTTCAACAGCAATCGAAGCACAAGAATGGTCATTGCCTTAGAATGCAACAGGATCATCAACCAGCTCAAGACCTGCTTTCCTTACCCTGTGTTTGTCCACCACGAGACCGTGGAACATTATGTTGACCTCTGCGCTCTGGAGAGTGAATACGTCGACCCTAAATACGACTTCAAGAGGGAACAAGTGACCTTCCTGGAAGAAGATGAAGACCCGACAGGAACACCAATAACGCCGATGTCATTTGGGAAGTACATGCGAATACCTCGTGGTCAAGATAACAACAAGCAACAGTGAACTTTCCTCTCACCACCTCAATAAGGACGACGCCTCCTCCAAGCCAGACAGACCACCTCAAGTGAACCAGGACGACATCACCCTGCCCCACCACTAGCCTCCTGCCGCCCAAGAAGAACTTAAGCTACAGGCTTTGCTGAAAAAAAAAAAAAAAAAAAAAAAAAAAAAAAAAAAAAAAAAAAAAAAAAAAAAAAAAAAAAAAAAAAAAAAAAAAACATCTCCAATCCAAGGTGGACGGGCCACCGAAATTTCAAGCCTCCTCTCTCCACATCCAAATCCTCTTCCAAGAATTTCATCGCCCCATCTTTTTTCCTCACATCATCCTTCCCAAGCTTTTTGGACATCAATCCAAACCAATTCCGCGGACAGCTGGCACTCGCCCTTCGGGGGGGGGTCCGGCCAGCTGGCTCTGCGAGTGGGGGTGCAGCGCCGGCCCCTAAGTATTACGCTGTCCGCAGCTACTTACTCTCACTTGTAAGAGTATTGTTAAATTTGTCCTATAGGTGTATTCTACAGCTACTAGTAATTTACCATTTCACATTATGTCTGGGATTTGCCACATTATTTATGTCATGTGTTAGGCCACTATATGCTACTCTTTAAGCCCCGATTCTACTTAAAAAATTATGTTAAACGTTTGCCTTACTTGTACCAATAGTTAATAAGGATTCCGCGTTCTTCAGACCATGTTCTATTTAGTTACCGGATATAAGCATATATATTAATGTTATTAAGTCATTGTAGCCAAGTTATACATGTATTTATGCTGTTGTAAAATTATACAAGTTACCTGTTCATTAACATGGTCTGAAAAAATTTAATTATTTTGTTACTACTAAAAAATTAAATAAATAGGTCCCAATGCTGTCGGTGTCTTATTCCTCCGTTATCAGAAAATAACCGCTGCATTATGTAGGAATGCGGAGGAATTTCTGATGGAGGAGAAGACAGTTGCACAGCGCGATCCGCAGCGCGCGGAGCGCCGCGGGGGGGCCTATATATAGCACAGAGGAGGGGTCATGCGTTCTTTCTTGTTCCAGCCTCGCTCCGCTTCACAAGTCTTAGAAAAAATTTTCCCACCCTCCTCCCCTTCCAATGTTCAGCGGCAATATAACCCTATGCACAGTACTATGTCTTTGTCCTTTATTGGTGGTCAACAGGGGGGTGCAGCGCCGGCCCCTAAGTATTACGCTGTCCGCAGCTACTTACTCTCACTTGTAAGAGTATTGTTAAATTTGTCCTATAGGTGTATTCTACAGCTACTAGTAATTTACCATTTCACATTATGTCTGGGATTTGCCACATTATTTATGTCATGTGTTAGGCCACTATATGCTACTCTTTAAGCCCCGATTCTACTTAAAAAATTATGTTAAACGTTTGCCTTACTTGTACCAATAGTTAATAAGGATTCCGCGTTCTTCAGACCATGTTCTATTTAGTTACCGGATATCATATATATTAATGTTATTAAGTCATTGTAGCCAAGTTATACATGTATTTATGCTGTTGTAAAATTATACAAGTTACCTGTTCATTAACATGGTCTGAAAAAATTTAATTATTTTGTTACTACTAAAAAATTAAATAAATAGGTCCCAATGCTGTCGGTGTCTTATTCCTCCGTTATCAGAAACTATGTATGTACTTTCCTGAATAAAATTGACTTTACTGTACACTTATATTCTCTCTAAACTTATTTCAATTTCAATTTCAATTTCAATTTCTTATATTCTCTGTGGATTTGTTACCCCTATCGTTTGGGAGAAAAAAAATGACTAATACGTTCGGCGAATGACTTTGACTTCAACTTCACTTTGACTTCGTTCATGTCATCGTATTTTCCGTAATATATAAAGGTTATGACAATGCAATTATATTATTGTGTGCAAATAAGTTTGAAATTTCATGTACCCTAAAAATATTAAAATAAAGAATAAGAATAATTAAATAATTGTTGTAGTAAATTGTCACACGTTCATCATACGCAAACGAACACACAGTTTGGAGCGTCAGTACAAGACCGCCGCCATTTTAAAACACGGCTTCGAATGTAAGTAATGTTTTTCTCGTACTAACACTGTGTTATACAATAGATTTGGTCTTGAATTCACAAATTTAGTTGTTACATCTGACAGAGTATGTTAGACGGTGTAATGCTGGTCCATGTTAACGTATTTGTGGGCTTGGTTGGTTTAAATGTGGAGGCGAGGCCTGGCAGTGCTGGTGTATGTGGAGGCGAGGCGAGGCCTGGCAGTGCTGGTGTATGTGGAGGCGAGGCCTGGCTGTGCTGGTGAGTATGTGGAGGCGAGGCCTGGCAGTGCTGGTGTATGTGGAGGCGAGGCCTGGCAGTGCTGGTGTATGTGGAGGCGAGGCCTGGCTGTGCTAGTGTGTATGTGGAGGCGAGGCCTGGCTGTGCTAGTGTGTATGTGGAGGCGAGGCCTGGCAGTGCTGGTGTATGTGGAGGCGAGGCCTGGCTGTGCTAGTGTGTATGTGGAGGCGAGGCCTGGCTGTGCTAGTGTGTATGTGGAGGCGAGGCATGTACAACACTCCCCAATAGGAAGAAAACCCACTGGGTTCTAGGCTAGGTTAGGCTTATCTGTAATAATTGAATTAAGCCTAGCAAAGCCTAGAACCTAGTTCAGTAATTTAAAAAATGTTGTAACTTGAAAAATGCCATTCAATACATTACACAATTTAAATATTTTCAGGCAATCAACACAACCCTCATGTTGGCTAACCCTCTCTCATGTTGGTCAATAATTTAATTATTTTTTTATGGAGTAATCTTTGCTGTTGAAATGTAGTCTTTTTGAGACTACATTTCAAATGTAGTGTGTGTGGAGGCGTGTATGTTAGGTATTACCTAATATACACGGTGTAATATATCTATCTGTGTGAAATAGATTAAATCCATTTATTTGATATTCAGCTAATAGTTCTGTATTTTCTACATTCATCCATGTTTTGGTAAGTGCAATAATATGTATTGTTTCATTGCAGATTAGAGATTCAAGATAGTTCTAGATTTCCGAAGTACTGAAACGCGCGCCATACAGGCTTGGTGGATCTAGGTGCAAGGTAAAATTATTTACATTTACTTGTTTTGTATTTATGTTTTGTATTTATATGCATATATGCATTTATATGCATTATTCTATAGAATAATAGATCTCGTAATAATTTTGCAAAAATAGTGGCATTTACTATTTTTAAAAGATTATTAAAAAATTTACTGATATGGTGCATTCGGAAGGGCGAAGAGGGAGAACGGCCTGTTGACATAGCTCGGGTGCAGGGGGGGGGGTTGTGTAAAAGCCTGGTTTGTGCCTCGGAGAGGCTATGGGATCCAGTAAGTTCAGTAGAACTTCGGTTTCAACCCTTTTACCCTGTTGTAGCTCAGTCGATTAAGGCAGTGTCTGGGATGCTCCCGGACGCAGGTTCGAATCCTCGTCACGGCCCTTGTGGATTTGTTCATTTGATGCATCACGTTATTGTGATCTGTGTGTGTAATTCTTCACTTGCTACAGCAACAGGAATGTGTGTGTATGTATTTGTGTTGTTGAATATGACCGAAAGTGTAAGATTAATGATTCTAACACAAATCGTCTGAATATTTGTTTTTCTTCACTGTCGAGAGTAGTTAAAAAAATTTACTCGAGTTTATTTTCACACTTTATTTATGGTCCTTAAGTCCCTCTCCTTAATGCTGCTGCTGTTTCTCGCATCTTTGCATCGCTTGTATGTTTGGGGGTTTGGCCTCTTGCTATATATTGATTCCATTTGTGTGTGTTTGGGTCTCAGGCCCTCTCGCAATTTCTGTTGAACAAACCCCTTTTCCTAGTTCTGCATCTCTCCTTTGGTACAAATTTTGTTGTGCTTTTATCATATATTTCACAAAACTTGACATACATTTCATTTACTTCATGTCCTATCAGCAAGTGTTTGTCAAATTCTTTAAGGAAAGTTTATCATCCTGATTGCAGATCTCTAGCGATATTATGTCAACTTCTTGTGGATTCGCAATCATTATTTAATTTACCTTTAGGTGTTCTTTCACCAGCACAGCAACACTGTACCTCTCCCAACCAGTTTAAGATAAAAACTAAGTACTAACTAATTAACTCAATGTAACCTACCTTACCCCCAAAATGACAACCCATGTCTTCTATTTTAAACAATGCTGTTTTGTTGACCAAATTGTATTTTTGTTTTTTTCTGCAATGTTTCCCCCCCCCACCACTCTACCACCACATTGAGTTTAGTAGCTCTGTGCACGTCAGGTGCTGTTTAATATACAGACCTACTCCTCCATTTGACCTAGTTTCTCTATCACATCTATATCACTTTGTGCTTTAGCCCTGGTGGAGCTTGGTCCACCAGGCTGTTGTTTGGAGTGGCCCGCAGATCCACATACAGTCTGCATATGATATACAGTCTGTTGATCAATTAAACTACAGTAGTTAGTTTTTATCATCCGAATGCACCAATATGTGTTCATTCTTCCCAGATGAAGGAACTAGGTAATATTCATCATCTGAATGCACCATCTGATGCTTTAACACACTCATGATACACGAGAGGTTTAAAAAACTTTTAAAACTTTTAAAACTTTTTGACCTATGTATTTAAAAGCAATTCTAAAGTTAAAAAGTGTAGCATAGGCCCCTCGCAGAATGTTCTTAATATGATCCTCAGGTTATAGTTTTCTATCTAAAACCACCCCTAGATCTCTTTCTTGATCAGAATTCTTTATAGATCTCAGTGGCTCGATCATAGAAACTGCTCTAAATCCTTGTTGGCCTGGATTGTGGAGGTCATTGGTCTCTATAAAACTAGTAATCTGACTCCTGATCACTCTCAAATAATTTTATTATGTGGGATGTTAGTGCAACTGGTCTATAATTCTTTGCCAATGCTTGTGTTGTGTTGTGTTGTTTTGGTAGTGATGTGCAATGTGTTGTTTTGGTAGTGATTCGTCCAGTTCTGGTAGTAGTGCGGTTGTTGTGTAGTGTAGTACTTGTGTGCTTGTTAATGACTTGTATTCCAGTCTTGTGGGTATCTCCTTTCCCCTACGGGCCAACTGCTTTGTTCTTACCTAGCATTTTGCTTTGTTTGGGTATGAATGTTTGTGTGCCGTATATTTTGCAAAATTTGCCATATATCTCATTATTTACTCCTCTGCCTAGCAACAAGTCTGTCTAATTATACTCATTAACTGTTTTTCAAAGTTCCCCATAGTGTCCTTTATTGAAATCGAGTTCATGAACCGTTTCAATGTTCTTATTTTCTTCTAGATTATATCTTAAAGTATATTTAAATGTTATTGTTATTATTGTTATTAAATGTTATTGTGACATTGCATTGCAATTGAGCTATGTTGTTTACCATACCGTTCATTTCGTGAGTATAAGTATAGATGCCACACTTGTGACAGGTAAAACCATGCCTTTTTTGAAAAACAGCACCGTCTGTTGCACGTAAGAGCAACCCACACTATATTATGTTGCGATATTATTTCAATATTTCCGATTGTATTGATAATTTGAATTTTCATAGATTTCAATTTATTTTCATTTCGATTTAATAATTTTGTGTGACATTGCATTGAAATTGAGCTGTGTTGTTTACCATACTGTTCATTTCATGAGTAGTTTATTTTTTTATTTTTTTCATTTCATTTTTTTAGCTGTTCTTATTTTTCAGTGATGGGAATATCAGATCATTTGATGTTCCCAATTTTCTGATGGAAGCATCAGACCATTATAGAATGCATCGGATGAGGTAGTTTGGAATGGTGGGGAGGACGAGAGGGGGGTATGGTGGGGAAGACGAGGGGACAGAGGAGAGGGTAATGGTGGGGAGGACGAGGGGACTGGGGAGTTGGGGATGGTGGGGACAGGGGAATGCTGGGGAGGACAAAGGGACAGGTGAATGGGAGATGGTGGGGGAGGAAGAAGGACAGGGGAGGGGAAAATGGTAAGGAGGACGATGGGACAGGGAAGTGGGAATAGTGGGGATGATGTGGGGACAGGGAAGTGGGAAGGACGAGAGGACTGTGGAATGGGGAATAGCAAAGTGAATTATAATTATATATATTAATTAATTCTTATAAATTTCCAGAAGCCTGTATCAACACCCACACTAATGCAACTGAAAGAGATGTTGAGACAAGTATTGCTGATATGTTGAAGAACGCCCCAAACAAACTCGGTGGAAACAGATACAAGGTAAAGTTTGCCAATTTGCTGTAGTCTAATTCAATTTCTTTTTAGTAATCTTCGAGAACATTTATGCTATGAATAAGATAAAATAATGTAACTGATTTTGATTTATTTACTATTTATTATTTATTTACCGTTATTAGTATAATAGATCTCGTAATAATTTTGCAAAAATAATGGCATTTACTATTTTAAAAAGCTCGGGTGCAGGGGGGGGGGTTATGTAAAAGCCTGGTTTGTGCCTCGGAGAGGCTATGGGATCCAGTAAGATCGTCCTTCCTTTCCTCCCTAGAATCTGGATGTAGCAGGTGCTCAATTGTCAAAAGTGAAAAATTGGTTTTGTCTTCCGAATGCACCATTTCTGTAAATTTGCTAATAATCTTTTAAAAATAGTAAATGCCATTATTTTTGCAAAATTATTACGAGATCTATTATACTAATAACGGTTTGATAAAATACAGTAGACTGCCTACTGGGTTTACCTGTAATAAGGTTTGATACAGATGATTATGATTATGGTTTTGGCCTCCACCACCCTCTCACCTAACTTGTTCCAACCATGTCTACCACGGTTTTGTCTTCCGAATGCACCATTTCTGTAAATTTGCTAATAATCTTTTAAAAATAGTAAATGCCATTATTTTTGCAAAATTATTACGAGATCTATTATACTAATAACGGTTTGATAAAATACAGTAGACTGCCTACTGGTTTTACCTGTAATAAGGTTTGATACAGATGATTATGATTATGGTTTTGGCCTCCACCACCCTCTCACCTAACTTGTTCCAACCATGTCTACCACGGTTTTGTCTTCCGAATGCACCATTCTGTAAATTGCTAATAATCTTTTAAAATAGTAAATGCCATTATTTTTGCAAAATTATTACGAGATCTATTATACTAATAACGGTTTGATAAAATACAGTAGACTGCCTACTGGTTTTACCTGTAATAAGGTTTGATACAGATGATTATGATTTATGGTTTTTGGCCTCCACCACCCTCTCACCTAACTTGTTCCAACCATGTCTACCACGGTTTTGTCTTCCGAATGCCACCATTTCTGTAAATTTGCTAATAATCTTTTAAAAATAGTAAATGCCATATTTTTGCAAAATTATTACGAGATTATTTTACTAATAACGGTTTGATAAAATACAGTAGACTGCCTACTGGTTTACCTGTAATAAGGTTTGATACAGATGATTATGATTATGGTTTTGGCCTCCACCACCCCTCTCACCTAACTTGTTCCAACCATGTCTACCACGGTTTTGTCTTCCGAATGCACATTTCTGTAAATTTGCTAATAATCTTTTAAAAATAGATAAATGCCATTATTT
>NC_091209.1:26240759-26253259 GCF_040958095.1 Procambarus clarkii
CATCCCTCTCCTAAGCCTACGCAACACTCTCTTCAGCCTCTGCATCACTCTCTCAAGCCTCTGCATCCCTCTCTTGATCATCTGCATCACTCTCGTAAGCCTATGCACCACTCTCTTGAGCCTCTGCAGAACTCTCTTGAGCCTTTGCTTCACTCTCTTTAGCCTCTGCATCCCTCTATTGAGTCTCTGCATCTTTCTCATGTGCCTCTGCATCCCTCACTTGAGCCTCTGCATCCCTCTCTTGAGCCTTTGCATCTCTCTCTCTCTTGAGCCTCTGCATCCCTCTCTTGAGCCTCTGCATCCGTCTTTTAAGCCTCTGCATCACTCTCTTAAACCTCTGCATCACTCTCGTAAGCCTCTGAATCACTCTCTTGAGCCTCTGCATCACTCTCTTAAGCCTCTCAATCCCTCGCTTGAGGCCTCTGCATCACTCTCTCGAGCTTTTGCATCACGCTCATACTCCTCTGCATCACTCTCTCGAGCTTTTGCATCACGCTCATACTCCTCTGCATCACGCTCATACTCCTCTGCATCACTGTCCTGAGCCTCTGCATCACTCTCTTGAGCCTCTGCATCACTCTCTAAACCCTCTGCATCACTCTCTTGAGCCTCTGCATCACTCTCTTGAGCCTCTGCATCACTCTCCTGAGCGTCTGCATCACTCTCCTGAGCCTCTACATCACTCTCTTGTGCCTCTACATCACTCTCTTGAACCTCTGCATCACTCTCTTAAGCCTCTGCATCCCTCTGTTGATCGTCTGCATCACTCCCTTGAGCCTCTGCATCATTCTCCTGAGCCTCTGCATCCCTCTCTTAAGCCTCAACATCATTCTCTTGAGCCTCTGCATAACTCTCTTGAGCTTCTGAGTCACTCTCTCAAGCCTCTGCATCACTCTCTTGAGCCTCTACATCACTCTCTTCAGCCTCTGTATAACACTCTGGAGCCTCTGCATCCCTCTCTGGAACCTCAGCATCCCTCTCTTGAGCCTCTACAGCATCTCTTTAGCCTCTTCATCATTTTCTTGAGCCTCTGCATTCGTCTCTTAAGCCTCTGCATCACTCTCTTAAGCCTCTGCATCCCTCTCTTAAGCCTCTGCATCACTCTCTTGATCCTCTGCATCCCTCTCTTGAACTCCTGCATCCCTCTCATGAGCCTCTGCATCCCTCTCGTGAGCCTTTGCATCACTCTCCCAAGCCTATGCATCCCGCTCTTGAGCCTCTGCATCACTCTGACGAGCCTCTGCATCCCTCTCTTGTTCCTCTGCATCCCCTCTCTTGAGCCTCTGCATCCCTTTCTTGACCCTCTGCAACCTCTCTTAAGCCTCTCCATCACTCTCTTGAGCTCTGCATCATTCTCCTAACCCTCTGCATCACTCTCATGAGCCTCTGCATAACACTCTTAAGCCTATGCATCCCTCCCAGCAAACACAAATCATCTACACAACGTTCGCCTATCTCTCCCATAGGTGTGGGAATGATTTGCATTGAGAATGGTGCAGGAGAGCCTTTGAGAAACTTTTACTCAAAAAATCCAAACACAAAGGTTTAATTATAAATTGTTTTTCTACAATTATTTTCTTCCAAATGTAAACAAATAATTTTTACATGTTTAAATATAAAATTTATGGTGTTTTTTTGTAAAATTCATTAATAAATTGTGAATTATATATATTGGCTGAGTGAAACCTTTAAAATCCATTTAGTTATAATTTGAACAGAAAAAAGTATTTTTCCAAATTTTCTAAAAATCGCTCTTTTTAACACAATTTGACTCCTTATACATTCCACTAAACACTATATCATGTTTAAATATATAATTTATGTATTATTCTCTAAAATAATTTATATAAATTATATAAGGTGCTGGAAAGTGGTGTTAAAGATTCTGAAAACTTTTTGTTGTGTTAATATGTTCTTATTAACTATGTCTCAAGTTCACAGTTTATCAAACAAGAATATTAACATTCGTCAACTCTTAAAATCTTATATGTTATCTTGCTGGTGCAAAAAAGGGTGAATCTTTAGGAACAGCTATAGTATCTATATATCACAAATGGTGTTTTCCCTAACTCAAACAATGTAGGGTTTATTATTCTACACATATTTCTAATGACTCTTAGATGTTTACATTCTCTGAAGTATAATTGTGAAGGCTGTGTCCATCACTCTCAACACAGATTCTTAAACTCCTCTCTGCAGGTTCAACTATAATTAGTTTCCATTTTGAATCTCCATGGACATTTGTATCCAAAATGAAACCAATGTGGTTTCCTTCAGCGCCTTCAGCCAGCACATTTGCTCATTCATTTCCACAGATTCCAACAAGGTAGGGGATTTACAGAAATTTGTATATTCATATTGTTATATATTAAAAATATGAATGCAGTTCAATATGATATGACAAATACATGAGTTTATGATAAATTCGTTTTCTGTGATATACCATTGATATGCTCTTTTTTTCTTTAAACGGCAGACTAAACTAAAGTGCTCACATCAACAGATTTGATGTATAAATGGTCAACGCTCAACAGAGTTAGTATAAATGTATTAGTATAAATCTTACTTGTCTCATTGTTAATTCACATTCAATGTCAACTTGTGGTTGCATTGTACAAGGCCAACACAGATGATCGAAGGAAACTAACTCTGCTCTAGTTCCATGAAGTTGCTATTTGGTCTTTACTCAATGCATTGTACATGCATTGTACAAGGCCAACACAGATGATCGAAGGAAACTAACTCTGCTCTAGTTCCATGAAGTTGCTATTTGGTCTTTATTGAAATTTGACAAGGCAGAGTGGCCTGCAACAACTACACCATCTCCACATCTAGTTCATGCTCCAGACATAAATCATGACACTGGTCCTGTGTATCCTGCTGCTGACCCGTCAACACCTGGCCCGTCGGGTGTGAGGCGCCCTCTCTTCACGTCTACACCTAGTGCTGAAGCTGAATCTGATGAAGATAATCATATTCCACATTAGTGTTTGAAAACAATAGTGAGAGCGACGATTCAGACAGTAGTTTTATTGCCAACCAGAGACAACAGCGACGTGTTGTTATAGCAGAGACTCGCCTGAACTATAAATTGAAACATGAGCTGGTAAAAATCCCCAAACGTCGCAGGTGTGAAGTGTGTTCAAAGTCGGGTATCAGGAAGGAAACTGGTATAGCGTGCAAGACATGCGATGTTCCACTTTGCGTCATACCTTGTTACACCACTTATCACAGGAAAAGGGTGTATTGGGTGGACAAGAAATAACCACCTACATCAGCTTCACTCCACCTAGGAACATCTGTTGAGCAACTTCAGGAATCAGTACCTGAAGGAGGTGGAGTGGAGATAAAATGCTCAACTTATTTTACTACAATCGTCTTTGCTTTGGTAAGTACACATAATTGTCTTAGATTGTTTCAGTATTGTAGTCTATTTTCTTAGGAATATTTTGATACCTAAATGAGAACTGTAGCACGAAAACTAAAGTAAGTATACATGAAACAAGAGAAACTTTTTTGTGGGTGTTGCGGGTGTGAGTTGGAGTGTCAAGAGCGGGTTCCGGTTGTGTGTTTTCCGTCATCTCTACAGCTGTGAATTCCAAGGAATTGTATTTGATATGCATATGTCTGTGTAGGGAATTTTATTCCGAACACTATACAAAAAAAACGGTGTGAAACAAGTATAAACTTGAAAAACATGAGCAAAGTAAAAACTTTTGACGCTCACGGGTACAAACACGCGTAAGATTTTATTCGCCGCAAATTTATTTGACGCTGTGTTGGCCAACTCTACCCATGTTCTTATAGAACTCTTAGAGCGGGTCACCCGATACCATAATTAGACATTGATAGGCATATGTCTGGGTGGGGAATTTTATTGTGAGTTCAGTGATATCAAAATGAGCGCTGTAGGATGACTGTGAGGCTGGCAACAAACGAAAGAGTATGAACATTTACTTCCTGTTTGGGTGTCACGGCGAGTCATCTTCGTGTTTATTTACTTCGTGGTGGGATACCAAATGCTTCGGTGACATTTTATGCATATGATCTTGTAGAGAATTTTATTGCCAACGCATTGATACCAAAATGAAAAACGTAGCTCGAGAATTGAGGTTAGCAGCGTGAAAAGATTATAAACTTTTTTGTGTTTACGCTTGAGCACAACCCGCTTGTTTTTCCAGCTAGTGCCGCGCGCACTAAAGTGTGCATTATACACACCATAATGCACCAGTACACACAATAAGGTACCAGTACACACTATAAGGCACCAGTACACGCCATAAGGCACCAGAACACACACCATAAGGCACCAGAACACACCATAAGGCACCAGTACACACCATAAGGCACCAGTACACACCATAAGGCACCAGTACACACCATACGGCACCAGTACACACCATAAGGCACCAGTACACACCATAAGGAACCAGTACACACTATAAGGCACCAGTATATACCATAAGGCACCAGTACACACCATAAGGCACCATTACACACCATAAGGCACCAGGACACACCATAAGGCACCAGCACCAGTACACACTATAAGGCACCAGTACACACCATAAGGCACCAGTACACACCATAAGACACCAGTACACACCATAAGGCACCAGTACGCACCATACGGCACCAGAACACACCATAAGGCACCAGTACACACCATAAAGCACCAGTACACACAATAAAGCCCCAGTACACACCATAAGGAACCAGTACACACCATAAGGCACCAGTATACACAATAAGGTACAAGTACACACCATAAGGCACCAGTACACACCATAATGCACCAGTACACACTATAAGGCACCAGTACACGCCATAATGCACCAGTACACACCATAAGGCACCAGTACACACCATAATGCACCAGTACACATCATATGGCACCAGTACACACCATAAGGCACCAGAACACACACCATAAGGCACCAGTACACACCATAATGCACCAGTACACACCATAATGCACCAGTACACACCATAATGCACCAGTACACACCATAAGGCACCAGTACACAATAAGGCACCAGTACACACAATAATGCACCAGTACACACCATAAGGCACCAGTACACTCCATACGGCACCAGTACGCACCATAAGGCACTAGAACACACCATAAGGCACCAGTACACACCATAAAGCACCAGTATACACCATAAGGCCCCAGTACACACCATAAGGTACGAGTACACACTATAAGGCACCAGTACACACCTACAGGTATTTGTTTCTGGTGTGGTGCTCATGGGATCTGTTACAACCTTCTAGGAAGCTTTTAGGGTCAGGATTGACATTACAGTGCAGCGTTTTATATATATAAAATACACATGAGAGTATGTGCAGGGACTTAATATCTAACATATTCAGAGATTTGAGTAAGGGGTCCATATATACTGCCCGGTTGCCTGAAATGCTATATGCCTACTATATTGGCTTTAGGTATTGTATGCACTAGCTCTATCTATAAATCCAACATTATGTTTGTAAATCAACTATGTATGTACTTTCCTGAATAAAATTGACTTTACTCTACACTTATATGCTCTGTGGATTTGTTATCCCCTATCGTTTGGGAGAAAAAAAATGACTAATACGTTCGGCGAATGACTTTGACTTCAACTTCACTTTGACTTCGTTCATGTCATCGTATTTTCCGTAATATATAAAGGTTATGACAATGCAATTATATTATTGTGTGCAAATAATTTGGAAATTTCATGTACCCTAAAAATAGTAAAATAAAGAATAAGAATAATTAAATAATTGTTGTAGTAAATTGTCACACGTTCATCATACGCAAACGAACACACAGTGTGGAGCGTCAGTAGACCAAGGTCCGCGCCATTTTAAAACACGGCTTCGAATGTAAGTAATGTTTTTCTCGTACTAACACTGTGTTATGCAATAGATTAGGTCTTGAATTCACAAATTTAGTTGTTACATCTGACAGAGTATGTTAGACGGTGTAATGCTGGTCCATGTTGACGTATTTGTGGGCTTGGTTGGTTTACATGTGATGGCACACAATATCGGCACCCCACAACATGCTGTTGAAGTTTGAATGCATGGCATAGGCTCCTCACACAATGTTCTTTATGTGGTCCTCAGGTGATAGTTTTCTATTTAGAACCACCCCTAGATCTCTTTCTTTATCAGAATTCCTTAAAGATTTCTCACATGGTTTTCCTAATGATAGATTGTGGGCTGTAAGGGACAGGTTTGATGTATGGATTAGTTGATAGAAGTTCCAGTCCACTTGTAGACAGGGATCTTACATCAGCTTGTATATTATACAAGGATAAGATTTGATAAATTCAGTTATTTGACTGAACACTGGCTCTAACCTAGCCTAGCCTATAGTCTAACCTAGCTCCATAACTAACAGCCATTAGCCGGCTCTGTTTAAATCAGAAATTTAAACATACATAGTCTAACCTAGCTCCATAACTAACAGCCATTAGCCATTAGCCATCCATGCACAGCCATCAGCCGTGCCATAGACCGGCTATTTTGCTTTTTTCCCAAGCCGGTCTATGTTTTTTTTCGATGCCTCAGTGGCCCATGCACAGGTCCGTTCAAGGGGATTAAATAGCCGTTCTATGGCCCCAGGGTTTGTATTTTTATCAAACTCTTATTAGAATAATAGATCTCGTAATAATTTTGCAAAAATAGTGGCATTTACTATTTTAAAAAGCTCGGGTGCAGGGGGGGGGGGTTGTGTAAAAGCCTGGTTTGTGCCTCGGAGAGGCTATGGGATCCAGTAAGATCGTCCTTCCTTTCCTCCCTAGAATCTGGATGTAGCAGGTGCTCAATTGTCAAAAGTGAAAAATTGGTTTTGTCTTCCGAATGCACCGTATCTGTAATTTTTCTAATAATCTTTTAAAAATAGTAAATGCCATTATTTTTGCAAAATTATTACGAGATCTATTATACTAATAAGGGTTTGATAAAATACAGTAGACTGCCTACTGGATAATAGTTCCAGTCCACCTGTAGACAGGATCTCACATCAGCTTGTATATTATACAAGGATAAGATTTGATAAATTCAGTTATTTGACTGAACACTGGCTCTGTTTAAATCAGAGATTTAAACATATATAGTCTAACCTAGCTCCATAACTAACAGCCATTAGCCATCCATGCACAGCCATCAGCCGGGTCATAGACCGGCTATTTTGCTTTTTTCCCAAGCCGGTCTATGTTTTTTTCGATGCCTCAGTGGCCCATGCACAGGTCCGTTCAAGGGGATTAAATAGCCGTTCTATGGCCCCAGGGTTTGTATTTTAATCAAACTCTTATTAGAATAATAGATCTCGTAATAATTTTGCAAAAATAGTGGCATTTACTATTTAAAAAGCTCGGGTGCAGGGGGGGGGGGGTTGTGTAAAAGCCTGGTTTGTGCCCTCGGAGAGGCTATGGGATCCAGTAAGATCGTCCTTCCTTTCCTCCCTAGAATCTGGATGTAGCAGGTGCTCAATTGTCAAAAGTGAAAAATTGGTTTTGTCTTCCGAATGCACCATATCTGTAATTTTTCTAATAATCTTTTAAAAATAGTAAATGCCATTATTTTTGCAAAATTATTACGAGATCTATTATACTAATAAGGGTTTGATAAAATACAGTAGACTGCCTACTGGATAATAGTTCCAGTCCACCTGTAGACAGGGATCTCACATCAGCTTGTATATTATACAAGGATAAGATTTGATAAATTCAGTTATTTGACTGAACACTGGCTCTGTTTTAAATCAGAGATTTAAACATACATAGTCTAACCTAGCTCCATAACTAACAGCCATTAGCCATTAGCCATCCATGCACAGCCATCAGCCGGGCCATAGACCGGCTATTTTGCTTTTTTCCAAGCCGGTCTATGTTTTTTTCGATGCCTCAGTGGCCCATGCACAGGTCCGTTCAAGGGGATTAATAGCCGTTCTATGGCCCCAGGGTTTGTATTTTATCAAACTCTTATTAGAATAATAGATCTCGTAATAATTTTGCAAAAATAGTGGCATTTACTATTTTAAAAAAGCTCGGGTGCAGGGGGGGGGGGTTGTGTAAAAGCCTGGTTTTTGCCTCGGAGAGGGCTATGGGATCCAGTAAGATCGTCCTTACCTTTCCTCCCTAGAATCTGGATGTAGCAGGTGCTCAATTGTCAAAAGTGAAAAATTGGTTTTGTCTTCCGAATGCACCATATCTGTAATTTTTCTAATAATCTTTTAAAAATAGTAAATGCCACTATTTTTGCAAAATTATTACGAGATCTATTATTCTAATAAGAGTTTGATAAAATACAGTAGACTGCCTACTGGTTTTACCTGTAATAAGGTTTGATACAGATGATTATCCGTTCCAGGGGATTAAATAGCCGTTCTATGGCCCCAGGGTTTTCTCAAATTTTCTTTCATAGCCGGTCTATGGCCCCTGGGTTTTACGAACTTTTTTTCCCAAGCCGGTCTATGGCCCCTGGGTTTTACGAACTTTTTTTCCCAAGCCGGTCTATGGCGTGTATGTTAAATAAACCAAATTTTTCACTTTTGACAATTGAGCACCTGCTACATCCAGATTCTAGGGAGGAAAGGAATATAATATAATATCTAATATATCTATCTGTGTGAAATAGATTAAATCCATTTATTTGATATTCAGCTAATAGTTCTGTATTTTCTACATTCATCCATGTTTTGGTAAGTGCAATAATATGTATTGTTTCATTGCAGATTAGAGATTCAAGATAGTTCTAGATTTCCGAAGTACTGAAACGCGCGCCATACAGGCTTGGTGGATCTAGGTGCAAGGTAAAATTATTTACATTTACTTGTTTTGTATTTATATGCATATATGCATTTATATGCATTATTCTATAGAATAATAGATCTCGTAATAATTTTGCAAAAGTAGTGGCATTTACTATTTTTAAAAGATTATTAAAAAATTTACTGATATGGTGCATTCGGAAGACAAACCCAATTTTTCACTTTTGACAATTGAGCTCGGGTGCAGGGGGGGGGGGGTTGTGTAAAAGCCTGGTTTGTGCCTTGGAGAGGCTATGGGATCCAGTAAGATCGTCCTTCCTTCCTCCCTAGAATCTGGATGTAGCAGGTGCTCAATTGTCAAAAGTGAATTTGAGGATTTGAACCTGCGTCCGGGAGCATCCCAGACACTGCCTAAATCGACTGAGCTACAACAGGGTAAAAGGATCCAGGAAGTTCAGTAGAAGTTTGGTTTCAACCCTTTTACCCTGTCGTAGCTCAGTCGATTAAGGCAGTGTCTGGGATGCTCCCAGACACAGGTTTGAATCCTCATCACGGCCCTTGTGGATTTGTTCATTTGATGCATCACGTTATTGTGTTCTGTGTGTGATGATGTAAGGGCGAAGAGGGAGAACGGCCTGTTGACATAGCTCGGGTGCAGGGGGGGGGTTGTGTAAAAGCCTGGTTTGTGCCTCGGAGAGGCTAAGGGATCCAGTAAGTTCAGTAGAACTTCGGTTTCAACCCTTTTACCCTGTTGTAGCTCAGTCGATTAAGGCAGTGTCTGGGATGCTCCCGGACGCAGGTTCGAATCCTCGTCACGGCCCTTGTGGATTTGTTCATTTGATGCATCACGTTATTGTGATCTGTGTGTGTAATTCTTCACTTGCTACAGCAACAGGAATGTGTGTGTATGTATTTGTGTTGTTGAATATGACCGAAAGTGTAAGATTAATGATTCTAACACAAATCGTCTGAATATTTGTTTTTCTTCACTGTCGAGAGTAGTTAAAAAAATTTAATCGAGTTTATTTTCACACTTTATTTATGGTCCTTAAGTCCCTCTCCTTAATGCTGCTGCTGTTTCTCGCATCTTTGCATCGCTTGTATGTTTGGGGGTTTGGCCTCTTGCTATATATTGATTCCATTTGTGTGTGTTTGGGTCTCAGGCCCTCTCGCAATTTCTGTTGAACAAACCCCCTTTCCTAGTTCTGCATCTCTCCTTTGGTACAAATTTTGTTGTGCTTTTATCATATATTTCACAAAACTTGACATACATTTCATTTACTTCATGTCCTATCAGCAAGTGTTTGTCAAATTCTTTAAGGAAAGTTTATCATCCTGATTGCAGATCTCTAGCGCTATTATGTCAACTTCTTGTGGATTCGCAATCATTATTTAATTTACCTTTAGGTGTTCTTTCACCAGCACAGCAACACTGTACCTCTCCCAACCAGTTTAAGATAAAAACTAAGTACTAACTAATTAACTCAATGTAACCTACCTTACCCCCAAAATGTCAACCCATGTCTTCTATTTTAAACAATGCTGTTTTGTTGACCAAATTGTATTTTTGTTTTTTTCTGCAATGTTTCCCCCCCCCCCCCCCCACCACTCTACCACCACATTGAGTTTAGTAGCTCTGTGCACGTCAGGTGCTGTTTAATATACAGACCTACTCCTCCATTTGACCTAGTTTCTCTATCACATCTATATCACTTTGTGCTTTAGCCCTGGTGGAGCTTGGTCCACCAGGCTGTTGTTTGGAGTGGCCCGCAGATCCACATACAGTCTGCATATGATATACAGTCTGTTGATCAATTAAACTACAGTAGTTAGTTTTTATCATCCGAATGCACCAATATGTGTTCATTCTTCCCAGATGAAGGAACTAGGTAATATTCATCATCTGAATGCACCATCTGAAGCTTTAACACACTCATGATACACGAGAGGTTTAAAAAACTTTTAAAACTTTTAAAACTTTTTGACCTATGTATTTAAAAGCAATTCTAAAGTTAAAAAGTGTAGCATAGGCCCCTCGCAGAATGTTCTTAATATGATCCTCAGGTTATAGTTTTCTATCTAAAACCACCCCTAGATCTCTTTCTTGATCAGAATTCTTTATAGATCTCTGTGGCTCGATCATAGAAACTGAGTAAATTCGTTACACTGGACCTTCCAGATCGAATACCATGCTGACAGTCTGATATATCATTCAGTACGTCTGCATCTGAAATTGAGCAATACCGGATTTATTATTTGGTTTTATAAATTTTATACTTATAATCTTAACTTATTTCAGAGACCACGAGTAATCTGGGCTTCGAACTCAACAGAAAAGCCTTCCGTAGACCTGCTTCTTTGCTACATAATAGACAAAATTTAGTAAGTATTGATTTATTATGTGTTTGTTTATTTATTTATTTTTTCTTTATATACAAGAAGGTACATTGGGGGAGAGTACAATGACTTGAAGTTATACATTCTTGTAAAGCAACAAGCACTCATAGCGTTTCGGGCAGATCTAAGTATAGACCAAGGAACTTACCATCTTTTTTATTTCTGATGCTAACATTGTGTAACTGTAGATGAATTGCATTTGTTGATTTGCTCCCAAGTAAGATGTCGTAGGTCCTTTCTATGTTTAGTGGGAGTTTGTTGGTTGACATTAATAAGTGGATTTTTTTTTAATTTATTGTTTACATCATTATTTAATATGAGTGGGTTGGAGTCTGAGTAGATGAGGTTAGTGTCATCATTATCTCATATCTCAGTGATTTTGTCGTAATGGTCAAGTAGCTGTACTGTACAAGTAGAGGACATGAGAGATAGCTGTAAGAGGTATTTCAATATCTTCCTGCTCTAAATCCTTGTTGGCCTGGATTGTGGAGGTCATTGGTCTCTATAAAACTAGTAATCTGACTCCTGATCACTCTCAAATAATTTTATTATGTGGGATGTTAGTGCAACTGGTCTATAATTCTTTGCCAATGCTTGTGTTGTGTTGTGTTGTTTTGGTAGTGATGTGCAATGTGTTGTTTTGGTAGTGATTCGTCCAGTTCTGGTAGTAGTGCGGTTGTTGTGTAGTGTAGTACTTGTGTGCTTGTTAATGACTTGTATTCCAGTCTTGTGGGTATCTCCTTTCCCCTACGGGCCAACTGCTTTGTTCTTACCTAGCATTTTGCTTTGTTTGGGTATGAATGTTTGTGTGCCGTATATTTTGCAAAATTTGCCATATATCTCATTATTTACTCCTCTGCCTAGCAACAAGTCTGTCTAATTATACTCATTAACTGTTTTTCAAAGTTCCCCATAGTGTCCTTTATTGAAATCGAGTTCATGAACCGTTTCAATGTTCTTATTTTCTTCTAGATTATATCTTAAAGTATATTTAAATGTTATTGTTATTATTGTTATTAAATGTTATTGTGACATTGCATTGCAATTGAGCTATGTTGTTTACCATACCGTTCATTTCGTGAGTATAAGTATAGATGCCACACTTGTGACAGGTAAAACCATGCCTTTTTTGAAAAACAGCACCGTCTGTTGCACGTAAGAGCAACCCACACTATATTATGTTGCGATATTACTTCAATATTTCCGATTGCATTGATAATTTGAATTTTCATAGATTTCAATTTATTTTCATTTCGATTTAATAATTTTGTGTGACATTGCATTGAAATTGAGCTGTTTTGTTTACCATACTGTTCATTTCATGAGTATAGTT
>NC_091209.1:26258259-26288922 GCF_040958095.1 Procambarus clarkii
AGCTTGTCTAGGTCTTCTTGAAGCCTCAAACAGTCCTGTGTGTGTGTGTGTGTTTCAGTGGCGATACAGGGTTGAACAGTAGGATATCCAAACTGGCATAAAAATATCAAAATAGTTCGGGGAATTCAATTCTTATGACAAATCACTCCAAGAAAATATGAAAAAGCTTTTAGAAATATTTAGAAATACTTTCAAATTAAGTTTGAAAGTTCCAGAATGTAAGGTTCTGAGCCAAGTTGAAAAATAAAATACTTACCAATCATAATTAGTGAGAATATTTAGTGAAAGGTACAATGCATAAATAAACGGAATATAGAAAATAAAATATTGTGATTTATTGTTAGAAGTATTAGCAAAAATATATCCAAATAAGCGTAAATAAGGCTGGGTATACCTCACTCACCATGAGGTATACCCTCCAGCTTCTCGGTGTATACACGTTAAAAGTTTACTTTAGTCTTGTCTTATGTCCATAAGTAAAGTCTTCTTGGCGGCCAGTCAGTAAGTACCTGAGGTAGACTAACTCTCCAGAGGTTGATAGGCCTTAAGCCCAAAGCCAAGCCAACATATAATATCATGTTCCAGCTTTATCTCTGTGGCTCATGATATATCATGCAGTTTTGGTCCCAGTACTATAGTTAGGACATATAATAGATAGGACATGCAATAGACAGGACATATAATAGATAGGACATATAATAGATAGGACATCTATTGTGATTTATTGTTAGAAGTATTAGCAAAAAAATGGGCGGGACCAAAGAGACAAGGCTCAACCCCCGCAAGCACAATTAGGTGAGTACATATAATAGTTAGGACATATAATACTTAGGGCATATAATATATAGGACATATAATAGATAGGACATATACTAGATAAGACATATAATAGATAAGACATATAATAGATAAGACATATAATAGATAAGACATATAAGATAGGACATATAACATATAACAGATAGGACATAAATTCACTTGCAGGCGTATAGAGAAGGATGCGACTATTAATCTCAGGCTCTAAAACTATTCCTCACTAAGAGGTGAAAGAAGGACAATTTACATATTGTATAAAGAGGGAAGGGATATGCTGGATATGATTAAAGTATACTGGTGGATGAAAGAGTATAATGATGGTAATATGATTAATGTTTCAAACAGAACAACACAAAATACAACACGAAACAATGGATATAAAGTGGATAAGTTTAGATTTAGGAAAGACCTGGGTAAATACTGGTTTTGAAACAGGATATATGTGTTTATTTCCGAAACAAACTGCGGATTATATAATAGATGTGGCATCGCTTGAATTGTTTCAAGCGTAGGTAGGACATATTGACTCAGTTTGCGTGGATGTAAATATGAGATGTATGAACAAATCCACAAGGGCCGTGACGAGGGTTCGAACCTACGTCCGAGAGGATCCCAGACGCTGCCTTAATCGACTGAGCTACGACATGGTAAAAGGCATGATTCTTTTACCATGTCGTGGTTGAGTCGATTAAATGTTGAGATGTGATGAATATCAAATTTTGTTTTAATTTTTTTATTATGAAATCATACAACATTACCATGTTAATTAAATACGAGTCATTACATAGTGTATACAAAGTTGTTTATATAAGGAGAGGTATTATTGTTCACGGGTTTTGGAGCTGAATTTTTTGGCACTTTAATTCATATCTTACAAAAAAATAGTTAAATATTAATACTTGATTTAAATTTTCATTTCATATCTATTAAATTTTCATAAAAACACAGCGTCATAGGTACTTCACACGTCTATATTATTTCTATTTTTTGATAAAAGTATTAAATGTTTGTCATTTTTTGAGAATTTCAATTAATTTTGCCCAAATCGTAATAAATTACTTTAATTCAGATAGATAGGGATAAAGAAACAAAAAACAAATCCTTATTAAGCCTACTAATAGCCCAGTCGATAGAGCTTCGGCCTCACACACACGTAGGGTCCAGGGTTCGAGTCTCCTAGAGCCCAGGTGAATGGCCTAACAACCCACTATAACAGGAAACCCACTTAAGGTTCCCCCATGACACAAAACCAGAAAAAATATCCGTGGATAAAATAGTTGTCCAAGAGAGAGAAAGTATCCAAGATATCTGCACTAAAGTTCTGGTCACAACTCTCCTTACATCAGGACCTTGAGCGACGCTCCGCCTCTGAGACACTCAAGAAAATTTGTGAAGGTAAACTTTCCGCCTCTGAGATGACTACCAAGTTCTCCGATGCTCTTGATCTTGTTCTCTGACTTTTGCTGAGTAGAAATGGCTTTAGCCGGGTGGAACAGTGTATACAAATTCTTGCACATCTACATAAATCATTGACGACTGGAGGTAATGGAATTAGGCTGCAAGGAACAGATAAGTCTGTGAAAAGCTGTGGTGAAAAGTTAAGGTCAGCAGGGTAACCCTTCACCCTTGTAGAGGCTTCAAGTCATATAGGTACATTTTATATATGTTCCTTCGAGTATTATATAAACTATATCCGTTTAATGTTATTCCTGACAACTCAGCATCAACAAGATGCTAAGACTAATATACCTCCCTGAGTACAGAGCTGGGTCCCAGCTCTGTACTTGTGGCAGGGGGGGGGGGCCCAGCTCTGTACTTGTGGCAGGAGGGGGGATGTCCCAGCTCTGTACTTGTGGCAGGGGGGGGGGGCCCAGCTCTGTACTTGTGGCAGGAGGGGGGGGGGGTCCCAGCTCTGTCCTTGTGGCAGGGGGGGAGCCGGGGCCCAGCTCAGCACTTGTGCCAGGGGGTCCCAGCTCTGTACTTGTGCCAGGGGTCCCAGCTCTGTACTTGTGGCAGGGGGGGAGCCGGGGCCCAGCTCTGTACTTGTGCCAGGGTTCCCAGCTCTGTACTTGTGCCAGGGGTCCCAGCTCTGACTATTTTGTGTCTTGTCCTCTCCTCAGCAACTAACCCTCTCCTCAGCAACTAACCCTCTCCTCAGCAACTAGCCCTCTCCTCAGCAACTAACACTCTCCTCAGCAACTAACACTCTCCTCAGCAACTAACACTCTCCTCAGCAACTGTCCCCTCTCATCAGCAACTAACACTCTCCTCAGCATCTAGCCCTCTCCTCAGCAACTGTCCCCTCTCCTCAGCAACTGTCCCCTCTCCTCAGCAACTAGCCCTCTCCTCAGCAACTAGCCCTCTCCTCAGCAACTAGCCCTCTCCTCAGCAACTAGCCCTCTCCTCAGCAACTAACCCTCTCCTCAGCAACTATCACTCTCCTCAGCAACTATCACTCTCCTCAGCAACTAACACTCTCCTCAGCAACTAACACTCTCCTCAGCAACTAACACTCTCCTCAGCAACTAACACTCTCCTCAGCATCTAGCCCTCTCCTCAGCAACTAACACTCTCCTCAGCAACTAACCCTCTCCTCAGCAACTAACCCTCTCCTCAGCAACTAACCCTCTCCTCAGCAACTAACCCTCTCCTCAGCAACTAGCCGTCTCTTCAGCAACTAGCCCTCTCCTCAGCAAGTAACCCTCTCCTCAGCAAGTAACCCTCTCCTCAGCAACTAACCCTCTCCTCAGCAACTAACCCTCTCCTCAGCAACTAACCCTCTCCTCAGCAACTAACACTCTCCTCAGCAACTAACACTCTCCTCAGCAACTAACACTCTCCTCAGCAACTAACACTCTCCTCAGCAACTAACACTCTCCTCAGCAACTAACACTCTCCTCAGCAACTAACCCTCTCTTCAGCAACTAACCCTCTCTTCAGCAACTAACCCTCTCTTCAGCAACTAACCCTCTCCTCAGCAACTAACCCTCTCCTCAGCAACTAACACTCTCCTCAGCAACTAACACTCTCCTCAGCAACTAACACTCTCCTCAGCAACTAACACTCTCCTCAGCAACTAACACTCTCCTCAGCAACTAACACTCTCCTCAGCAACTAACCCTCTCCTCAGCAACTATCACTCTCCTCAGCAACTAACACTCTCCTCAGCAACTAACACTCTCTTCAGCAACTAACCCTCTCCTCAGCAACTAACCCTCTCCTCAGCAACTAACCCTCTCCTCAGCAACTATCACTCTCCTCAGCAACTAACACTCTCCTCAGCAACTAACACTCTCTTCAGCAACTAACCCTCTCCTCAGCAACTATCACTCTCCTCAGCAACTAGCCCTCTCCTCAGCAACTAACACTCTCCTCAGCAACTAACACTCTCCTCAGCATTAACACTCTCCTCAGCAACTAACACTCTCCTCAGCATTAACACTCTCCTCAGCAACTAACCTCCTCAACAACTAACCGTCTCCTCACCAACTAACACTCTCCTCAGCAACTAACCGTCTCCTCAGCAACTAACACTCTCCTCAGCAACTAACCCTCTCTTCAGCAACTAACCCTCTCTTCAGCAACTAACCCTCTCTTCAGCAACTAACCCTCTCCTCAGCAACTAACCCTCTCCTCAGCAACTAACACTCTCCTCAGCAACTAACACTCTCCTCAGCAACTAACACTCTCCTCAGCAACTAACACTCTCCTCAGCAACTAACACTCTCCTCAGCAACTAACACTCTCCTCAGCAACTAACCCTCTCCTCAGCAACTATCACTCTCCTCAGCAACTAACACTCTCCTCAGCAACTAACACTCTCTTCAGCAACTAACCCTCTCCTCAGCAACTAACCCTCTCCTCAGCAACTAACCCTCTCCTCAGCAACTATCACTCTCCTCAGCAACTAACACTCTCCTCAGCAACTAACACTCTCTTCAGCAACTAACCCTCTCCTCAGCAACTAACACTCTCCTCAGCAACTAACACTCTCCTCAGCAACTAACACTCTCCTCAGCATTAACACTCTCCTCAGCATTAACACTCTCCTCAGCAACTAACCTCCTCAACAACTAACCGTCTCCTCACCAACTAACACTCTCCTCAGCAACTAACCGTCTCCTCAGCAACTAACACTCTCCTCAGCAACTAGCCCTCTCCTCAGCAACTATCCCTCTCTTCAGCAACTAACCCTGTCTTCAGCAACTAACCCTCTCCTCAGCAACTAACCCTCTCCTCAGCAACTAACCCTCTCCTCAGCAACTAACACTCTCCTCAGCAACTAACACTCTCCTCAGCAACTAACACTCTCCTCAGCAACTAACACTCTCCTCAGCAACTAACACTCTCCTCAGCAACTAACACTCTCCTCAGCAACTAACACTCTCCTCAGCAACTAACCCTCTCTTCAGCAACTAACCCTCTCTTCAGCAACTAACCCTCTCTTCAGCAACTAACCCTCTCCTCAGCAACTAACCCTCTCCTCAGCAACTAACACTCTCCTCAGCAACTAACACTCTCCTCAGCAACTAACACTCTCCTCAGCAACTAACACTCTCCTCAGCAACTAACACTCTCCTCAGCAACTAACACTCTCCTCAGCAACTAACCCTCTCCTCAGCAACTATCACTCTCCTCAGCAACTAACACTCTCCACAGCAACTAACACTCTCTTCAGCAACTAACCCTCTCCTCAGCAACTAACCCTCTCCTCAGCAACTAACCCTCTCCTCAGCAACTATCACTCTCCTCAGCAACTAACACTCTCCTCAGCAACTAACACTCTCTTCAGCAACTAACCCTCTCCTCAGCAACTATCACTCTCCTCAGCAACTAGCCCTCTCCTCAGCAACTAACACTCTCCTCAGCAACTAACACTCTCCTCAGCATTAACACTCTCCTCAGCAACTAACACTCTCCTCAGCATTAACACTCTCCTCAGCAACTAACCTCCTCAACAACTAACCGTCTCCTCACCAACTAACACTCTCCTCAGCAACTAACCGTCTCCTCAGCAACTAACACTCTCCTCAGCAACTAACCCTCTCTTCAGCAACTAACCCTCTCTTCAGCAACTAACCCTCTCTTCAGCAACTAACCCTCTCCTCAGCAACTAACCCTCTCCTCAGCAACTAACACTCTCCTCAGCAACTAACACTCTCCTCAGCAACTAACACTCTCCTCAGCAACTAACACTCTCCTCAGCAACTAACACTCTCCTCAGCAACTAACACTCTCCTCAGCAACTAACCCTCTCCTCAGCAACTATCACTCTCCTCAGCAACTAACACTCTCCTCAGCAACTAACACTCTCTTCAGCAACTAACCCTCTCCTCAGCAACTAACCCTCTCCTCAGCAACTAACCCTCTCCTCAGCAACTATCACTCTCCTCAGCAACTAACACTCTCCTCAGCAACTAACACTCTCTTCAGCAACTAACCCTCTCCTCAGCAACTAACACTCTCCTCAGCAACTAACACTCTCCTCAGCAACTAACACTCTCCTCAGCATTAACACTCTCCTCAGCATTAACACTCTCCTCAGCAACTAACCTCCTCAACAACTAACCGTCTCCTCACCAACTAACACTCTCCTCAGCAACTAACCGTCTCCTCAGCAACTAACACTCTCCTCAGCAACTAGCCCTCTCCTCAGCAACTATCCCTCTCTTCAGCAACTAACCCTGTCTTCAGCAACTAACCCTCTCCTCAGCAACTAACCCTCTCCTCAGCAACTAACACTCTCCTCAGCAACTAACCTCCTCAGCAACTAACCGTCTCCTCACCAACTAACACTCTCCTCAGCAACTAATCGTCTCCTCAGCAACTAACACTCTCTTCAGCAACTAACACTCTCCTCAGCAACTAACACTCTCCTCAGCAACTAACACTCTCCTCAGCAATTAACCCTCTCCTCAGCAACTAACACTCTCCTCAGCAACTAGCCCTCTCCTCAGCAACTAAACCTCTCCTCAGCAACTAACACTCTCCTCAGCAACTAACACTCTCCTCAGCAACTAACACTCTCCTCAACAACTAACACTCTCCTCAACAACTAACACTCTCCTCAGCAACTAATACTCTCCTCAGCAGCTAACACTCTCCTCAGCAACTAACCGTCTCCTCAGCAACTAACCCTCTCCTCAGCAACTAACCGTCTCCTCAGCAACTAACACTCTCCTCAGCAACTAACCCTCTCCTCAGCAACTAACCCTCTCCTCAGCAACTAGCACTCTCCTCAGCAACTAACCCTCTCCTCAGCAACTAACCCTCTCCTCAGCAACTAACCCTCTCCTCAGCAACTAACCCTCTCCTCAGCAACTAATCCTCTCCTCAGCAACTAACCCTCTCCTCAGCAACTAACCATCACCAGGAAACAGTTTGGTGGAAGTTGAACCTGGGAGAATTTTCCTAAGTTATTAAGGGTTGTTCCACTTTAAGAAAGTATTAGGGAGGTGCTGGAGACAATTGCTCTCTCATTTTCCTGGGCAAGTTTGGTGGTGAAGCGTCCTTATTATTATTTCAAGTATTTTACAAGGGGATGCTTGTCAGTGATACAGGTCTGTAGTTAAGTGCCTTCTCCCTATCTACTTTTTGAAAATTAGTACCACATTTGCCTTCTTCCAGCAACTGGGCAACTCTCCTGTCATAAGTGACTCATTAAAGATCATTGCCAGACGCACGCTGAAGGCCTGTGCTGTCTCTTTTAATATCCACGGTGATACTTTGTCTGGTCCAACCGTTTAGTTATGTCCAGTGTTGTCAACTGTTTCATTACCTCCTCTGCTTTCCCCTCTATAGGACAGTGTAGTTGTTTGCACAGAGTTATTATGATGAGATTTTCTGAGTGGTATAATTTTTAAGCATTACTTATAAGGAATTAATAATTAATTAAAGAATATCTTTAGTTTTCATTATGCTCTAGCCAAGTAAAATTGGAAATGGGACTGGGCATTGTAATATACAAAAAAGCTTTAGGAGAACTTTGGCTGATGGATGATTTAAAAACCAAAAATAAAAAAAACTAAATTATTGCTTACTCCTCTACTGATTTTAAAAATTGCAACTTTAAATTATGAGGCTGTAAATTGCAGCGAGACTCCCCCTTAAGGACTAATACAACATATCCACGCTATCAACAGCGTAGAGCGACGTTTAAGTCAAAATTCCGTTACTAAATTTTACATTTCCTTTAATCTGAAATGACTTACGGTATTCACTAACAAATCACATTAAAGTGATGAATCAGTGAAAAGATCAATAGAAGCCATTATTATGATTAGAACCTGCACACTGCCCTGGAAACACAAACCGAAACTCTCTGTTTCCCGCTTGTTACAACTTGTAATAAAGTTGTTACATCTTGGCTTAACGTGTTTATGACGTATTAGAACGTTGTTACAATTTGCTATTGTGAGATTTTTTTCTTTGACAATTATCAAAAGAATTAATTCCTATTGATGTTACGTTAATGGTAACTACCTCGCAAGAGAGGCAGACCTTAAACAGCAAGAGCTGCCAGTGGCAGATATTTAATCTTAAAGCCTAAGATCATAGGACCGCGGGAGCAAACCGCCAGGTTACACCACACGGGTAACACCTGTCACTTAGGTCGCTGGCTCCTCCTAGTTAACAAAGTAATAAAGGGTAGCCGACAGATTCTCACTTCTTATTTATAGAAGTGTGGTGCTGTGCAATGGACTGAAGCTTTAGATACAGACTTGATATGAACATAAGCAGGCAAAGCGTTGCAGAACATAAAATGTGGGGCAGTAATATTGGAAGGTTTGACGTAAACGACCGTTTTCTATAATATACCCCCCTCCCCGTTCAGCTCGTTGTTGTCGTGAGGGGAGCTTGGTGGGCGGCTGCCGGAGTGTAATGCTCCTTGGGACAGTCCTTCTGTAGCCTTGTGCTCCTGCTGCTGTTCTCTCTAATTGTGCTGAACGACTTTTCCTTTTCCTTCTGTTTCGTTTTTCTCCCCCCCTCTTCTCCTATCTACTTGTCGTTTCCTACCGACCTTTAGCTTGTTTGGTTATTCCTTTGGACTTCTTCTATTTTGACAACGTCTCGAGCGAGGGGAACCTTTTATTGTCAATCCCCCTTTCGTCACTGAACCCGATCTCGACGGACTGTCGGTTCTTTAAGGTGGCGTTTGTGGGGCGTATACTCACGACGCACCCCTAGGAGGCCCCGGCATGATCGGCGATACCTTCTTGTGGCTCCATGCAACCCGTTCTCGCACTTTCTTACAGTCAATATTGACTTATTAAATACGTGCATACGAGACATACTAAACATACTAGTTTATCTTGAAAAACTTCATAGAAAATACCGACCTTACCTAACCTTCTTAGTATGTTAAGATAAGCATCTTATTGCTTCATAATTACAATTATTACTTAACCTATACCTATAACAGGTTAAGTAATAATTGTAATTACGAAGCAATAAGATGCTTATCTTAACATACTAAGAAGGTTAGGTAAGGTCGGTGTTTTCTATGAAGCTTTTCAAGGTAAACTAGTATGTTTAGTATGTCACCTATGCACGTATTCAATAGGTCAATATTAACTAAACGAAAGTGCGAGAACGGTTTGCTCCATGGTGGGTATGGGGGAACATTCATGGATGAATTTGTGACTCTTCGTATTTATGTCATTGAATGTTCCTCTTTTACCCTCTCAGGCTCGTGGGGTGGGCGACCAAGCCCCCGAGTCGGCCTGTATTGGAAGACCAGGCTCTGTAGCCTCCCGCTGTCTTGGGCCCCGACCTTGCTCCTCCTTTCATCCTCCTGACTTCTTCCCCCAGCTCCCCTCCCTCCTCTGTGGTTCGGTCGAGCCTCAAGCCCCCAGTGGTGTCCACTTCGTCCCCTGGTGCGGCTAAGTCTCTCGTTTTGACTACTGCGCCTTTTAACCCCTCTGGGGGTTCTCAACGTCGTCCGCACCACGGCTGCACTCGCTCGATTCCTTCCCGTACTGATGCTTATCAGGCCTTGTTTGATCCCGCTTCATGGGCCAAGTACTTTGATCTCCTTCCTCTTGATTCTGCGCCTCCTGATGATTTCTCCCTCCATCGGCATCTTGTTGATTCCGTGGATGCCTCTGTTACCTTCAACCCCACTCGTCTCGCTACATGTGTCGTTGCTGCTCCTTCTCAGGATGCAGCTTCCCGCTTGGCTGCCTTACCCTACCTTGGCGAGATCCCTGTTTGGGTCTCAAAGAACGCTCGGTTGAATGCCACTGTTCTCCTCCCGCCCCATGTTGGGACCGGTGTTCAGAATCTGCAGGACTGCCACGATGATATTCGGCATATCCTTGATGACCAAGGCCATTCTGTCCTCCAGGTAGACTCGTTTACTCGTCCCCCTCGTGGTCGTCGCCGTCAATCCCTTCGTGTTGTGAAGATTACCTTTGATGGTAGGACCCTTCCACCCTCTGTCACTCTTGCTGGTGCCAGGTGCTCTGTCCAGGAGTACATTCCTTCTCCTACACTCTGTAACAAGCGCTGGAGGTTTGGGCATGGTGCCCTCTGCTGCTCTGGGACTGTCTCTGTCTCTGTCCTTTGTGTGGGGGTGCAGGTCATTCTAAGTCGGAGTGCACTTCTTTCCAGGCTCGTTGCCTCAACTGCGGTGAGGCCCATTCTACCTTCTCCCGTCCGTGTATCCATTACAAGCTTGAGGCAGCCGTCCTCAACTTGAAGCACCGGGAGCGTTTGTCTTTTCCTGAGGCGAGGCGCCAGGTTCGCCGGCTCCCGCCTTATACTAACGTCTCTTATGCTCGCGTGTTGCGCTCTTCCTCTCCTCGTCCTTCCCACCTTCCTCAGACTCGCAACCGTTTCCGGGCTTTGGACCCTGATACGCCCACTGCCCCCTCCTCTGTCCCTTTGAGTTCTGTCACGAAGGGTCCCCCTCCTGGTCCTCTGTCTGAGGTTCCTCTTCTTTCTACCCGGTCTGTCATGTCTCCTGTGTCGTCTTCCTCATCTCCCTCTGATCCTCCTTCCCATCCTTCTCCTCCGTCTATTGACTCTCCCCACCGCCTGTCAGTGCGGGCTGATGTCCATCGCTCTCCTACTGGCCGTTGTGTGTGCTCTCGTTCAGCTTCTCCTGTTGAGACGCTGAAATCTTTTGCCCAGTACGTAGTTGCTGGGACACCTGTCTCTTTAAGTCAGAAGCATAAGCCTGGCTCCTCTCCTTCCTCCTCCACAGCGGGTAAAAAGGCTTCGCTTTCTTCCTTGCCCCCTACTTCTGCCTTTATCACTCCTTCCCCTCCCATTTCGGTGTTTGTGCCCCCTTTTCCTGCTATGGAGGTTTCTTTGGCCCCCGCTTCCCTCTCGGTTGCTGCCCTTGCTGAGGTGCACTCCCCTCTTTCTCCTCTCCCTCTTCCTGCTGCTGTCCTTGACTGCTCCTCTCGGTTGTCTCCTCCTCTTCCTCCTCCTCCTTCAGGTCCCCGCCCGTCCGCCTCTGGTCTGTTCTCCCGCTTCCTTCCCTCCGTCTTTGCTCAGTTTACCCATGCCCCCTTACCCTGACTTTGCTGACCCTGATCCCGACCCTGATCTTCTTTAATGTGCCATGTTGCTCTTTCGCCTTTTTCTTCCTTGTTCTCTGTTGCTGTCCTTTCTCTTCTCGTCGATGTCTATTCTTCAATGGAACGTTCGAGGTTATTACGCCAATTTCCTTGAACTCCAACTTCTGGTTTTGCGGTTTTCGCCCCTTTGTGTCAGTCTCCAGGAGCCGATGCTTGGTGCTCGTCCTGTTCGCTTTCGTGGCTATTCCTTTCTCTCCCCCCCCCCCTCCAGCTGATGTTGGGGCTCCTAACTCTTCTGCTCTCTTGATTTGCTCTGATGTTCCCTTTGTTCCTTTACTTTCTCCTTTGCCTCGCCATTGTCTGCTGCTCGTATCTTTGTGGGGAAATGGTACACCGTTTATTCCATTTATCTCCCCCCTCCCCCCCGAGTGTCCCGCTTTCTCTTCCTGATCTGAAACACCTTCTGGACTCCTTGCTACACCTTGCTACACCTTTTTGAGCCGTTTATCCTCTCGTCTTCCCTGTCTTCTAAATTCTGCTGAGCCCATGCATTTGGACTCGGATTTGTACCCTTTCCTGTCTTGATCTTTCTCTTTGCTCGTCTTCTCTTTACATGGATTTCACGTGGAAGGTTCTTGATGACCTCCATGGCAGTGACCATTTCCCCATCCTTGTTTCCTTTTTCTCTTTTCGCCCTTCCCTCTCCTTCCCTAGGTGGCAGTTTGCTAAAGCGGACTGGAACCTATTTACTCTCAGTGCTGCTCTCTCTGACCTCTCCCTCGCTTTCTCCTCCATTTTCATGACACTGTCTTTGAAGGTGCCCTCCGCTCTCTTCCTCGCTCTTCCTCTCGGGTCCACGGAAGTGCGTTCCCTGGTGGAATGCGGACTGTGCTCGGGCTGTCCGCTGTAAGCGTGCAGCCTGAAAAAGACAACGCCGTCGACAGACGGCCGATTTTTTTCTTTTCTTTCGGAAGGCAAGTGCGGTGGCCCGTAGGGCCATCTGTATGGCTAAACATGCGTGTTGGGCATCTATGTCTCCACCATTACGTCTGAAACTCCTCTGCCACAGATCTGGAAGCGTATCCGCAAGATAGCGGTAAGTTTGTTCCTGATGTTTCACTGGTCCTTCACCTCCATGGTACTCTTGTGGCGGACCCGTTGCAGGTCGCTACCGAACTGGGTTCCCACTTTTCTTCTGTTAGCTCTGGTCTTCATCTTCTCCAATCTTTCCTTCTTCGTAAACCTGTCCTTGAATCTCGTCCTTTAGATTTCTGCACTCGTCTTCAGCTTCCCTATAACGATCCCTTCTCTCTCTCTGAACTTCGTTCTGCCCTGGCCCTCTGCGGTTCTACAGCGGCGGGCTCTGATGGCATTCATTATGAAATGCTTCGCCATCTCCCTCCGTGCACGTCTCAGTATTTACCGAGTCTGTATAATCGGATCTGGGAGTCGTCGTCAGTCCCTGAGGACTGGCTCGATGCCTTTGTCCTCCCTGTTCGCAAACCGGGGTCTCTGGGAACATTCCCTAAAGACTTTCGCCCTATTGCCCTCACAAGTTGTGTATGCAAACTCTTTGAACTTTTGGTTAACATTCGTCTGATGTGGTTCCTGAAACATCACCTCCTCTCCCTTTCTCAATTTGGTTTCTGCAAGTGCCGCAGCACAACAGATGTCCTGGTGAACTTGGTGGTCTATATTCGTACTGCTTTTGCAGCGAAGACCTCCGTTGTTGCCGTCCTTTTTGACATGGAAAAGGCTTACGACACCACTTGGCGATATCATATTCTATCCCAGCTTCATTCTGTTGGCCTTCGTGGTCATCTCCCTCTCTTTCTCCACAGCTTCCTCTCTAGTCGTTCCTTTCGGGACAGGCTTGGTACTGCTCTCTCTGCCTCTTTTCAGCAATACGAAGGTGTGCCCCAGGGCAGTGTTCTGAGCACTACTCTTTTTCTGGTTGCCCTCAATGGTCTTCTTTCCTCTCTTCCTTCAGGTGTCTTCTCCGTTCTCTATGTCGATGATCTTACCCTTTGCTGTCAGGGTGATGATTCGCCTCTCCTTCAGCACCGGCTTCAACTTGCGATTGATGCCGTGTCATCTTGGGCCACCGATCATGGCTTAAAGTTCTCTACTACTAAGACTTGTGCCATGACTTTTACTCGGAAACGGGTCGTTCTTCGTCCCTCTTTGTCACTTTATGGTCATCCCCTTGAGTACAAAGATTCCGCGTAGCTTATGGCGTTATTCTTTGACACCCGTTTGTCTTGGTCTCCCCATATCTCTTACCTCCATGTTGAGTGCTCTAAGGCTCTTACCCTCCTTCGGGTATTGTCCCATACTTCTTGGGGAGCGGATAGGCGCACTCTCCTTGCTTTACATTCCTTTCTCGTCCTGTCTAAGCTCGATTATGGTTGCCCTGCTTAGTCGGTCTGGTTCTCCTATTCTTCGTCGTCTTGATGCTTTGCACCATACTGGGTTGCGCCTCGGTTCTGGTGCCTTTTGTTCGACTCCCGTCCTCAGCTTGTATGTTGACACTGGCTTCCTGTCTCTCCAGGACCGCCGTGATCGCTACTGTCTTCGCTGTCTTGCGCGGTCCTTGCAACATCCTTCCTCTCGCTTCTGTCGTGCTTTAACTTTTACCCCTCCTGCGGTTCCTGTTCCTCTTCACCACCTTCCTCTTTCTGTCCAGTTGTCTCGCTTACAGGATTCTCTTTCCATTCGTATTTCTATTATTTCTCCTTGTGTTGTTTCTTCTTTGCCTCTGTGAAGAGTCTCCCTTCCGCAGTTTTGTACATCCTTGATCCGCATCCCTAATGCTTTTACCCCTCCTACGGTTCTAAAACGCCTTTTCCTTGATCACTTTTCTTCTCGCTCCCACTCCGTTTCCGTCTTCACCGATGGGACTAAGTCTGCGGACAGCGTTGACAACTCTGTTGTTTTTCCTGATCACACTTATATGTGTCACTTGCCTCCGGAGACTAGCATCTTCACAGCAGAGCTTTATGCTATTCTTTATGCTCTTCGTCTCCTGCTTTCTCGTTGTCAATCTTCCTTTGTGGTTGTTGTTGACTCTCGTAGTGCCCTCATGGCTCTCGGGTCCTTTAATCCGGTTCATCCAGTTGTTGTCGAGATCCAGTATTGGCTGTTTCTTGTTCACAGTAAATTTAAGTCGGTTGAGTTTTTGTTGGGGTGCCAGCCATATTGGCGTCTCTTTAAATGAGCGTGCGGATGCTGCCGCCAGGGAAGCTGTCCACTCTTGTCCTATCTCTCGAAAAGGTATTCCTTATTCCGACTTTTACCCGGATATCCATTCCTCCATTCTTACCAGTCGGCAGGCTTATTGGTCGTCTGTTACTGGTAACAAACTACGTTCTCTTAAAAGTTGTCCCTCGTGGCCGTGTTCCTACCACTGTAACCGGCGATGGGAAACGGCTCTGGCGAGCTTGCGTATTGGCCATACTCGCTTAACTCTTGGACACTTGATGCAGCGCCGCCCTGCTCCTTAATATCCTAATTGCATTGTCCCTCTTACGGTCGTGCATATCCTTGTTGAATGTCTCGACTTCCGGGATGAGCATGTGTCTTGTTTTCCGACTGTCCTCCGCGGTCGCTTGTCTCTCGATAGTATTCTTGGTGACTCTGATACTTTTTTTGGTGATATTTAGCGCCCTCTGATTATCCCACACATTTGATGGTGCTACATAGCCTTCCCGGTTTGGTGCCTTCTTTTGATAATTACTTCTATGATATAACAATTTATTCACCAAAAACTAGAACTACTGCAACAAAGAGTTCACGTTACTTACTGTCACTCCCGTGGCGCATTAAAGAACAGCTATTCAACAGCCTGATGGACGCACGGTCTCCTTATCCCGTCGTCGCTGACTGACTATATGACACTAACTGAACAAAGTAGTGCCCACTAGTGACGCAAGCTAGCAATCAATATTGTCACGGCTTCACAGTGAACCAATACTATAATCACAAAACTTGACTGGTGCTCGCTGCTCTACAACGATGGTACCAAGTAACAAGGCGGTTAATCCAAGAATGATAACCCCTTATAAAACATCTTACGTTAATACTTGCCTCTCAGGACAGTCAACAACAAGAGTTACACTAATTGAATTTAAAAAATTACGTTAACCACACACGTGTCTCACGACACACAAATGGCAGCAATAACTCGTAAATCAAATAATTACATCAACATGAAAGTCAAACCTTCGGTGAGTAATTCGCAATTAATTAATGAATACAACAGCCTATTAATTTAGACGAGTATTGATAAAGCCTACTGTCTCTCAACTGACAGTTCACTTCCGGTCTTACGACAAGATTACCTTAACGAGGGTCGACTACTGTACCACACAAGGTTACAACACACTCCGTGTAAACAACATTAACACCTTGTGAATTCACTAAGTGGCGGGTACTAATGCCCCTTAATTAGCAACGAATGCTTAATCCCTCTGCCCACAGACAGGTCTGATCAGTCCAACGAATTAAAACGGCTTAATTACAGCGCAATTACTCCGATCATAACAGACCGGACAACCCCTTACGTTAATCAAGATGACAGACGGCAGATGTCACTAACACACAACGATAACAGCCTCATTCAGTCCAGTAGCTCTGGAGTCTCACGATTACGCGGCTTAGATGAGAAAGTTCTCAATGCTAAATCGTCGGATTCTTATGTACGGCACCCGGAAAGATTGCAAGACAATGAGCGGGACTTTAGTAACGCTGCAGGTGGTAGTTCCCGGTGCTTGGCCTTAGCACGAGAAAGTACGTCCTTCTCTAGCAACGTTCTTGGTAAGAATAATTTTGCCGCCAAGACGGCCTAGGGATACCATGCGGTACCCCTCAGCATCTTGACCAATCATGGCTCAGCATTCCTGAGGCCCAAGCGACTTGGCCAATATCGTACCTGCCTCACGACGCTGCCCCCTCTCTCACGAGGTAGACACGTGATAGGGGGGGGGGGTGGTCTACGGCCGTTAACCCCCCATACCACCCTCTCTACACTTGACTTGTACAAATTTCCCTGAAAATCAACTCCCTCCTGTAATTTCCTTCACAGACCTGATACAGCGATCAGAATGACATCAATGGCTAGCAAATGTCATGGGCTGTCCAACGACACCCAACACGACTGTGGAAAAGTTATATACAGAAAGTTGAATCACGGTGCACATCACTGGTGCACTGTGCAATTTCGTACTTAATTCAGTGCATGAGAGAGCAGGAAATATGTCCCCTGACATCAACCTCCCACTAAGGGTTTATTTTCACTGGGAGCGAAATACACCCCACCATTTTTACCAGCTCGAGGGTGCACTGTGCACGAGCTGTTGTTGTTGTTGAGTTAGGGGCGACGACGATCGTGGGATCGGATGCGCCCCGGCGTACCCGTGAAGGGTGAATCGCAAAGCCAGGAAAGGCGAAATGCTAAGCAAAACGCGAACGAGTGACGCCAAGCACTAGAAACTAATATGCCACACGGCAAAGCTACGCACAAAGGGAGAGGGCAGAAGCACATAACAGAACAGGGCAAACAAACAGCCAGAAGGGCACACAGCATGTCATAGAGCAAATACACAAGAAATCAGAGCACATACTTGCCCGGGAACTTGGCCCGCGGGAATCTTACATTGAACGCCTCCCAGAGCACCCATTGCCAAGGGTCTCGTCCATCCACCGGGGACGACATAACATCCGGAACCGGGGCAACAAACACCTGCAAACTGGGACCCAGATGGTAGAACTCATGAGGCGAGAAGTCGCCACTCGCCCCCACAGGAAGGGAACTTGCCCCCCACGAAAGCACTCCGGTCCGTCAGACAGCAGTAACTCGGCAATCTTCGACCAGTGACCCGGTGGCATCACAGACGCCGGCAACACGTCCCCCAGGGCCCCAACGCGCACCCGCACCACAAGGGTACCCGCGGCCCCGGGCACACCACCAGACGACAGCAGGGAACCCGGACGGCGTGCATCCTTCCGTAACGTCACCACCAGGCCACGCCCAGCACCAGAGTCCACACCATCCCTGGCAGCGGAAGCCACCACCCCCCACTGCGGAGAGTCCCCCGGCGGAGAAAGAACCGAAGGCACGTCCGAGACACAGGCACCAGCACCGGCAGGCACATGGACCTCCGCCACCACGAACCGCGGAGACATCGACGCATCCGTATCCACACTGTCAACATCCGAAGCCCTACAGTCACTGAAGTCACCAACGTCGGCCCAGGAAGAAGACGAACGCCGGGAACGTTTGGGCACCGGCCGGATATCGTCCGAGCCGGTAAGTGACCCAGAAACACGGGTACCACGAGCCGAAGGAACCGACGCCAGGACGGCAGCAGCCTCTACCACAGGAGGAACCGGGCCACACACAGCAGGAGGCTCCGCAGTCACTCCAGCACCAAGCACATCCGGGACCCGAGTCACGGACACAGGGCCAGGCGCAGCATCAGAAGACGAGGGAGAAGACAGCGACGTCACACAGGGAGCTCCAGGAAGGCCCATGGGAGCAGTTGGAACAGCAACAGGATCAGGCAGACCAACCGACGGTACCTCAAGAACCGGAGGAGGGACGACAAGAACCGGAGGAACGGCAGGCGCCGCCGGGGAAGCTGCAGCAGCAGACGGGACGCGCACCACCTCATCAACATCACCGGAGACTGCCTCCAGAGGGAGCGGCGGGAAATCCTCGTCGCGGAACAAGTTGACAGGAGCAGCAGGGGCCTCAGAGCATCCGGCAGCCTGATGCCCCAACAGGCCACACCGGAAACAGGTACGAGGCTGCCGGGCATAATACACCCGGACGTAGTACCCCATAAGCCGGACAGAAGAAGGTATATCCGACCGCAGGCGCATCCCCAACGTGCGAATGTTTGTACGCCTCCCAGCATACCGCCCCGAGGAGAGCGTGTTCACCCGCACGCTGACAACAGTACCAAAACCCCCGAAGTAACGCCGGAGGAGGTCATCAGGGAATTCCAGGGGCGCACCATGGATACTGACATAAGTCAGGGCACCACTGCGGTCCGAAATCGCCACAGAGCCGGCATCGTCTGGCAACGGCAACGTACGCCCCTCGTACCGACGGAGGAAGTCCCGGTACTCGTCCTCCCCCACGAACTTAATAACAACCCGATGGGCCGAAACTAGCTCCACACCGTAAACAGCTTCCACCGGAACACGAAGCATGTCACACATCACCATCTCGATGGTCGGATAACCAGCCTTACAAGTAAACTCCAGGCCCACGGAGTTCACACGCTGAACAGGAGGAAGATGGCCCCCCATGTCAGAACTGCCACGTCAACGCAGCCAGGCAGGCAACAAAACTGGTAGGGCAATGACGCCCACACCACCTGGCGACCAAAACAGCAAACAACTCCAACAGCCACGGAGGGTCGAGAAACTTCCTCACTCCACGGCTGCCAACAGTCGACTCCTGCACGAGCTGTCACACACACTTTGACAGCTCACTTCCGGCTGGGTAGTGGTGAGTGGAGACTCCGTTTTCTATGCGTCGTCGCTCTGAAAGACTTGGGGGTGACTCCTCCGGTTCGTCCTGGGTAGTATTACTTGACTTTGGCACAGAGTGCTCGGCTCCAGGGCCAGGCTCTAGCCAGCTCGACGCCTCGAAGCTAGGCTGGACCCCAAGCTCTGCAGCTCCGGCTTCAGTCTGTGTCATACCGGACACACTAGCAACACCCACACACTAGTATGGACTACCCGGAGAGGCACTATCATCACTCTCCTCTGACCTTGATGACGCATCATCACGTTCCTTATAACGTTTTAACATGTTAACATGGTACTTCTTATTGACCCCACTTACGCATACGACGTACGTCAATGAGTGACTGCACTCAGTGATGGTGAAGGGTCCCTTCCACTGTAGCAGGAGCTTGTTCCTGCTTGTAGGGAGGAGTAGGAGTACTTTATCTCCCACCTTAAACTTCCTCTCCCTGGCCTTCTGGTCGTACCTGCTCTTCTGGTACTCCTTAGCCTTGGCGAGTTCCTCCTTGGCCAACTTACACGTCTCTTCTAGACGGTTCCTCAAATCTATGACGTACTCATACGTCGTCTTGGTTTCTGGGGTACAGTCTTCCTCCTCCCATAGGTTCTTCAACACATGCAGCGGTCCCTTTACCGTGCGACCATACAGGAGCTCGAACGGTGAGAACCGGGTACTTGCCTGGGGTACTTCCCTGTAGGCAAACAGTACCGGGTTAATGTACCTTAGCCACTCCTTGGGTTGCTCTATGCACATCTTCCTGAGCATTCTCTTTAGGGTACCATTAAACCGTTCCACCAACCCATTTCCCATAGCATGATAAGGTGTGGTGAATGATGACTGCAACATGAGTAGCCGCCATCATCTCACTGGTGAACTGTGCCCCCTGTCGCTGTGTATCTTCTCCGGTATACCTAAGCGACTGAAGAACCCAACCAATGCTTCCGCCACTGTCACAGTCTCGATATTCTTCAAAGGTGCCGCCTCTGGATACCGAGTAGCGTGATCTACCATGGTCAGGATATATCTGCTGCCGTCTGATGCCCTCGGCTCAATCGGGCCAATTATATCTACACTGACCATCTTAAATGGTTGATCGATGATGGGGAAAGGCTGCAGCTTCCCTGGCTGTACCTTACCTCTGTCAGCGGTGCGTTGACAGGCGTCACACGACCGAGTGTACCGCTGTATGTCCCCAGTCATCCCTGGCCAATAGAACGATGACTGAATTCGTTCACTGGTCTTAGCATGTCCCATGTGGCCCCCCATTACTCCCTCATGACCGAGAGTAAACACTGCTAGGCGGTGCTCTTTGGGGACCAGTAATTGTTCCCAAGTGTCCTGGGGTGTTTCCACCCTTCGCACTAGCTTACCCTTAACCTCCAAGTACTTATACTTGCGCTTATTCATGGAGAAGACCCTACCCTCTGCGGCATGCTCTCTCATCTTCCTGAGTGTGGGGTCTTTCCTTTGGGCTTCCTGGAACTCTTTAGCGCTTACTCCTTTCAAAGAATGTAGTTTCAGCGGCTTGACCACTTTGGTGGGTTGCGCACTCATTGCGCGTGTGGTCACCGCGGCTACTAAAGCCTTGTTCCCCCTGGGAGCAGCAGTGACACCCTCAGTCACCAGGGGTCTTCCCCCTCTCCTCTTATCTACCTCCGAGGCGGTGACCCTTGCCCACCCCCGGGGTTGGCGGGACCTGGCTGGATCAGCTGATCGAGCTCCCACCCACCTCCTTGGGTTTCTACCCGTTTTCTGTTGGCGGAAAGGAGCAGGCTTCCCCTGTTTTCCTTGCGCCTGCTGCCTCTGTTCTTCAGTTTGAAAGGCGGCCATGGCTTGGCTACCAGCTGGCTGGCGCGTGACGTCACCTCCAGCTGGTGTGGGTCCCGTTTTCTGTGAGTCACTTCCTCACTTCCACAGGACCGACTCTTACTGTCTGACACTCTAGTAAGACATAAATCCGCGACACGAATCTTCTCAATATTTCTTACGTTTTTCTTCACTGTCGACGGTAATTGAAAAATTAACTCTCAAATTTATTTTTTACATTTATATTTTTGATCTGATTCCTAAAAGCATTTCGTAAGGCTTCTTACATTTTCAAAGACTTGGTTTACACATAACATACATCACGCTTTTACTTGTTTTGGGAGAGGTGATGTGACACAAAATTTTGGTGAGGTGACAGAACACGAAACAATGGGTATAAACATAAGAATGGAAGTAACTACAGAAGGCCTATTGGCCCATACCTTCTCTTGCTGCTTCTATGTTGGTTCGGGGTCTTGAAATGGGTAGAATATAGTTATGCGTTAATGCGAGTCTCCTGCTATCGCCGTATCTATCGATGATTTCTGTGTTGTTTGTTAAGATTTCTCTGGTGATGGTCTGGTTGTGAGAAAAGATTATATGTTCCCTGATGGAGCCCTGTTGTTTGTGCATTGTTAATTGCCTAGAGAGGTTGTTGTCTAGGCTATATACTGAGTTCTTTGGACCTTACAATCCCCAAGTGGGCATGTGAAGGCATAGATGACCTTGATTTCCTTCAAGGCATTCTGTTTGGTGTCTGGGGGAGTTTTTCATGAGTAGGTTGGCCGTTTTTTTTTTTTTTTTTTTTTGAAATTGTCAATTGTATTTTCTGATTTTTGTCTGTAAGGATAACGTTCCTATTAATGAAATCTTTTAGGACACTTTCCTCCGTTTTATGAGGCGTGGAAAAGAAATTCCTGTAAAACAGTCAAATAAGGGGTACAAGTGTTGTGTTAGGTGAGTCTTTGGAAGTTGCATGACATTTCACCTTTCTTTTCTTGACGTCTTCAACATAACCGCCATGTAACCTGTAAAGAGTCAACTAGGATAACACTTGTATCCCCTATTAGACTGTTTTACCGGAACTTCTGTTCGATTTACCTTCTTTCTTCTTCTTTATTGTGATAGCTGCCCATCCTTCTAGGGAAGGGCAGTGGATTTAACCAGATGAATAAATCTAAATTGTTTTCAAGAAGGAAAACTGAGCTCCTGCCATTAAAATCATACAAGGAGAACCTTCACGACCAGGGGTTAAGGCAGGTATATATGTTAACATAGTTGACCTCTGGGGGGGGGGGTCAATATCCTGGTTTAACAAGGGTGCAAATTATTACGAGACATACACATAACTTGTAAGATCAATGGTCCAATTAGACATGTGTCTGGAGTTACGGCCTCGCCACGGGCAGCTGACCATTGCAACGCTGTCATTACCTCCAGGTTTAGGAGTTTGGCTGGATACCAATATTGTGTGTTTGTCTGTGTCATATATTGTTCTGTTCTGCCTACACCTCTACTCTCTACTCCCGGCTGCCTCCACACTCTTACCCTTTAACACACACACACACACATATATATTTTATATATATTTTATATATATATATATATATATATATATATATATATATATATATATATATATATATATATTATTGTGACGGTAACGCGTTGGTGTTCGGCTGTTCAAAGCTAGGGGTATTGCCTCGTCACATAGAATTAAAAAAAAATAGAAAATCTGGAACTTCGTCTGTGGTGTTGGATATTTCCAACATCGAATACAGCATTGTTGTATTCTCATTACTTATTACTAACCATATTAATATTGTAGTAAGTAAAATTAACAACTCGTAGAATTCTCCTGTACTAATAATTCATCTGTGCATTAGGCTAGAATTCTCACGTCATCTGACGCCAGTATTGCGTCAGATTTCTTTACAGTAAAACACATTATATACAATTTGTGTGAGAATTAAATACGATTCTCCATAATTAAAGCATTCTGTATGCAACTGATTGCAGACGAATTGTTCTCTAACTAAAAGCCGAATAGAGCGTTAGAATCAAAACGTCTACCTCGCGATAGAGTGTACGTCATCAATGAATGCTATGGGGAGACATTAATTCCTCTCCCTTATATCTTTACTATTCTTAAATAGTTAAATAATAATATTCGTTCCTCTAAATAATAAACCCGTCCAGTCTTTAGAGTTTCAAGCGCGAATGCGAGAAATATTAATGTTCAGCCAATAATTTGTGTTATGAACGTCGACTCGGCGTGGGTGGAGGGACGCCATGCCATCCTCAGTACGTCGGGAAGCGGACACGTGCAAGGCCGAAGGAGCAAAGCACGCTTACCGTACTCACAAAGACGCCATTGTCCAGCAAATAGGACAGTGTGTCATCCACAGATGAAAGCCGCCACTGTGAGGCGTGAACGACCTTGCAGATAATATCTTCAACTAGTGCTGGTGTTAAATAAGGGACCCCTAGACTTGGTTCCTGACGACACGTGATCAGCCAACTTGAAACGCATCAATCCAGGATAGGTTCACCGGATGGGATGCGAAATTACGGCAATCTTAATACTTACACAGTGCCCACAGCTAAGTACTTTTATTTGATGCATCATTTACAGGTTTAATAGCAGGGTGATTGCACGTCACGCGGCAGACAACACCTAATAACAGGTGATTAGAATTCTATCTGTAGATATCAATAATCTTGAATATGTATTGAGTAGTTAAATCAATTGCTACTGGTAGTTATTTATCTTGCAGCTCGAGAGACGAATTCCTCATGCTGTCTTCTCCATGTTAACCGTGTCATTCGTCGGTGTACCAGACTTGGAGATTAAGAGGACTGCCAGGGTTATCTAAAGGAATCTATTACCAGCTAAGGCTTATTTCTTTTATCATACTTTGCAATTTGATACATTCAGAATGTTTCAACATAATGTGTGATTTACTGTAACTCATTATTATGCTCATATTCATGTTCTTCTTTGTATGAATAATATTATATTCAACATTATTATAGGATTAGATTATTATTAATGAATTAGTGAACGAACCACACTGATTCCTGGACGTACTGACCTCCAGTAATAACCCCCCAATGTAGGTGTTTGAGGTTTGGTTTTTAATAATACAGCCCATTAATTATTCTTATGATCATACTTTCTAGTCATATCCATAGTCACTGGTTTTCTCTAGAATTTTATCTAATGATCTGAAATTCTCAGTTTCCCTCTTTACTTTAAAAGCGGGTGGTCCTTCGTAATTTAATTTACTACTTTAATTATTAATTAATCAGAATCAAACCCAAATATCCCACATTATGGTCCTTTCGAACCGGATAGGCATTAAATTTATAATTAAAATATTAACCATTAATAGCTAATCCTTGTGTGATAGAAGCTAGACTAACTATTTAATAATTGTGTCAACTAACATTGTAACACATCAGTTAGCCTAGATCACACTAACATATTGCTACTTTTACCTCATGTATAAAGTGGCTTTAGTGGGTCATAGCCAATTACCCACAACACTTAGACCTATACCTCACACCGAGGTGAGAATCTTTAGGTCACCAGGAGCAACAGCTCACAACTTTTACAATAACACCACCCTAACACCTGCGTTAGAGTGGCCTCACCACCTAACCATCATATACTTAGGTGGCAATGACATCCACCCCACTCGTCATCCAGCCGAGGTGATCAAACACCTCAAAAACATAATTTCTTCTTTCAAGCTCATCAGTGAATCAGTAGTATTCACATTAGTGGAGCCTCGCCAACCAAGCCAAGATAATCGTTGGGGAGTAACTCCGGAATACTACCTGAGAGCTGCTAAGTACATAAATTTCAGGCTGAAAAAACGAGTGAGATTGGATGCCACATATACAATTTACAGCCAGACCTTACAGACAGAACCTGACCAGAGACGGTGTACATTTGTCAGGGGAATCTAGGTTGCATGTGGTTGACAAGTTAATTAACACCATCAACCATCACAAAAGGCTGTGGCTAGCAAGCCAAACTTAACTGTACATAATTATTCACCTGTGTGTGCAAGAGCACTCTTATAAAACAAAAACCCAAAAATACAGCACAACTATATTTACCTTATTGCACCACAATAATCTTTACCCATGTTATTAGGTAGAATTTAGGCTGAGATTGTGCTGAATTTGGTACAAGCCCAGACTAAATAATTTTATAGTTCTTAGTTAGGAATTATTACGACTAGATCTAAAACTAGTCAGTGTTGTGTATATATTACATTATTGTGCTGACCCTCTACAGGGTGGGATAAATTTTGAGATAACTCTGATTGGAGTATCTCCATAATATTTCTCTTGTATGCATTATTTTGTGTATCTATTTTGTGTATTGCTGGATTATCTCCATTAACTCTGATGGTGATAAGGATGAGCTAACCGGACGAGAACTAATGGTGGAGTTCAGACAGTACACAAAATATCTAGCTATTTGTTGTTAGGTAGGTAGGTACATTCAACCTCAAGTGAGGTAAACCATAAAGTAGTCACCTTAATTTAGGCTACAATTAATGTTACCTGTTCACTAATGAACAAGTATCCAAGCTTCATTAGTAATACATACCCTAACACTGTGAAGTTTGAACCTAAGCCCAACATGGCTACTCCTGAACAATTGAGGAGAACCTACATTGGCCTTAAAGGTCACTTGACCAGATTAATCAATAAGGCTGATGACTTAACTAAAGATAATCCCATTGACTCTTATCACTTAGAGTCAACAGTTAGATTGGCTGATCTGAAATTTGATCAAGTCAGAACTGCAGGTCAATCTTATCTTGCTCTGCTAAATACTGTAGAAATTGATCCTGATGAAGTAAGTCAAATAGTAACGACATCTCCCAATATGAAGAGGAGACTCATGATAAAATTTTCAGGCTATCTAAATTAGCCAAACAGTCTGGATCCAATGCCAGCAACACTGGGTCTCACTTCAATAATCACTTACCTGAGGTTCGTTTACCTACTCTAGACTTGCCCACCTTTTCAGGATTAGATACAGAAAATTGGGATAATTTTTGGACTTCCTTTGAAGTTCACATCCATAAGAAACAGTCTCTAGACAAAGTTTCTAAATTTTCATACCTACTCAGTCTTCTCACAGGAGAGGCTAAAAAGGTCATACATAACCTTATCTTAATGAGAGTAATTATGAGGAAGCTATAAAACTCCTGAAGTTGAACTATTGCAACAAAGAGTTAAGTATAGCCACCCTTTATTATCAACTAGATCTGAATGCACCAAACAGTAGACCAGAGTCACTTCAAAGCTTCAGACTAGAAGTAGAGTCTCTAGTAAAGGCCTTAGGTACAAGGTTAATATACCTAGTTCTGAATGGTCTATCAAGCTATTGTTACAGAGGAAATTACCTCGAAACGTCTTGACAGAGCTCTGCTCACATTATAATACTGAGTTTCTTACTCTCGATCAGATTTTCGAGGGGTTGAGGATCACAGTTAATAGGTTAAAGACTCATGACAAAATTAAACCTGAGTCCAAACCAATTAATACTGATATTTCAGTCAAACCTAAACAGACTCCAAGTAAGTCTAATAAATATAAATCCAAACCTACTCCATCCACAGAAGAAGTGGAAATGTAGGTACCTACTCAGTATCTCCTTCAGAGATAACTCATGACTTGTCTACTAAAGAGACTAAGTCTATTAATCAAAGAAAGTGTCTGTTCTGCAATCAGGAACACACCACTTATCAATGCTCTGCTTATCCTACGTATAATGCTAGAGTTAAAAGGTTACAGGAATTGCACAAATGCACTAAATGTATGGGTTCTCATGATCCCAAGAAATGTGCAGTACCACTACGTACTTGCAACCGTTGTAACCAGGGTGTACACCACTACGCCTTATGTAGGAAATCTCCTACACCAACTACCACTGGAGAGAATTTTACTAATTCTACTGCAGTGCAATATTGTAAAGTACATCACGAAGTGAATGTACTCGCTACTGAGTCAGGCAACAGTACTACCTTGCCTACTGCTCAGCTTAAATTAATAAACCGAAGATCTAGAATTAACAGTAGAGGTCTCTTTGACCAAGGTTCCCAAAAAACCTTCATCACACAACAGTTGGTAGATGATTTAAATTTAAAACCTACCAAAAGTGTGAAGTTAAACATTTCTGGTTTCCTATCAAATAGTGGACCACGTGACTACAAGGTAGTTAAATTACTAGTTAGACTAGGATCCTCTGCTAGCCCAATCCATGCGGTGGTAGTGGATAAGATTCCTACGGACCTGCAGGTCACAGGATTAGCTCGCACAGCGAGACACCTTAAGCGAAACCGCATGAGGCTAGCGGATCATAAAATAAATTCCGATTGTCTCACAGATATTGGAATATTAATAGGCGCGGATCATTATTACAAGTTTATCACTGGATGCACTAGGCAACATGGTATGAATTTGTTGTCGTCCGCAGGTGGCAAATTGCTCACAGGACCCGTGCTTTTCAGACAAGGTCCAGCGCCCACAAACCAACAAACCAATAATGTAATTGTGGCGTGACTAGGCTTAGAGCAGTCACCCCTACGCTTCAGGGAAATAGCCGAGGACATTGAGTCTGACCCACCAATACATCGTTTGTGGGATTAGATACGTTAGGCATCATCCCTGAGCAACCAAGTCCTGATGATACATGGACTTACCAGCAATATCTGGATACGGTTGTCTACTCAAATAAACAATACTGGGTAAGACTCCATGGAAGTTAGATCATCCCCAACTTCCAGTGAATTATTTTATGGCAGCCTCACAATTGCGGTCTCAATTAACACGACTGCAGAAGCAGCCAGAAAATTAACCATGTATCACCAACTTATCCAACAACAACTTAACAATAAGTTCATTGAAGTTGTTGAACACGATGACCGAAAAACAGGTCATTATTTACCTCACCATGCTGTGGTGAAAGACTCACTGACAACACCTATTCGTATTGTCTTTAATTGCAGTGCTAAAGTAAAGCCTAATAGTGTGTCTCTAAATGAATGTCTCCAAACGGGACCTAGCCTAACACAAAGGCTACATGACGTATTGTTACGATTTCGCACAGGCATTTTTGCCTACACTGCTGACATCAGCAAAGCCTTTCTCCGAGTAGGATTGCAGGAGGAAGATCGTGACTACACAAAATTCCTCTGGTACAAGGATCCACTGGATCCTAACAGTGAAATAATCACCTATCGGTTCGCCTCTGTATTATTTGGTGCTACATCCTCACCGTTTCTTTTGCAAGCAACATTAGACACGCATTTGAGGAAATCAGACAGCCCTTATAAGGCAACCATTAGCGACAACTTATATGTCGACAATTTCCAGGGGACAACTAATGATCAAGCTGATCTGGTAGAAATCTACCATGAGGCTAACCGTGAACTGTTAGGAGCTAATATGCCTCTACAGTCATGGGCCTCAAATAATAAACTACTTAACCAGTTAATTGAGAAGGAATTTCCCGATTATCAGGTACCCAGTAGCTTAAAGGTTCTAGGCGTGGAATGGAACACCAACACTGACGAAATGAATGTCAAGTCAGTGCAAACTGATAACTCAACCCTTACCATGAGAACACTGCTCTCATTTGTCAGTCAACCATTTGACCCTTTAGGCCTACTTAGTCCTATATTAATAAGGGGCAAACTCCTAATGCAGGAGTGCTGGCAACAACATATGGGATGGGATGATCCGTTACCAAGTGAGTTACAAGCCAAATGGCAAATACTCTCAACGGATTTTAATCAGTTAGGTGTTTTGAAATTTCCACGTAATGCCTCAGGACCAAACTTACCCACCAATTTGCACGTTTTTTGCGATGCCTCTGGCAAAGCATATGGCGCAGTAGCCTATTTAGTTAACAGTGCTCAATCAATTTTACTCACATCAAAAGCAAGAGTTGCTCCCATCAAAAAGAGATCCTTACCTCAGATGGAGTTGACTGCATTGCTAGTGGGAGTAAGGTTGGCCCATTGCCTGGCAAAGACACTCAGTAATATCCACTTTGGTGAGATTGTAGTGTGGTCAGACAACGAGGCAGTCTTACAATGGGTAAGAAACAATAACAACAAAACTCCTTACGTCAGTAATCGCGTCAGGGAGATTCATGATTTATCCGCAGGTTATAAGTTTAGACATGTCCCTACTAAGGACAATCCTGCAGATTATTTGTCAAGAGGATTGACATTAAAACAACTTGTCAAATCTTCGCTGTGGTTCAATGGACCTTCATGGCTTGTTGGTGGTCAGTGGCCCAAACAAAAGCCACAAGTCATCGTGACCAATATCACCACTCCCATGAAGGACCCAGAGCCTCAGCGAACATTAGCCATTAATCCTCATCATTATTCTAATTTAAGCAAATTGTTACGAGTGACTGCACACGTGTTTGATTTCCTCTCTAAAATAGGAATACGACACAAATTCCCAATCCTGTTCATTATTGGATTAAGCGGGCGCAGCAAGAGACTTACGGAAGCGAATTTGAGAATCTTCCGGATAAACTCACTAAATCTCTGGGCATCTGGTACGATGTCAACACTCATAACATACTACGATGTGGAGGACGTTTGCTACATGCAAAGATTGACTTAGACACTAAGAACCCAATCCTTTTACCTCGCCACCACATCATAACTAAACTTTTTGTCTTACATCACCATCAATATGGTACCCTACATGGTGGAGTTTTAGATACTCTCACCGATCTTAGACAAAGTACTGGCTTCCTCAAGGTCGTCAGACTGTTAAGACCATTATTAAATCTTGTGTAATCTGTAAGAGATACGACGCTAGAGTCTGTCCTTACCCAGGACCTCCTCCACTCCCAGAAGAGCGAGTAGTTCATCTTCGTCCATTCGAAACACTGGAGTAGATTATACAGGAGCCTTACTCCTCACTGGTAACCCAGATAATATACCAGTAAAGGCGTACATTTGTCTCTTTACCTGTGCTACAACCAGAGGCGTGCACTTAGAGGTCACCCCAGACATGAGTGCTGAAGCTTTCATTCAAGCTTTCCGCAGATTTGCTGCCCGTCGATCATGTCCTAGATTAATGATATCAGACAACGGATCTAATTTTGTAGCGGGAGAAAGTTGTTTACGAGAAGTCTGGAACCACCCTGAAGTGCAATCAGTCTTACAAAGAAGACAATGTCACTGGAAATTCATAGCACCAAGAGCCCCTTGGCAAGGTGGGTTCTATGAGCGAATGGTAGGCACAGTCAAAAGATGTCTAAGGAAAACGTTACACCGACAAAAGGTCAGTTACTCAGAACTCCAAACTATTGTTGTGGAAATCGAGGCGCGAGTCAATAACCGCCCGATCACCTACCTGTCTGATGATTACACCCAGAGAGAACCACTGAGCCCTCTCTGATCCCTTAACCGAAGAGGACCCTGTAGACCCATCCCATGTGACCAGAGGAGACTTGGTGGAAAGCTACCAACATCTTTCTAGAGTTATCAACAGGTGGAATGAGGTGTGGACTCGAGAATACCTCACAGCTCTACGAGAATACCACTACGGAGCTTCGAGTCCTTACAATAAGGTACAATTAAAACCTGGAGACCTTGTACTAGTCGACAGTGATGGCCAAGGTCCGAGTGGCCTATAGGAAAAATCGTCACCATCCACCCAGATCGACAAGGTGTCCTAAGAGTGGTTAAAGTCTTATGCAAGGCAACACTACTCTAAAAACTTTAGAGAAGCTGGTTCCCCTAGAACTGACTGAACAAGAATATCAGTCAGATCCAGTTTCCCCAGTAATTTCAGAGACAATGAATTTGTTCCTCCAAGCAACCGTCCCACTAGAGCTGCAGCTCAACAATGTAGCGGAATTTGCGAGCCTATTATAACTCTGAAGAAGAAATTTCCTTCATTTCCCACTAAGAAAAC
>NC_091209.1:26289422-26296922 GCF_040958095.1 Procambarus clarkii
GTACCATACCCCCCCTACATCTGGGGTCCCGGGGTACCACACCCCCTACACCTGGGGTCCAGGGTACCACACCCCCCACACCTGGGGTCCAGAGGTACCATACCCCCCCTACATCTAGGGTCCCGGGTACCACACACCCTACACCTGGGGTCCAGGGGTACTACACCCCCTACACCTGGGGTCCAGGGGTACTACACCCCTACACCTGGGGTCCAGAGGTACCACACCCCCTACACCTGGGGTCCAGAGGTACCACACCCCCTACACCTGGGGTCCAGAGGTACCACACCCCCTACACCTGGGGTCCAGGGGTACCACACCCCCTACACCTGGGGTCCAGGGTACCACACACCCCTACACCTGGGGTCCAGGGGTACCACACACCCTACACCTGGGGTCCAGAGGTACCACACCCCCTACACCTGGGGTCCAGGGTACCACACCCCTACACCTGGGGTCCAGGGTACCACACCCCCTACACCTGGGGTCCAGAGGTACCACACCCCCTACACCTGGGGTCCAGGGGTACCACACCCCCTACATGGGGTCCAGGGGTACCACACCCCCTACACCTGGGGTCCAGGGGTACCACACCCCCTACACCTGAGGTCCAGAGGTACCACACCCCCTACACCTGGGGTCCAGGGGTACCACACACCCTACACCTGGGGTCCAGAGGTACCACACACCCTACACCTGGGGTCCAGGGTACCACACACCCTACACCTGGGGTCCAGGGGTACCACACCCCCTACACCTGAGGTCCAGAGGTACCACACCCCCTACACCTGGGGTCCAGGGGTACCACACCCCCTACACCTGAGGTCCAGAGGTACCACACCCCCTACACCTGGGGTCCAGGGGTACCACACCCCCTACACCTGGGGTCCAGGGGTACCACACACCCTACACCTGGGGTCCAGGGGTACCACACCCCTACACCTGGGGTCCAGGGTACCACACCCCCTACACCTGGGGTCCAGGGGTACCACACCCCCTACACCTGGGGTCCAGGGGTACCACACCCCCTACACCTGGGGTCCAGGGTACCACATCCCCTACACCTGGGGTCCAGAGGTACCACACCCCCTACACCTGGGGTCCAGAGGTACCACACCCCTACACCTGGGGTCCAGGGGTACCACACCCCCTACACCTGGGGTCCAGGGGTACCACACCCCCTACACCTGGGGTCCAGAGGTACCACACCCCCTACACCTGGGGTCCAGGGTACCACACCCCCTACACCTGGGGTCCAGGGGTACCACACCCCCTACACCTGGGGTCCAGGGTACCACACCCCCTACACCTGGGGTCCAGGGGTACCACACCCCCTACACCTGGGGTCCAGGGGTACCACACCCCCTACACCTGGGGTCCAGGGGTACCACACCCCCTACACCTGGGGTCCAGGGTACCACACCCCCTACACCTGGGGTCCAGGGGTACCACACCCCCTACACCTGGGGTCCAGGGTACCACACCCCCTACACCTGGGGTCCAGGGGTACCACACCCCCTACACCTGGGGTACCACACCCCCTACACCTGGGGTCCAGAGGTACCACACCCCCTACACCTGGGGTACCACACCCCCTACACCTGGGGTCCATAGGTACCACACCCCCTACACCTGGGGTCCAGGGGTACCACACCCCCTACACCTGGGGTCCAGAGGTACCACACCCCTACACCTGGGGTCCAGGGGTACCACACCCCCTACACCTGGGGTCCAGAGGTACCACACCCCCTACACCTGGGGTCCAGGGGTACCACACCCCCTACACCTGGGGTCCAGGGGTACCACACCCCCTACACCTGGGGTCCAGGGGTACCACACCCCCTACACCTGGGGTCCAGGGGTACCACACCCCCTACACCTTGGGTCCAGGGGTACCACACCTCCTACACCTGGGGTCCAGGGGTACCACACCCCCTACACCTGGGGTCCAGAGGTACCACACCCCCTACACCTGGTGTCCCACACCCCTACACCTGGGTCCAGGGGTACCACACCCCCTACACCTGGGGTCCAGGGGTACCACACCCCCTACACCTGGGGTCCAGAGGTACCACACCCCCTACAGCTGGGGTCCAGGGGTACCACACCCCCTACACCTGGGTCCAGGGGTACCACACCCCCTACACCTTGATACCAGAGTTAACATCCAAGAACCACCGAGAAGAAGCCTACAGACCAATATCTATTACAAACTCCACAAATCTACCCGCATATCTTCATTTCTCATCGAGTCCTCCTCTATCGTGCAAGAAATCGCTGCCCTACTCCATGGGTACATGTACGAAGCCGCTCATCAGCAGTAACGACAAAACCTAGGAAGACCTATGGACTAATTTCAGGAACCGAGGGGATACAAATAGGAGATCCTCCATCCATTGTAAACTATGATAGTCCCCCATAAAAATCCAGATAAGTCCTCTTAAACGGGACACGGGCACTAAACAAGAATTAGTGGATAACTCTTCCTCTCGTGGTTTTATCCATATATAGCTGAAGCTTTTCACCAAGAACGCGTCACCTTATGGGACGGCTTAAGACCACCTACGGGATTTGCCAGCGTGGCAAATCTTCCCTCAAATACCTGTGATGGATCAAAGATACCTTTGATCATGGATATCTGTGATTATCGTGGATCAAAGGCAGATCACTGAAGGACATCTTAGTCAGCGCCAAGTTTCCTTCACACTGCGACCCGGTGACGGTTGGGGGGTGGGGGTGTTGGGAACAGTAACCTCTTCCAGACTTGTGATAGGGTTAAGGATGACCTGCGACTAAAAGGGAAGTGAAGATGGCTTGAGAGAAATGAGGTAATATTATTGAGTACATATAATACAAAAAATTAAAAAAAAAAGTATTTATTTTCAGGGTAATTGTATAAATTTGTGGCTGGTATTCGTTGGCATCGATGACATTCTTAGTCGTGGCCTCTCTCTTTTAATATTAAATTCAAGTAATGAACAATAAATGTTAATTCATAATGATCCTTCATATATTTTATGTTTTTATGCACATCATTAACTAGAATTTTCTTTCAAGTCTGCAAACTAGAACTGCATATTTTGAATACAAAAATATGTTGCAAAACGGAGATTCTATTTTGTTCGAGTAATATTGGAAGTCATTAGCTATATGATGACCAAACCAAACATCTGAAAGTTGTAGAAACGACAACGTTTCAGTCCGTCGTGGACCATTATCAGCACACGACTTGATAATGGTCGTGGACGGACCGAAACGTCGTCGTTTACTCCATCTTCTAATGTGTAGTTTGGTCATCATATCATCAGCCTCGTTATTGTGACTCATAGTCTGTCATGACCCATACATTTACAACATATTTTTTAAATCTAAACATGCCAGAACGTTTATGTCAACAGCCTCGTGCTAGATTGCGTCCAATAAAAGTTTGTATTTAAGTGTTAAGGTAAGTATTAAGATGAGTAAAATTAAATAATACAATAATTCGAGATATTATCAGCTTTAACAATCAATTTGTCAGTTAAATATCGTCACCTGTATGTGACAGCTGGACCCACCTCCCTCCAGCACAGAGGGAGATGGTCCCAGCTCTAGCTCCTCATCCATTTCTTTACCCCATCTATCCATCCATCAATCCCACCATCTATCTATCCATCCACCTCTCAATCTAACCATGTATCTTTCTCTATCTGTCTCTGTTACAAGAAATATAATTGTCTAATGTATGGTTGGTCGCCAGAGAAAAACGCTTAGTAGTGTTTGAAATGCCAAAAAAAAAAAAAAAAAATAGTTACCCCTTACTCTGATAAAGGACTTTGCGTGAGAAACCTTAAATGCTGTGGAAGTATCATATATTTTACGCAAGTATGGACAAATTATTTATCAAGATATTTAATCGTGTTAATTTTTCGAGATCAGTTAACAATGGTGCATATTACTACAATAAATGTTTTTGTTTGAAACGTTAGTTATGAAGATATTTAGCTGTGTAGCTGGCGGATAGGGGCCAAAAGTCGTCGTGGGTGTCTGAATGTGGCACTGGCACGCTGTTAACTTTAGAACTCTGACGTAACTGATCAGCCTATGATCATCCCCTACCCCAGACCATTCCCTATGGTATTTTAGGTGAGGCTAGCCCTGTTGGGAAGAAAGCTTACTCTCTATTAATTGATTGATATTGAGTTAATAGATTAATTTAAATTAATCGAAGGACCACCCTATTTTTACTGAAAAGGGAAACAGATAAAGATAAGTAATAAGGACTGAAATACCAGTGCCTATGGATAAGGAAACTATTAAAGGTTATTCTTTAAACTTCAATGGACTGTATAATTAATTAATGTTCGAGAATAAACTTTCCGTCCTTCACAAAATGGGGGGTTAATACCAGAAGTAATCTACTCCCAGTACGCTTCATCGAGGCTGGTTCTTCCTCGAATAAAATTAGTAATTTCTACTAAATACTATATTAATAAACATTAGATAAATTGATTAATGGTAAAAAGATTATATGTTGATTAAACAAGAAATTATTCTCATATGACTTCTATGAGGCTATCAAATTACGTTAGATATTTAAAATCAAATAAACTAAATATCCTTGACTGATAATCGATTCTAAATTTCACTCAATCAAAAAATGATTGAGAAAAAGAAAATAATTGAAAAGGGTTCAGCTGCTTGGGTATAATAGTGAACGGAGAGATAGAGGTGCCGTGGCGTCGTCTGCTACTTGCTGCAACATGTGTGCTCGAGCATGGCGTGGTGTTACGGACCCGAGTCCAGCGTCCTAGCACGGAGCAGTGACGACAACGCCATCTGCCAGTCTGCTCCCGAAACCCCCTCCAAATGGACGACGCCATCTAGTGAGGACAGGATATACCGGCCACAGGGGCTGGATTCCCGTCTTAGTCAGCTCATAACATAGCCGCTGCTGACCTCTGGTGAGGTGGCGCTTAGACAACAACGCCATCTATGGAGTGGATAGGTGGACGTTTGTGTCTAAGCCTGTAAGTGAGGTGCCCTAGAGTGTCCCTAGTACTAATGACGTGTCTGATTTCAGAGTCGACCTGGGACTGCTGTATCGGACGATGGGGGCAGTCTACCCAAGGCAGCCAAAGTCTCTCCACGTGTTTGCTGCAGAAGCTGTGAGTCACCCCTGGACGAACACTGTTGAGTGTGTTAGCCTGCCTGTGACGTGGCAGTACCAGGAATCGTCTTATCTGGGGGTTGGCTGGTGGAAGAGACTAGCCACTGTGGTGCTATAGAGAGGAGAGTGATCAGCGGGATCACACGAGGCTCCTGCCTAGGGCTCGCAACCCTAGTATCGGTCGTGGAGTGGCCTACACAGCGGAGCTAATCGGAACCTGCCAGCTACAGGCTGGATTGTGGTTGAAGGCCTCCACGACAGTGCACCCAGTGGGACTGTGATTTGGCTGGCCTGTGGCCAGGGTAGATTTGCCGAGAGAATCGGAGGATTCTTCGTGGGCCAAAGAAGAGAACCAGGGCTACTCATCGTGAGCACCGTGGAGCATCCTATGTCTTTAGAGGAAGACAATTCTGTACATTAGAGTGTATTTATAATCCCGTGTGACTGATTATTATTTATTTATGGTGGTGGTGAAATAATATATTTAAATTAGTGCATTTGTATCCCTTTCCCTTTAATTTACTTGCGTTATGGAACACACCCCCTTGAAAGCCACTACTAACTTGGGGCAGGATACCCAAACTCTAATAACATCAGAGGAGAACCCAGTTGCGACCCAATAGGGCCGTAACACGTGGGAATGAGAGGACCACGACCACTTTCAACACAAGCTGAAATTTCAACTAAATATACCAATTGTTTACAACTACTATCTAGTATCCTCACTATGTCATAGAAGGAATAAAATTAATTCCTTATGGACGTACTTATTGTTTGGGGAGGTCACGTGGCGTAACGATGGACAGCGCACAGTAAAAGATATATAGAGAGATCTCAAGATATAAATAATACTAGGGCACTTAACCTGCTGGCTGTCCACGAAGCAATCCTAGATTGCTACTGGAGCAATTGCACGCTCCTAAGCCGATTAACTGCAAGGGCCTAATGTAGAATTGATGGAAATTCGACTCTCCCGGGACGCACGATGTGATTGTTGGCGTCGCTTGCTCGTGTGCTTACTGGCGAATGCACAAGGCGAATGGCGTCTCCACGCCTCTCTCCCTCAGCCCGTCTCACACATTCACAACAGAATTTAATAATCACGGATAATTCTTTTCCGTGTAATTACTGATGTAATGCGTTAATGAGAACAGGGTTGCAATTGCAGGGAATTAAATAATATCATATTCTCGTTAAATGGTGTTAATCGAGAAATGGAGAGAAATTTTATTTCCTTAATAGCATTCGTACGTAACAGATAAAACTGTTACTTGATGATAATCTAAGTTAATAACTCTCGGTTTTTGGATTATTAGGAGTTATATGATCTGTAGTTAATTATTGCACAGAATACAGGTAAATTTTGAAAACCACATTCAATTCTCTAACATATTGATAATAAATATGTTTAGATGGATATTATCTGACGCAATCCTGCCTCTCGATGTCGTGAGAATATTAGCAATATGCTCAGATAAAGAAATATTAATTTATGTTAGCACTACAGTTAGTAGAATTAATAATTACTGTACTTTGTATACAATAATGACGTATTATAATACAATGGTAGTGTGTCAGTGTTGGAAATTTCCAACAAGCCCCAACCGTCTGGCCTCCAGTTTTTAATAGAAAAGAAGATAGACATTTTCTCTTATAGAATAAATATATAAGAACATAAGAACAAAGGTAACTGCAGAAGGGCTATTGGCCCATACGAGGCAGCTCCTATCTATAACCACCCAATCCCACTCATATACTTTTCCAACCCGCGCTTGAAACAATCGAGGGACCCCACCTCCACGTTACGCGGTAATTGGTTCCATAAATCAACAACCCTGTTACCGAACCAGTATTTACCCAAGTCTTTCCTAAATCTAAACTTATCCAATTTATACCCATTGTTTCGTGTTCTGCCTTGTGTTGATACTTTTAATACCCTATTAATATCTCCTTTGTTATGTCCATTCATCCACTTGTAAACCACTATCATGTCACCCCTAACTCTTCGCCTTTCCAGTGAATGCAATTTAAGCTTTGTTAATCTTTCTTCATATGAAAGGTTTCTAATTTGGGGAATTAACTTAGTCATCCTACGCTGGACCCGTTCAAGTGAATTTATATCCATTCTATAGTACGGCGACCAAAACTGAAGTGCATAATCTAAATGGGGCCTAACCAGAGCAAGATATAGCTGAAGAACCACACAAGGTGTCTTGTTACTAACGCTTCGATTAATAAATCCCAGTGTCCTATTTGCCTTATTACGAACATTCATGCATTGATCCTTTTGTTTTAAATTCTTACTTATCATAACTCCCAGATCCCTTTCGCAATTCGACTTCGCAATCTCA
>NC_091209.1:26304422-26349422 GCF_040958095.1 Procambarus clarkii
AATGGCATCAATAACTCGTAAATCAATTAATTACATCAACTTGAAAGTCAAGCATTCGGTGAGTAATTCCCAATTAATTACTGAATACAACAGCCTATTAATACAGACGAGTATTGACAAAGCCTACTGTCTCTCAACTGACAGTTCACTTCCGGTCTTACGACAAAATTACCTTAACGAGGGTAGACTACTGTACCACACACAAGGTTACAACACACTCCATGTAAACAACAACATCAACACCTGGTGAATTCACTAAGTGGCGATTACTAATTATCTTTAATTAGCTACGAGTGCTTAATCACTCTGTCCGCAGACAGATCTGATCAGTCCAACGAATTACAACAGCTTAATTACAGCGCAATTGACTCCGATCATAACAGACCGTCAACCCCTTACTTTAATCACTCAATTAACGACAGCTCGTTAAATCGTTTAACACTACGTTAGTCTTCACTTGACAATTCCTCCACTGCGTGAACTTCACTGTGACTGTTGCCTTTACACGTCCCTACGTTAATCACAACAATGTTCAACGAAACAAGTGACCCTCGTTAAGTAAATCGTGACCCCCGGTGACGTTAACTGACTTTAATTCTCACGGAATCCTTCACAGTACACAACGCCTTCCACCAAGGTCAAACTTGTCTACGGTTTACACACGTACAACACAGTACATCCTTGCCACTCACGGCAAAACTTGTAAATGACTTCCCCCAGTAAATTATCCACCAATAATTCACACTTTACCACAACACAACAGTAAAATATATAACCAAGGGGAATCTCCCTGTTACCACTTTTCACTGCTGAAAAAGGGAATCAAATTACAGCGAATACATACACGGAACATAGAAAATAGCAGTAAATAACTCACTTTACTCTATCTCTGAATGTGTCACTAGGTGTCTTCACACACGTCATAAATCCCAGTTGGGCCCAATCCTCAACTTGATGACAAACTCACACGTCTCCAATTCCCATTCACCTCCCCAGGTGGTCCCAGGGACAGAGGACAGAGGGAACACTGGGGGCGAACCCAGCTTCAGAGTTTTATTACCCAAACGGAAACAGTGTACTTACATCAATGATGTGGCGCCCCTCTTTCACTCACACATACACGTCAATCACACTCCCACTGCTGCTGCTGGATGATGACGTAGGCGTCCTCACTTCCTACACGTGGTCAGGTGGAGCACAGGGTCCTAGACCACGGGGTTAGCTCTACACACACACAGAGACCAGGATGGCGCAGACACCCCGGCACAGGCAGCCAAGGTTGCGCACAACAGCAGGAATGCGGTACCACGCCCCTTCCACTTGACATGGTACCCAGGATACGACGGCACACGGTGTTACACGGTACACGAGACCCGAGATGGAGTCCTTCACTGTTCCTCAGAACTATAACATTAAGGTTCCTCTCATCACACTGAAACCTTTTCTAGCACGTCTCACAGCAGTATCTTCAAGCACAGATACGATGGACGGCGGATGTCGTTTTTGTAGCCCGATAATTACCACCTCACTCAGTCCAGTTCCTCTAAGATGGCGTCCCACAATTACGCGGCTAGATGACAAGTTCACACGGCTCGATACAAGCCCCTTTCCGATTACCGGATTCTTACGCACGGCACACGGAAAGATAGCAAGATGTAGGCGTGACTTTGGTAACGTTGCAGGCGGTATTTCCCGATGCTTGGCCTAGCACGGGAAACACGTCGTCAGGGTGCAACGTCCAAGGTAAGAATGTCTTTCCCGCCAACATCATGCCTGGGGGTAAAATGCGGTACCCCTCAGCGTCTTGGCCAATCACGGTTCAGCATTTCTGAGGCCCCAGACCCTCAGCCACTCCCGCACCTGCCCCATGACGCTACCCCCTCTCACACGAGGTGGACACGTGATAGGGGGGGGTGGTCTACGGCCGTTAACCCCCCATACCTCCCTCTCTACACTTGACTGGTACAAAAATTTCTCTGAAATCAACTCCCTCCTGTAATTTCCTTCACAGACCTGATACAGCGATCAGAATGACATCAATGGCTAGCAAATGTCATGGGCTGTCCAACGACACCCAACACGACTGTGGAAAAGTTATATTCAGAAAGTGGAATCACGGTGCACATCACTGGTGCACTATGCAATTTCGTACTTAATTCAGTGCACGAGAGAGCAGGGAAAATATGTCTCCTGACAATTTATGGCCATTAATGTCATTAGATAGGGGCGATCCGGTTAGAATACGAACTGCCTCTTAATAAAAGGTAATGAAGCCTAGGTCTTTATGGTTCCTTGTACAGTGTTTTCTCTGATATAGCTGTCATATATTAGAATTCTGGCTTTACAGCTAGCGCCCTTTTGACAGGTCAAGACGAGGAAGCATGCTTTGTGTATCAGTTACCAGGGTGATGGAAGCTACCTCACACGAGGAAAATTTGGTGTCTACATCCTAGTTATACCTGGTGGACTAAGGCCTGCTGTACAATAAGATAAGGAACCTCTTCAATGTTTAACAATATATGTAGTTTAATACTGTAGTTTGATTGGCTGCACATATATAAATTCAATATAACCCCCCCTCCCTAATGTGCAGTGGATCGATTTGTGAGATTATTGCAGAAATACAGTCCCACTTAACAACATACAAATTGCTATCGAAGTATACAAATTAACATAAATATAAATTCTATATAAATTCATATAAATTAAATAAATATAATCTCACAGGTCGGTTCCCACATTAATAACTGTTAAACTGGGAAATATTATTCTACATTTGTCAAACTTATTTCTAACATTGAAGACGGTAGTTTAATACATATGTATTATCTATCTAGATGCGTAGTAGACAGGTCAGTCGCGTACGGAAAGTGGGAGGGTTTAGGACGAGAAGCGGCCGAACTTTGCTGCCAATCATAAATTGTGTTTTTCCAGTGTGGAATATTTTATGTGCGGATAATTACCATAGTGTCGCATTATTTGTAGGTTAAGAGTGTGACTGAGAGCATAACTTCCGCTGTATGGGCCTCGTGGCTGGTCAGAGTGCTGTTAGTGCCCTGTGTGTAGGCTGTGTGGTGTGACTGTGTGGTGTGACTGTGGTGTGGCTGTGTGGTGTGGCTGTGGTGTGTAGGCTGTGTGGTGTGACTGTGTGGTGTGGCTGTGGGGTGTGGCTGTGTGGTGTGACTGTGGGGCGTGACTGTGGGGTGTGGTGTGACTGAGGGGCGTGACTGTGGGGTGTGGTGTGACTGTGGGGCGTGACTGTGGGGTGTGGCTGTGTGGTGTGGCTGTGTGGTGTGGCTACTGCGTGCCAGCCACACTAGTAGCTGCCAGGGTGATGGCACCAGTTGCCAGCCACACTAGCAGCTGCCAGGGTAATGGCACCAGTTGCCTGCCACACTAGCAGCTGCCAGGGTGATGGCACCAGTTGCCTGCCACACTAGCAGCTGCCAGGGTGATGGCACCAGTTGCCAGCCACACTAGCAGCTGCCAGGGTGATGGCACCAGCTGCCAGCCACACTAGCAGCTGCCAGGGTGATGGCACCAGTTGCCAGCCACACTAGCAGCTGCCAGAGTGATGGCACCAGTTGCCAGCCACACTAGCAGCTGCCAGGGGTGATGGCACCAGTTGCCAGCCACACTAGCAGCTGCCAGGGTGATGGCACCAGTTGCCAGCCACACTAGCAGCTGCCAGGGTGATGGCACCAGTTGCCAGCCACACTAGCAGGTGCCAGGGTGATGGCACCAGTTGCCTGCCACACTAGCAGCTGCCAGGGTGATGGCACCAGTTGCCTGCCACACTAGCAGCTGCCAGAGTGATGGCACCAGTTGCCTGCCACACTAGCAGCTGCTAGGGTGATGGCACCAGTTGCCTGCCACACTAGCAGCTGCCAGGGTGATGGCACCAGTTGCCAGCCACACTAGCAGCTGCCAGGGTGATGGCACCAGTTGCCAGCCACACTAGCAGCTGCCAGGGTGATGGCACCAGTGGCCTGCCACACTAGCAGCTGCCAGAGTGATGGCACCAGTTGCCTGCCACACTAGCAGCTGCCAGAGTGATGGCACCAGTTGCCAGCCACACTAGCAGCTGCCAGAGTGATGGCACCAGTTGCCAGCCACACTAGCAGCTGCCAGGGTGATGGCACCAGTTGCCTGCCACACTAGCAGCTGCCAGGGTTATGGCACCAGCTGCCAGCCACACTAGCAGCTGCCAGGGTGATGGCACCAGCTGCCTGCCACACTAGCAGCTGCCAGGGTGATGGCACCAGTTGCCTGCCACACTAGCAGCTGCCAGGGTGATGGCACCAGCAGGCACTCTGAAGGTCCACACATGTGGCTCCGGCTCTGTTAACACTACAGGTATTCCTCTTAGTCACATGTGTACTCACAGGTCTAAGTTGTTATTATTTAGCGAGAACAGTCATGATACAGTAATTGTGTTTAACAGTAATTATTATTTTACACGTTACACGTGTAATTGACGTGGGTAGTTAATTATTAGTGTGATGAGGGAATTAAGTGCGTGAGTTATGGCGTAAAGTGTCAGAGGAAATTATATAATTATATTACATTTATTAATTTTGATGTTAGTGTTATTTATATAACTAGATGTTTATTCCAAACTTTGTATATCGAGTAAGCTTTAATGTAATATGTATTAGATACATATATCTCAACTGGGGGTCAGGGTTTTAAAGTAATTTGGGAATATACTAGATAAGTTAAGATATATTGGGTTGGTAATGTTAAAAGATTGCAAAATAATGAAGGTTGCGAAATATGGATCAAATTAATTCTGTCGTTACAAGAGTGATTTAATGAAACATAAATTTCTCAAAAGTTTAAATATTACTGTAATATTGGGAACATAAAAATATGGGGAGTCTGCAGACGGCCAATTGACCTAAACCAAACAGTTCTTTACACACAGAAATCACAATAGCTTGATGAATCAAATGAACAAATCCACAAGGGCCGTGACGTGGGTTCGAACCTTCGTCCGAGAGATTTCCCAGACGCTGCCTTAATCGACTCAGCCACGACATGGTAAAAGAATCATGCCTTTTACCATGTCGTAGCTCAGTCGATTAAGGCAGCGTCTGGGATCCTCTCGGACGTAGGTTCGAACCCTCGTCACGGCCCTTGTGGATTTGTTCATACATCTCATATTTACATCCACGCAAACTGAGTCAATATGTCCTACCTACGCTTGAAACAATTCAAGCGATGCCACATCTATTATATAATCCGCAGTTTGTTTCGGAAATAAACACATATATCCTGTTTCAAAACCAGTATTTACCCAGGTCTTTCCTAAATCTAAACTTATCCACTTTATATCCATTGTTTCGTGTTGTATTTTGTGTTGTTCTGTTTGAAACATTAATCATATTACCATCATTATACTCTTTCATCCACCAGTATACTTTAATCATATCCAGCATATCCCTTCCCTCTTTATACAATATGTAAATTGTCCTTCTTTCACCTCTTAGTGAGGAATAGTTTTAGAGCCAGAGATTAATAGTCGCATCCTTCTCTATACGCCTGCAAGTGAATTTATGTCCTATCTGTTATATGTTATATGTCCTATCTTATATGTCTTATCTATTATATGTCTTATCTATTATATGTCTTATCTATTATATGTCTTATCTAGTATATGTCCTATCTATTATATGTCCTATATATTATATGCCCTAAGTATTATATGTCCTAACTATTATATGTACTCACCTAATTGTGCTTGCGGGGGTTGAGCCTTGTCTCTTTGGTCCCGCCCATTTTTTGCTAATACTTCTAACAATAAATCACAATAGATGTCCTATCTATTATATGTCCTATCTATTATATGTCCTGTCTATTGCATGTCCTATCTATTATATGTCCTAACTATAGTACTGGGACCAAAACTGCATGATATATTATGAGCCACAGAGATAAAGCTGGAACATGATATTATATGTTGGCTTGGCTTTGGGCTTAAGGCCTATCAACCTCTGGAGAGTTAGTCTACCTCAGGTACTTACTGACTGGCCGCCAAGAAGACTTTACTTATGGACATAAGACAAGACTAAAGTAAACTTTTAACGTGTATACACCGAGAAGCTGGAGGGTATACCTCATGGTGAGTGAGGTATACCCAGCCTTATTTACGCTTATTTGGATATATTTTTGCTAATACTTCTAACAATAAATCACAATATTTTATTTTCTATATTCCGTTTATTTATGCATTGTACCTTTCACTAAATATTCTCACTAATTATGATTGGTAAGTATTTTATTTTTCAACTTGGCTCAGAACCTTACATTCTGGAACTTTCAAACTTAATTTGAAAGTATTTCTAAATATTTCTAAAAGCTTTTTCATATTTTCTTGGAGTGATTTGTCATAAGAATTGAATTCCCCGAACTATTTTGATATTTTTATGCCAGTTTGGATATCCTACTGTTCAACCCTGTATCGCCACTGAAACACACACACACACACACACACAGGACTGTTTGAGGCTTCAACAAGACCTAGACAAGCTGAAGGAATGGTCAAACAAATGGTTGTTAGAGTTTAACCCAACCAAATGTAATGTAATGAAGATAGGTGTAGGGAGCAGGAGGCCACATACAAGGTATCATCTGGGAGAGGAAATTCTTCAGGAGTCAGAGAAGGAAAAAGACTTGGGGGTTGATATCACGCCAGACCTGTCTCCTGCAGCACATATCAAGTGGATAACATCAGCGGCATATGCCAGGCTGGCCAACATACGAACGGCATTCAGAAATTTGTGTAAAGAATCATTCAGAACCTTGTATACCACATATATCAGGCCAATCCTGGAGTATGCAGCCCCAGCATGGAGTCCATATCTAGTCAAGGATAAGACTAAACTGGAAAAGGTTCAAAGATTTGCCACCAGACTAGTACCCGAGCTGAGAGGTATGAGCTACGAGGAGAGACTACGGGAATTAAACCTCACTTCGCTGGAAGACAGAAGAGTTAGGGGGGACATGATCACCACATTCAAGATTCTGAAGGGAATTGATAGGGTAGATAAAGACAGTCTATTTAACATAAGGGGAACACGCACAAGGGGACACAGGTGGAAACTGAGTGCCCAAATGAGCCACAGAGATATTAGAAAGAACTTTTTTAGTGTCAGAGTGGTTGACAAATGGAATGCATTAGGGGGTGATGTGGTGGAGGCTGACTCCATACACAGTTTCAAGTGTAGATATGATAGAGCCCAATAGGCTCAGGAATCTGTACACCTGTTGATTGACGGTTGAGAGGCGGGACCAAAGAGCCAGAGCTCAACCCCCGCAAACACAACTAGGTGAGTACAACCTAGTACCTAGTACTCCGCGCTCTACGCATCAGCGACCCTCAGTTTCTTGATTCTGAAATTGCCTTTATCTACAAATCATTCTCTCGCCTTGGTTATCCTTTGCATTTCATCAACTGTGCCCACTCTCAAGCTAAACGAAATTTCTTTCATCCTAAACCTGCTTCCAACACTAGTAGCACTGTACTATGCCTTCCCTTCATATCTGAACTCAAAACTTTTACCAATACCTTTCGTCCTCTTGACATTAAACTCGCCTTTCGACAAACTAACACACTTCGTAGCAATCTAGTTCACACTGCTCCTCCTGCTTCTAATGCTGCTGGTGTCTACTCTATTTCCTGTTCATCTTGTCCTCTCCAATACTTTGGCGAAACTGGCCGTACACTGAATGACAGACTTAAAGAACACAAGAGAAGTGTTATGTCTGCAGACACTAACAATGCTCTCTTCTGCCATGTGAGGGATTCTAATCATCCCATTGATTGGTCTTCCTCCAAAATAATCTTTCCTGCCTCTACTCTACACAGACGCCGTCTTGTAGAATCGGCTCTTATTAACAAAGTACCCAACATGAACTTGAGTCCTGGCTTTGTTGCTGTGGACTCTTCCCTTTCACAGTATATACTCAAATGCTCTAATCTTTCTAACAAACGTGACTTAACATAAGCTTTCCCCCTTCCATTTATTTCTTTCTCTTTCCCTTTCTTTCTCTCTTCTCCCTTTTTCTGTTCATTGTCTCCCTTGCTATCCTCTTCTTATTCCTATTACTATCTCCTTCGGTGGTTATAATAGGAGCTGCCCCGTATGGGCCAATAGGCCTGCTGCAGTTCTCATTACTACTATCCCCTACACCTGACTTTCCTCCTCAGCTCTCTCTTGCCTATTTAATGCCTGTCCCTACCTGTCCTCATCACAATCGACTTGAGAATGGTCCAGGACGGACCGAAACGTCGTCGTCCCTACAATTTCTAGTGTGTGGTCTGGTCAACATACTTCAGCCACGTTATTGTGACTCATCGCCTGCATATGGATACCACACGTACGCGTCTTACTCTGTTTAATTTCTTTGATGCTCTACCTTCCTTCAAACGGCCTTTTCGCGCCTTTGAATCCTCCCTTCTTGCCGCCAAGCGTCGAAAGAACCAGCTCAGGTTTCTTAAAGACTGTCTTGCTGAGCAAGTTCTCCCTCATTCTTTATCTCACTTTCTCCAGTTCAACACTTCGGGATCTCCTTTCCCTAAACATGCCCGCCTTCTTCTTCAAGAACTTATTCATGCCACCTCCTTGCAAGTTGACGAGGCTTTTCTTGCTGTTCGTCAACAGCAACGCTTTCTGTCCTCTGCTCTTCCCAGTGATCTATGCAATATCATTTTTCCAATTGCATTTGACACTGCTCACGTCTCCTCTTCCCACCACTCCTCCACACTACACAACAAACTTCAACGCCTGATCTCCAACAGTCCTTGGGCCAAATACTCTCTCTCTGACTGTGTTACCAACCTTTCGTCCTACTCTCTTTCTAAGCACCAGCAAGAACTTCTTGGTCTTGGTCTGTCTTTTGCTACTTCCCCTGGCCCACGCTGTGGCATTGATCTCATTAGTTCCTTTGACAGGTTTGTCAATTCTAACTCTAGTACTCTTTCGGACCTGTCTGCCTTTAGAGGGGCCCTTATCCCCGTTCTTGACAGCTTGTTTTCTAAAAATAACCACCTTCCTCGTCGCTTCCAGCTTGCCCTTGCCTCCCTGAAATCTAACAACTCTATTCTTATCCTTCCTTCAGACAAAAGCAATTCGGTGGTTGTCCTTGACCGTGAGGACTACCTCCGAAAGTCAGATGTCTTGCTCTCCGACTCTCACACTTATGCTCCTCTGACTCCTAACCCTTTGGATCGCCTCAAAACTTCCTTTAACCGCAAACTAAGACAGCTCTCTAGTCGTTGCCCTCCTGACTTTGATCTCATTAAACGTTTCCGTGTCATCTGCCCTTCTCTTCCTTATTTCTATGGTCTTCCTAAGACTCATAAACCTGGTGTTCCTCTTCGTCCTATCATTTCTTCACGGGGCTCTATCAGCTATCCTCTTGCCTCCTGGCTCGCTAAAACCCTGACACCTTACCTTGGCACTTTTTCCCCCTGCCCACCTTCGTCACTCTCAGGACTTCATAGAAAGACTGCGCCTGCAACCCTCTTGTAAAATGCTTAGTCTTGATGTCGACTCTCTGTTCACTAATGTTCCGCTCGATGACGTTCTCTCTTTCCTCAGACAGAAGGCGTCAGATGGTCTCCTTCCTCTCCCACTTCCCACTGACGTTTTCCTCGATCTCATTAGACTCTGTGTTGAATCTAACTCTTTCTCTTTCAACGGTAAATATTACACTCAAACTTTCGGTGTCGCTATGGGTTCCCCTCTCTCCCCTGTTCTTGCTAATTTCTACATGGAATACTTCGAAACTGTTCTTCTTCCTTTTATTGATACTCGTCCCTCTCTCTGGCTTCGCTATGTTGATGACATTTTTGCTTTATGGCCTCATGACCTTAATCTTTTCCAGCCTTTCCTCGCCTCTCTTAACAATCTGGCTCCTTCTATCCATTTCAAAGTTGAGTGGGAATCTAATTCCCTCCTTCCTTTTCTTGATGTTCATGTTCACAGCTCTGTGTCTGGGTTCTCTTTCTCTGTCTACCGTAAACCCATGCATAGTGGCATGTACATTCACTTCTTTTCCTACCATCCTCTTTCTGTTAAGAAAAGTGTCCTCGTCTCTCTCTTCCTCCGCGCTCTACGCATCAGCGACCCTCAGTTTCTTGATTCTGAAATTGCCTTTATCTACAAATCATTCTCTCGCCTTGGTTATCCTTTGCATTTCATCAACTGTGCCCACTCTCAAGCTAAACGAATTTCTTTCATCCTAAACCTGCTTCCAACACTAGTAGCACTGTACTATGCCTTCCCTTCATATCTGAACTCAAAACTTTTACCAATACCTTTCGTCCTCTTGACATTAAACTCGCCTTTCGACAAACTAACACACTTCGTAGCAATCTAGTTCACACTGCTCCTCCTGCTTCTAATGCTGCTGGTGTCTACTCTATTTCCTGTTCATCTTGTCCTCTCCAATACTTTGGCGAAACTGGCCGTACACTGAATGACAGACTTAAAGAACACAAGAGAAGTGTTATGTCTGCAGACACTAACAATGCTCTCTTCTGCCATGTAAGGGATTCTAATCATCCCATTGATTGGTCTTCCTCCAAAATAATCTTTCCTGCCTCTACTCTACACAGACGCCGTCTTGTAGAATCGGCTCTTATTAACAAAGTACCCAACATGAACTTGAGTCCTGGCTTTGTTGCTGTGGACTCTTCCCTTTCACAGTATATACTCAAATGCTCTAATCTTTCAAACAAACGTGACTTAACATAAGCTTTCCCCCTTCCATTTCTATCTTTCTCTTTCCCTTTCTTTCTCTCTTCTCCCTTTTTCTGTTCATTGTCACCCTTGCTATCCTCTTCTTATTCCTATTACTATCTCCTTCGGTGGTTATAATAGGAGCAGCCTCGTATGGGCCAATAGGCCTGCTGCAGTTCTCATTACTACTATCCCCTACACCTGACTTTCCTCCTCAGCTCTCTCTTGCCTATTTAATGCCTGTCCCTACCTGTCCTCATCACAATCGACTTGAGAATGGTCCAGGACGGACCGAAACGTCGTCGTCCCTACAATTTCTAGTGTGTGGTCTGGTCAACATACTTCAGCCACGTTATTGTGACTCATCGCCTGCATAGGTGAGTACAACTAGGTGAGTACACACACACACACACACAGAGAGAGAGAGAGATCAATAATGCTTACCTGGAAAATTGGGAACAAACTCATTTCACTAAATATATTCCATTATACTGTGGGCATGTTTAAATATGATAACATTATATCATTCCAAATGATGACATTCATGTAATGAATGATCTGGATGATCAGTGACATTATTTGCTGACACACTGAACTAATTAATGTTCATAGTAAACTATGATCACTAATATTTTCATATTATGTATAACTTGATGGTTTATACACAAGTATATACTGTTTCCCTTGTATGATTGATGGTATAAGAAATTTATACCATCAAATTTATCCCATTTATACACATCTAATAATATATTATAGAGTTTGACTGGAGGAAAGAATCAAAGCGTCTGCAGCTTGACGAATTATAATTACAAGTAAGTAATTATCAAAAGAAGGCACCAAACCGGGAAGGCTATGTAGCACCATCAAATGTGCAGAATAATCAGAGGGCGCTAAATATCACCAAGGATGCCAATACGAGAACAAAAACGCATAAAGCGAACGATATCAAAAGTATCCGAGTCACCAAGAATTCTATTGAGGGACAGGTGAAGCAAGACGAAAGCATCGCAAGATGAAGCATCGGAAAGCAAGACACACGCTCGTCCTGGAAGTCAGGACATGCACGACCGTAAGAGGTACAATGCAACTAGGACAATAAGGAGCAGGGCGGCGCTCCATCAAGTGACCATGGGTTAAGCGGGTATGGCCAATACGCAACCTCGCCAGAGCTGTTTCCCACCGCCGGTTACGGTGGCAGGAGGACGGCCACGAGGAAACACAACATTTAAGAGTACGTAGTTTGTTACCAGTAACAGACAACCAAGAAGCCTGCCAACGGGTAAGGACTGAGGAATGGATAACCGGGTAAAAGTCGGAATACGGAATACCTTTACGAGAGATGGGACAAGAGCGGACAGCTTCCTTGGCAACAGCATCCGCACGCTCATTTAAAGACACACCAACCCAACTGTTGGCTGGGAACCCAACAAAACTCAACCGACTTCAATTTACTGTGAACAAGAAACAGCCAATGTTGGATCTCGACAACTACTGGATGGACCAGATTAAAGGACCCGAGAGCCATGAGGGCACTACGAGTCAACAACAACTACAAAGGAAGACTGACAACAAGAAAGCAGGAGACGAAGAGCATAGAGAATAGCATAAAGCTCCGCTGTAAAGATGCTAGTCTCCGGAGGTAAGCGACACATATAAGTGCGATCAGGAAAAACAACAGAGTAGCCAACACCGTCCGCAAACTTAGACCGATCGGTGAAGACAGAAACGGAGCGGGAGTGAGAAGAAAAGTGCTCAAGGAAAAGGCGTTTTAGAACCGTAGGAGGGGGTAAAAGCTTTAGTGATACGGGTCAAGGAAGTACAAAACCGCGGAAGAGGGACCCTCCACGGGGGCAAAGAAGGAACAACACGAAGAGAAACATTAGAAATATGAACGGAAAGAGAGTCTTGTAGGCGAGATAACCGGACAGAAAGAGGGAGGTGGTAAAGAGGAACAGGAACCGCAGGAGGGGTAAAAGTTAAAGCACGACAGAGGCGAGAGGAAGGATGTTGTAAGGACCGCGCAAGATAGCGAAGACAGTAGCGATCACGGGGGTCTTGGAGAGACAGGAAGCCAGTGTCAACATACAAGCTAAGGACGGGAGTCGATCGAAAGGCACCAGAACTGAGGCGCAACCCAGTATGGTGCAAAGCATCAAGACGGCGAAGAGTAGAAGGAGAAGCAGACGAGTAAGCAGGGCAACCATAATCGAGCTTAGACAGGACGAGAGAGGAATGTAAAGCAAGGAGAGTGCGCCTATCTTCCCCCCAAGAAGTATGGGACAAGACTCGAAGGAGGGTAAGGGCCTTAGAGCACTCAACACGGAGGTAAGAGATATGGGGAGACCAAGACAAACGAGTGTCAAGGAATAACCCCATAAGCTTTACGGAATCTTTGTACTCAAGGGGATGACCATAAAGCGACAAAGAGGGACGACGAACGACCCGTTTCCGCGTAAAAGTCATGGCACAAGTCTTAGAAGTAGAAAACTTGAAGCTATGATCGGTGGCCCAAAGCGACACGCATCAATTGCAAGTTGAAGCCGGCGCTGAAGGAGAGGCGAATCATCACCCTGACAGCAAAGGGTAAGATCATCGACATAGAGAGCGGAGAAGACACCTGAAGGAAGAGAGGAAAGAAGACCATTGAGGGCAACCAGAAAAAGAGTAGTGCTCAGAACACTACCCTGGGGCACACCTTCGTATTGCTGAAAAGAGGCAGAGAGAGCGGTACCAAGGCGCACCCGAAAGGAACCACGAGAGAGGAAGCTGCGGAGAAAGAGAGGGAGATGACCACGAAGGCCAAAAGAATGAAGTTGAGATAGAATATGATATCGCCAAGTGGTGTAGTAAGCCTTTTCCAGGTCAAAAAGGACGGCAACAACGGAGGTCTTCGCAGCAAAAGCAGAACGAATATAGATCTCCAAGTTCACCAGGACATCTGTCGTGCTGCGGCACTTGCGGAAACCAAATTGAGAAGGGGAGAGGTGATGGTGTTCCAGGAACCACATCAGGCGAACGTTAACCATACGTTCAAAGAGTTTGCAGACACAACTTGTGAGAGCAATAGGGCGAAAGTCCTTAGGGGAAGTACCCAGAAACCCCGGTTTGCGAACAGGGAGGACTACGGCATCGAGCCAGTCCTCAGGGACTGACGACGACTCCCAGATCCGATTATACAGACTCAGTAAATACTGAGACGTGCACGGAGGGAGATGGCGAAGCATCTCGTAATGAATACCATCGGAGTCCGCTGCCATAGAACCGCAGAGGGCCAGGGCAGAACGAAGTTCAGAGAGAGAGAAGAGATCATTATAGGGAAGCTGAAGACGAGTGCAGAAATCTAAAGGACGAGACTCAAGGGCAGGTTTACGAAGAAGGAAAGATTGGGGAAGATGAAGACCAGAGCTAACAAAAGAAAAGTGGGAACCCAGTACGGAAGCGATCGGCAACGGGTCCGCCACAAGAGTATCATGGAGATGAAGGACCGGTGAAACATTGGGAACGAACTTACCCATTATCTTGCGGATACGCTTCCAGATTTGGGGCAGAGGAGTTTCGGCCGTAATTGTTGAGACATAAGATGCCCAACATTCACGTTTAGCCGTACGGATGGCCCTACGGGCCACCGCACTCGCTTTCCGAAAGAAAAGAAAAGAATCGGTCGTCTACCTATGGCAGTGCCTCTTCCAGGCTGCACGCTTACAGCGGACAGCCCGAGCACAGTCCGCATTCCACCAGGGAACGCACTTCCGTGGACCCCGAGAGGAAGAGCGAGGAATAAAGCGGAGGGCAGCGTTGAAGACAGTGTCATGAAAGAGGAGGAGAGCGCGAGAGAGAGGCAGAAGGGAGAGGTCAGAGAGAGCAGCACTGAGGGTAAATATTGTCCAGTCCGCTTTAGCAAACTGCCACCTAGGGAAAGAGAAGGAAGGGCGAAAAGGAAACAAGGATGGGGGAAATGATCACTGCCATGGAGGTCATCAAGAACCTGCCACGTGAAATCTAAGTAAAGAGAAGAAGAGCAGAGAGAAAGATGAAGACAGGAAAGGGTGCGAGTCCGAGAGTCCAAATGAGTGGGCTCACCAGAATTCAGAAGAGACAGGGAAGAAGAAGAGGAGAAACGGCTCAAGAAGGCGACCTCGGGTATTCGTCAGAACATCACCCCAAAGAGAATGACGACAATTTAAATCACCCAGCAGGAGCACAGGCTCCGGCAAGGAGTCCAGTAGGTGTTTCAAAGCAGGAAGAGAAAGCGGGACACTCGGAGGGAGATAAATGGAACAAACTGTGTACCATTTCCCCACAAAGATACGAGCAGCAGAACAATGGAGAGGCGAAGGAAAAAGTAAAGGAACAAAGGGAACATCAGCACGAATCAAGAGAGCAGAACAATTAGGATCCCCAGCAACGGCTGGGGGGGGGGGAGAGAAAGGAATAGCCACGAAAACGACCAGGACGAGCACCAACCATCGGCTCCTGGAGACAGACACAAAGGAGCGAAAACCGCGAAATCAGAAGTTGGAGTTCGAGGAAATTGGCGTAATAACTTTGAACGTTCCATTGAAGAATAGACATCGACGAGAAGGGAAAGGACAACAGAGAACAAGGAAGAAACAAAGGCGAAAGAGCAACATAGCACGTTAAAGAATATCAGGGTCGGGATCAGGGTTACGGTGCATGGGTAAACTGAGCAAAGACGGAGGGAAGGAGGCGGGAGAACAGACCAGAGGTGGGCGGGCGGGGTCCGGAGGAGGAAGAGGAGGAGACAATGGAGGGGAGCAGTGAAGGACAGCAACAGGAAGAGGGGGGGTAGAAAGAGGGGAGCGCACCTCAGCAAGGGCAGCAACCGAGAGGGATGCGGGGGCTAAAGAAACCTCCATAGCAGGAACAGGGGGCGCAACCACCGAAATGGGAGGGGAAGGAGCGAGAGAGGCAAAAGTAGGGGCCGAGGAAGAAAGTGAAACCTTCTTGCCCGCCGGGGAGGAGGAAGGAGAGGAGCCAGGCTTACGCTTCTGACTTAAAGAGACTGGTGTCCCAGCAACCACGAACTGGGCAACGGATTCTAGCGTCTCAACAGGAGAAGCTGAACGAGAGCACACATGACGGCCATTTGGAGAGCGATGGACATCAGCCCGCACTGACAGGCGGCGGGGAGAGTCAATAGATGGAGAAGAAGGATGGGAAGGAGGATCAGAGGGAGACGAGGAAGAAGACACAGGAGACATGACAGACCGGGTAGAAAGAAGGGGAACCCCAGACAGAGGACCAGGAGGTGGATCCTTCGGGAGAGAACCCAAAGGAACAGAGGAGGGGCAGTGGGCGTATCAGGGTCCAAGGCCCGGAAACGGTTGTGAGTCTGAGGAAGGTGGGAAGGACGAGGAGAGGAAGAGCGCAACACGCGAGCATAAGAGATATTAGCATAAGGCGGGAGCCAGCGAACCTGGCGTCTTGCCTCAGGAAAAGATAAACGCTCCCGGTGCTTCAAGTTGAGGACGGCTGCCTCAAGCTTGTAATGGATACACGCACGGGAGAAGGTAGGATGGGCAGTTGAGGCAACGAGCCTGGGGGGAAGTGCACTCTGACTTAGAGTGACCTTCGCCACCACACAAAGGACAGAGACAGTCAGTCCCGGAGCAGCGGAGGGCCCCATGCCCAAACCTCCAGCACTTGTTACCTCCAGCAACATGGGGCGGGAGTAGAATAGTGCCAACACTGGCATTCAACTGAGCGTTCTTCGAGACCCGAACAGGGGTCTCGCCAGGGCAGGATAAGGCAGCCAAGCGGGAAGCAGCATCCTGAGAAGGAGCAGCAACGACACGTGTACCGAGACTTGTGGGGTTGAAAGTAACGGAGGCATCCACGGATTCAACGAGATGTCGATGGAGGGAGAAATCGTCAGGAGGCGCAGAATCAAGAGGGAGATCAAAATATTTGGCCCACGAAGCGGGACCAAACAAGGCTTGATAGGTAGCAGAACGGGAAGGAATCGAGCGAGGGCGGCCGTGACGAGGACGGTGGTGAAAACCCCCAGAGAGAGAGGGGTTAAAAGGCGCAGTAGTTACAACTAGAGATGGAGCCGCGCCAGGGGACGAGGTAGTCACCACTGGGGGCTTGGGGCTCGACCCAACCCCAGAGGAGGGAGGGGAGCCAAGGGAAGGAGTCAGAGAGGCCAAAGGAGGAGCAAGGTCGGGGCCCAATCCAGCGGAGGCCACAGAGCCCGGTCTTCCAACACGGACCAACTCGGAGACTTGGTCGCCCACCCCACGAGCCTGAGAAGGTAAAGCAGAAACAGACGAAACAGAGATTATCATCGCTACGAAAAGGAATATTCATTCACGAATGTGCCCCCACACACACCATGGAGCCACAATTAGAGGCAGGACACCCAACAAGAAGGTATCGACAATCATGCCGGGGCCCCCTAGGGGTGCGTCGTGAGTATACGCCCCACAAACGCCACCTTAAGAACCGACAGTCCGTCGAGATCGGGTTCAGTGACGAAAGGGGGATTGACAATAAAAGGTTCCCCTCGCTTGAGACGTCGGGTACTACAGTTCTACGGGTGCAAGAGTATGCCTCCTCAAGCACCCGGGCGTCAAAATAGAAGAAGCCCAAGGGAAGAACCAGAACAGCAAAAGGTCGGCAGGAAACGACAAGCAGATAGGAGAAGAGGGGGGAGAAAAACAAAACAGAAGGAAAAGGTGCTCAGCATAATTGGAGAGGACGGCAGCAGGAGCACAAGGCTAGAAAAGGACAGAGGACTGTCCCAAGGAGCATCACACTCCGGCAGCCGCCCACTAAGCCCCCCTCACGGCAACAACGAGCTGAGCGGGGAAGGGGGTTATTATTACAAATTGCCGCTATTTATAGTACAAAAAAAAATCCTAGAATTATAGCTTTATAAAAATAAATTGTCGAGAACAAAGTTCTTTTAATTAAATGTTGATTTACCTGAGTGACATGAGTCAAATGTCAGCAACAGTTGAGATGTGATGAATATCAAATTTTGTTTTAATTTTTTTATTATGAAATCATACAACATTACCATGTAAATTAAATACGAGTCATTACATAGTGTATACAGAGTTGTTTATATAAGGAGAGGTATTATTGTTCACGGGTTTTGGAGCTGAATTTTTTGGCACTTTAATTCATATCTTACAAAAAAATAGTTAAATATTAATACCTGATTTAAATTTTCATTTCATATCTATTAAATTTTCATAAAAACACAGCGTCATAGGTACTTCACACGTCTATATTATTTCTATTTTTTGATAAAAGTATTAAATGTTTGTCATTTTTTGAGATTTTCAATTAATTTTGCCCAAATCGTAATAAATTACTTTAATTCAGATAGATAGGGATAAAGAAACAAAAAACAAATCCTTATTAAGCCTACTAATAGCCCAGTCGATAGAGCTTCGGCCTCACACACACGTAGGGTCCAGGGTACGAGTCTCCTAGAGCCCAGGTGAATGGCCTAACAACCCACTATAACAGGAAACCCACTTAAGGTTCCCCCATGACACAAAACCAGAAAAAATATCCGTGGATAAAATAGTTGTCCAAGAGAGAGAAAGTATCCAAGATATCTGCACTAAAGTTCTGGTCACAACTCTCCTTACATCAGGACCTTGAGCGACGCTCCGCCTCTGAGACACTCAAGAAAATTTGTGAAGGTAAACTTTCCGCCTCTGAGATGACTACCAAGTTCTCCGATGCTCTTGATCTTGTTCTCTGACTTTTGCTGAGTAGAAATGGCTTTAGCCGGGTGGAACAGTGTATACAAATTCTTGCACATCTACATAAATCATTGACGACTGGAGGTAATGGAATTAGGCTCCAAGGAACAGATAAGTCTGTGAAAAGCTGTGGTGAAAAGTTAAGGTCAGCAGCGTAACCCTTCACCCTTGTAGAGGCTTCAAGTCATATAGGTACATTTTATATATGTTCCTTCGAGTATTATATAAACTATATCCGTTTAATGTTATTCCTGACAACTCAGCATCAACACGATGCTAAGACTAATATACCTCCCTGAGTACAGAGCTGGGTCCCAGCTCTGTACTTGTGGCAGGGGGGGGGGGGGCCCAGCTCTGTACATGTGGCAGGAGGGGGGATGTCCCAGCTCTGTACTTGTGGCAGGGGGGGGGGGCCAGCTCTGTACTTGTGGCAGGAGGGGGGGGGGTCCCAGCTCTGTACTTGTGGCAGGGGGGGAGCCGGGGCCCAGCTCAGCACTTGTGCCAGGGGGTCCCAGCTCTGTACTTGTGCCAGGGGTCCCAGCTCTGTACTTGTGGCAGGGGGGGAGCCGGGGCCCAGCTCTGTACTTGTGCCAGGGGTCCCAGCTCTGACTATTTTGTGTCTTGTCCTCTCCTCAGCAACTAACCCTCTCCTCAGCAACTAACCCTCTCCTCAGCAACTAGCCCTCTCCTCAGCAACTAACACTCTCCTCAGCAACTAACACTCTCCTCAGCAACTAACACTCTCCTCAGCAACTAACACTCTCCTCAGCAACTAACACTCTCCTCAGCATCTAGCCCTCTCCTCAGCAACTGTCCCCTCTCCTCAGCATCTAGCCCTCTCCTCAGCAACTGTCCCCTCTCCTCAGCAACTGTCCCCTCTCCTCAGCAACTAGCCCTCTCCTCAGCAACTAGCCCTCTCCTCAGCAACTAGCCCTCTCCTCAGCAACTAACCCTCTCCTCAGCAACTATCACTCTCCTCAGCAACTATCACTCTCCTCAGCAACTAACACTCTCCTCAGCAACTAACACTCTCCTCAGCAACTAACACTCTCCTCAGCAACTAACACTCTCCTCAGCATCTAGCCCTCTCCTCAGCAACTAACACTCTCCTCAGCAACTAACCCTCTCCTCAGCAACTAACCCTCTCCTCAGCAACTAACCCTCTCCTCAGCAACTAACCCTCTCCTCAGCAACTAGCCGTCTCTTCAGCAACTAGCCCTCTCCTCAGCAAGTAACCCTCTCCTCAGCAAGTAACCCTCTCCTCAGCAACTAACCCTCTCCTCAGCAACTAACCCTCTCCTCAGCAACTAACCCTCTCCTCAGCAACTAACACTCTCCTCAGCAACTAACACTCTCCTCAGCAACTAACACTCTCCTCAGCAACTAACACTCTCCTCAGCAACTAACACTCTCCTCAGCAACTAACCCTCTCTTCAGCAACTAACCCTCTCTTCAGCAACTAACCCTCTCTTCAGCAACTAACCCTCTCCTCAGCAACTAACCCTCTCCTCAGCAACTAACACTCTCCTCAGCAACTAACACTCTCCTCAGCAACTAACACTCTCCTCAGCAACTAACACTCTCCTCAGCAACTAACACTCTCCTCAGCAACTAACACTCTCCTCAGCAACTAACCCTCTCCTCAGCAACTATCACTCTCCTCAGCAACTAACACTCTCCTCAGCAACTAACACTCTCTTCAGCAACTAACCCTCTCCTCAGCAACTAACCCTCTCCTCAGCAACTAACCCTCTCCTCAGCAACTATCACTCTCCTCAGCAACTAACACTCTCCTCAGCAACTAACACTCTCTTCAGCAACTAACCCTCTCCTCAGCAACTAACACTCTCCTCAGCAACTAGCCCTCTCCTCAGCAACTAACACTCTCCTCAGCAACTAACACTCTCCTCAGCAACTAACCTCCTCAACAACTAACCGTCTCCTCACCAACTAACACTCTCCTCAGCAACTAACCGTCTCCTCAGCAACTAACACTCTCCTCAGCAACTAACCCTCTCTTCAGCAACTAACCCTCTCTTCAGCAACTAACCCTCTCTTCAGCAACTAACCCTCTCCTCAGCAACTAACCCTCTCCTCAGCAACTAACACTCTCCTCAGCAACTAACACTCTCCTCAGCAACTAACACTCTCCTCAGCAACTAACACTCTCCTCAGCAACTAACACTCTCCTCAGCAACTAACACTCTCCTCAGCAACTAACCCTCTCCTCAGCAACTATCACTCTCCTCAGCAACTAACACTCTCCTCAGCAAGTAACACTCTCTTCAGCAACTAACCCTCTCCTCAGCAACTAACCCTCTCCTCAGCAACTAACCCTCTCCTCAGCAACTATCACTCTCCTCAGCAACTAACACTCTCCTCAGCAACTAACACTCTCTTCAGCAACTAACCCTCTCCTCAGCAACTAACACTCTCCTCAGCAACTAACACTCTCCTCAGCAACTAACACTCTCCTCAGCATTAACACTCTCCTCAGCATTAACACTCTCCTCAGCAACTAACCTCCTCAACAACTAACCGTCTCCTCACCAACTAACACTCTCCTCAGCAACTAACCGTCTCCTCAGCAACTAACACTCTCCTCAGCAACTAGCCCTCTCCTCAGCAACTATCCCTCTCTTCAGCAACTAACCCTGTCTTCAGCAACTAACCCTCTCCTCAGCAACTAACCCTCTCCTCAGCAACTAACACTCGCCTCAGCAACTAACCTCCTCAGCAACTAACCGTCTCCTCACCAACTAACACTCTCCTCAGCAACTAATCGTCTCCTCAGCAACTAACACTCTCTTCAGCAACTAACACTCTCCTCAGCAACTAACACTCTCCTCAGCAATTAACACTCTCCTCAGCAATTAACCCTCTCCTCAGCAACTAACACTCTCCTCAGCAACTAGCCCTCTCCTCAGCAACTAAACCTCTCCTCAGCAACTAACACTCTCCTCAGCAACTAACACTCTCCTCAGCAACTAACACTCTCCTCAACAACTAACACTCTCCTCAACAACTAACACTCTCCTCAGCAACTAATACTCTCCTCAGCAGCTAACACTCTCCTCAGCAACTAACCGTCTCCTCAGCAACTAACCCTCTCCTCAGCAACTAACCGTCTCCTCAGCAACTAACACTCTCCTCAGCAACTAACCCTCTCCTCAGCAACTAACCCTCTCCTCAGCAACTAGCACTCTCCTCAGCAACTAACCCTCTCCTCAGCAACTAACCCTCTCCTCAGCAACTAACCCTCTCCTCAGCAACTAACCCTCTCCTCAGCAACTAACCATCACCAGGAAACAGTTTGGTGGAAGTTGAACCTGGGAGAATTTTCCTAAGTTATTAAGGGTTGTTCCACTTTAAGAAAGTATTAGGGAGGTGCTGGAGACAATTGCTCTCTCATTTTCCTGGGCAAGTTTGGTGGTGAAGCGTCCTTATTATTATTTCAAGTATTTTACAAGGGGATGCTTGTCAGTGATACAGGTCTGTAGTTAAGTGCCTTCTCCCTATCTACTTTTTTGAAAATTAGTACCACATTTGCCTTCTTCCAGCAACTGGGCAACTCTCCTGTCATAAGTGACTCATTAAAGATCATTGCCAGACGCACGCTGAAGGCCTGTGCTGTCTCTTTTAATATCCACGGTGATACTTTGTCTGGTCCAACCGTTTAGTTATGTCCAGTGTTGTCAACTGTTTCATTACCTCCTCTGCTTTCCCCTCTATAGGACAGTGTAGTTGTTTGCACAGAGTTATTATGATGAGATTTTCTGAGTGGTATAATTTTTAAGCATTACTTATAAGGAATTAATAATTAATTAAAGAATATCTTTAGTTTTCATTATGCTCTAGCCAAGTAAAATTGGAAATGGGACTGGGCATTGTAATATACAAAAAAGCTTTAGGAGAACTTTGGCTGATGGATGATTTAAAAACCAAAAATGAAAAAATCTAAATTATTGCTTACTCCTCTACTGATTTTAAAAATTGCAACTTTAAATTGTGAGGCTGTAAATTGCAGCGAGACTCCCCCTTAAGGACTAATACAACATATCCACGCTATCAACAGCGTAGAGCGACGTTTAAGTCAAAATTCCGTTACTAAATTTTACATTTCATTTAATCTAAAATGACTTACGGTATTCACTAACAAATCACATTAAAGTGATGAATCAGTGAAAAGATCAATAGAAGCCATTATTATGATTAGAACCTGCACACTGCCCTGGAAACACAAACCGAAACTCTCTGTTTCCCGCTTGTTACAACTTGTAATAAAGTTGTTACATCTTGGCTTAACGTGTTTATGACGTATTAGAACGTTGTTACAATTTGCTATTGTGAGATTTTTTTCTTTGACAATTATCAAAAGAATTAATTCCTATTGATGTTACGTTAATGGTAACTACCTCGCAAGAGAGGCAGACCTTAAACAGCAAGAGCTGCCAGTGGCAGATATTTAATCTTAAAGCCTAAGATCATAGGACCGCGGGAGCAAACCGCCAGGTTACACCACACGGGTAACACCTGTCACTTAGGTCGCTGGCTCCTCCTAGTTAACAAAGTAATAAAGGGTAGCCGACAGATTCTCACTTCTTATTTATAGAAGTGTGGTGCTGTGCAATGGACTGAAGCTTTAGATACAGACTTGATATGAACATAGGCAGGCAAAGCGTTGCAGAACATAAAATGTGGGGCAGTAATATTGGAAGGTTTGACGTAAACGACCGTTTTCTATAATATACCCCCCTCCCCGTTCAGCTCGTTGTTGTCGTGAGGGGAGCTTGGTGGGCGGCTGCCGGAGTGTAATGCTCCTTGGGACAGTCCTTCTGTAGCCTTGTGCTCCTGCTGCTGTTCTCTCTAATTGTGCTGAACGACTTTTCCTTTTCCTTCTGTTTCGTTTTTCTCCCCCCTCTTCTCCTATCTGCTTGTCGTTTCCTACCGACCTTTAGCTTGTTTGGTTATTCCTTTGGACTTCTTCTATTTTGACAACGTCTCGAGCGAGGGGAACCTTTTATTGTCAATCCCCCTTTCGTCACTGAACCCGATCTCGACGGACTGCCGGTTCTTAAGGTGGCGTTTGTGGGGCGAATACTCACGACGCACCCCTAGGGGGCCCCGGCATGATCGGCGATACCTTCTTGTGGCTCCATGCAACCCGTTCTCGCACTTTCTTACAGTCAATATTGACTTATTAAATACGTGCATACGAGACATACTAAACATACTAGTTTATCTTGAAAAACTTCATAGAAAATACCGACCTTACCTAACCTTCTTAGTATGTTAAGATAAGCATCTTATTGCTTCATAATTACAATTATTACTTAACCTATACCTATAATAGGTTAAGTAATAATTGTAATTACGAAGCAATAAGATGCTTATCTTAACATACTAAGAAGGTTAGGTAAGGTCGGTGTTTTCTATGAAGCTTTTCAAGGTAAACTAGTATGTTTAGTATGTCACCTATGCACGTATTCAATAGGTCAATATTAACTAAACGAAAGTGCGAGAACGGTTTGCTCCATGGTGGGTATGGGGGAACATTCATGGATGAATTTGTGACTCTTCGTATTTATGTCATTGAATGTTCCTCTTTTACCCTCTCAGGCTCGTGGGGTGGGCGACCAAGCCCCCGAGTCGGCCTGTATTGGAAGACCAGGCTCTGTAGCCTCCCGCTGTCTTGGGCCCCGACCTTGCTCCTCCTTTCATCCTCCTGACTTCTTCCCCCAGCTCCCCTCCCTCCTCTGTGGTTCGGTCGAGCCTCAAGCCCCCAGTGGTGTCCACTTCGTCCCCTGGTGCGGCTAAGTCTCTCGTTTTGACTACTGCAACTTTTAACCCCTCTGGGGGTTCTCAAAGTCGTCCGCACCACGGCTGCACTCGCTCGATTCCTTCCCGTACTGATGCTTATCAGGCCTTGTTTGATCCCGCTTCATGGGCCAAGTACTTTGATCTCCTTCCTCTTGATTCTGCGCCTCCTGATGATTTCTCCCTCCATCGGCATCTTGTTGATTCCGTGGATGCCTCTGTTACCTTCAACCCCACTCGTCTCGCTACATGTGTCGTTGCTGCTCCTTCTCAGGATGCAGCTTCCCGCTTGGCTGCCTTACCCTACCTTGGCGAGATCCCTGTTTGGGTCTCAAAGAACGCTCGGTTGAATGCCAGTGTTGGCACTGTTCTCCTCCCGCCCCATGTTGGGACCGGTGTTCAGAATCTGCAGGACTGCCACGATGATATTCGGCATATCCTTGATGGCCAAGGCCATTCTGTCCTCCAGGTAGACTCGTTTACTCGTCCCCCTCGTGGTCGTCGCCGTCAATCCCTTCGTGTTGTGAAGATTACCTTTGATGGTAGGACCCTTCCACCCTCTGTCACTCTTGCTGGTGTCATGTGCTCTGTCCAGGAGTACATTCCTTCTACACTCTGTAACAAGCGCTGGAGGTTTGGGCATGGTGCCCTCTGCTGCTCTGGGACTGTCTCTGTCTCTGTCCTTTGTGTGGGGGTGCAGGTCACTCTAAGTCGGAGTGCACTTCTTTCCAGGCTCGTTGCCTCAACTGCGGTGAGGCCCATTCTACCTTCTCCCGTCCGTGTATCCATTACAAGCTTGAGGCAGCCGTCCTCAACTTGAAGCACCGGGAGCGTTTGTCTTTTCCTGAGGCGAGGCGCCAGGTTCGCCGGCTCCCGCCTTATACTAACGTCTCTTATGCTCGCGTGTTGCGCTCTTCCTCTCCTCGTCCTTCCCACCTTCCTCAGACTCGCAACCGTTTCCGGGCTTTGGACCCTGATACGCCCACTGCCCCCTCCTCTGTCCCTTTGAGTTCTGTCACGAAGGGTCCCCCTCCTGGTCCTCTGTCTGAGGTTCCTCTTCTTTCTACCCGGTCTGTCATGTCTCCTGTGTCGTCTTCCTCATCTCCCTCTGATCCTCCTTCGCATCCTTCTCCTCCGTCTATTGACTCTCCCCACCGCCTGTCAGTGCGGGCTGATGTCCATCGCTCTCCTACTGGCCGTTGTGTGTGCTCTCGTTCAGCTTCTCCTGTTGAGACGCTGAAATCTTTTGCCCAGTACGTAGTTGCTGGGACACCTGTCTCTTTAAGTCAGAAGCATAAGCCTGGCTCCTCTCCTTCCTCCTCCACAGCGGGTAAAAAGGCTTCGCTTTCTTCCTTGCCCCCTACTTCTGCCTTTATCACTCCTTCCCCTCCCATTTCGGTGTTTGTGCCCCCTGTTCCTGCTATGGAGGTTTCTTTGGCCCCCGCTTCCCTCTCGGTTGCTGCCCTTGCTGAGGTGCACTCCCCTCTTTCTCCTCTCCCTCTTCCTGCTGCTGTCCTTGACTGCTCCTCTCGGTTGTCTCCTCCTCTTCCTCCTCCTCCTTCAGGTCCCCGCCCGTCCGCCTCTGGTCTGTTCTCCCGCTTCCTTCCCTCCGTCTTTGCTCAGTTTACCCATGCCCCCTTACCCTGACTTTGCTGACCCTGATCCCGACCCTGATCTTCGTTAATGTGCCATGTTGCTCTTTCGCCTTTTTCTTCCTTGTTCTCTGTTGCTGTCCTTTCTCTTCTCGTCGATGTCTATTCTTCAATGGAACGTTCGAGGTTATTACGCCAATTTCCTTGAACTCCAACTTCTGGTTTTGCGGTTTTCGCCCCTTTGTGTCAGTCTCCAGGAGCCGATGCTTGGTGCTCGTCCTGTTCGCTTTCGTGGCTATTCCTTTCTCTCCCCCCCCCCCTCCAGCTGATGTTGGGGCTCCTAACTCTTCTGCTCTCTTGATTTGCTCTGATGTTCCCTTTGTTCCTTTACTTTCTCCTTTGCCTCGCCATTGTCTGCTGCTCGTATCTTTGTGGGGAAATGGTACACCGTTTATTCCATTTATCTCCCCCCTCCCCCCCGAGTGTCCCGCTTTCTCTTCCTGATCTGAAACACCTTCTGGACTACACCTTCCTACACCTTTTTGAGCCGTTTATCCTCTCGTCTTCCCTGTCTTCTAAATTCTGCTGAGCCCATGCATTTGGACTCGGATTTGTACCCTTTCCTGTCTTGATCTTTCTCTTTGCTCGTCTTCTCTTTACATGGATTTCACGTGGAAGGTTCTTGATGACCTCCATGGCAGTGACCATTTCCCCATCCTTGTTTCCTTTTTCTCTTTTCGCCCTTCCCTCTCCTTCCCTAGGTGGCAGTTTGCTAAAGCGGATTGGAACCTATTTACTCTCAGTGCTGCTCTCTCTGACCTCTCCCTCGCTTTCTCCTCCATTTTCATGACACTGTCTTTGAAGGTGCCCTCCGCTCTCTTCCTCGCTCTTCCTCTCGGGTCCACGGAAGTGCGTTCCCTGGTGGAATGCGGACTGTGCTCGGGCTGTCCGCTGTAAGCGTGCAGCCTGGAAAAGACAACGCCGTCGACAGACGGCCGATTTTTTTCTTTTCTTTCGGAAGGCAAGTGCGGTGGCCCGTAGGGCCATCTGTATGGCTAAACATGCGTGTTGGGCATCTATGTCTCCACCATTACGTCCGAAACTCCTCTGCCACAGATCTGGAAGCGTATCCGCAAGATAGCGGTAAGTTTGTTCCTGATGTTTCACTGGTCCTTCACCTCCATGGTACTCTTGTGGCGGACCCGTTGCAGGTCGCTACCGAACTGGGTTCCCACTTTTCTTCTGTTAGCTCTGGTCTTCATCTTCTCCAATCTTTCCTTCTTCGTAAACCTGTCCTTGAATCTCGTCCTTTAGATTTCTGCACTCGTCTTCAGCTTCCCTATAACGATCCCTTCTCTCTCTCTGAACTTCGTTCTGCCCTGGCCCTCTGCGGTTCTACAGCGGCGGGCTCTGATGGCATTCATTATGAAATGCTTCGCCATCTCCCTCCGTGCACGTCTCAGTATTTACCGAGTCTGTATAATCGGATCTGGGAGTCGTCGTCAGTCCCTGAGGACTGGCTCGATGCCGTTGTCCTCCCTGTTCGCAAACCGGGGTCTCTGGGAACATTCCCTAAAGACTTTCGCCCTATTGCCCTCACAAGTTGTGTATGCAAACTCTTTGAACTTATGGTTAACATTCGTCTGATGTGGTTCCTGAAACATCACCTCCTCTCCCTTTCTCAATTTGGTTTTTGCAAGTGCCGCAGAACAACAGATGTCCTGGTGAACTTGGAGGTCTATATTCGTACTGCTTTTGCAGCGAAGACCTCCGTTGTTGCCGTCCTTTTTGACATGGAAAAGGCTTACGACACCACTTGGCGATATCATATTCTATCCCAGCTTCATTCTGTTGGCCTTCGTGGTCATCTCCCTCTCTTTCTCCACAGCTTCCTCTCTAGTCGTTCCTTTCGGGACAGGCTTGGTACTGCTCTCTCTGCCTCTTTTCAGCAATACGAAGGTGTGCCCCAGGGTAGTGTTCTGAGCACTACTCTTTTTCTGGTTGCCCTCAATGGTCTTCTTTCCTCTCTTCCTTCAGGTGTCTTCTCCGTTCTCTATGTCGATGATCTTACCCTTTGCTGTCAGGGTGATGATTCGCCTCTCCTTCAGCACCGGCTTCAACTTGCGATTGATGCCGTGTCATCTTGGGCCACCGATCATGGCTTAAAGTTCTCTACTACTAAGACTTGTGCCATGACTTTTACTCGGAAACGGGTCGTTCTTCGTCCCTCTTTGTCACTTTATGGTCATCCCCTTGAGTACAAAGATTCCGCGTAGCTTTTGGCGTTATTCTTTGACACCCGTTTGTCTTGGTCTCCCCATATCTCTTACCTCCATGTTGAGTGCTCTAAGGCTCTTACCCTCCTTCGGGTATTGTCCCATACTTCTTGGGGAGCGGATAGGCGCACTCTCCTTGCTTTACATTCCTTTCTCGTCCTGTCTAAGCTCGATTATGGTTGCCCTGCTTGAGTCGTCTGGTTCTCCTATTCTTCGTCGTCTTGATGCTTTGCACCATACTGGGTTGCGCCTCAGTTCTGGTGCCTTTTGTTCGACTCCCGTCCTCAGCTTGTATGTTGACACTGGCTTCCTGTCTCTCCAGGACCGCCGTGATCGCTACTGTCTTCGCTGTCTTGCGCGGTCCTTGCAACATCCTTCCTCTCGCTTCTGTCGTGCTTTAACTTTTACCCCTCCTGCGGTTCCTGTTCCTCTTCACCACCTCCCTCTTTCTGTCCAGTTGTCTCGCTTACAGGATTCTCTTTCCATTCGTATTTCTATTATTTCTCCTTGTGTTGTTTCTTCTTTGCCTCTGTGAAGAGTCTCCCTTCCGCAGTTTTGTACATCCTTGATCCGTATCCCTAATGCTTTTACCCCTCCTACGGTTCTAAAACGCCTTTTCCTTGATCACTTTTCTTCTCGCTCCCACTCCGTTTCCGTCTTCACCGATGGGACTAAGTCTGCGGACAGCGTTGACAACTCTGTTGTTTTTCCTGATCACACTTATATGTGTCACTTGCCTCCGGAGACTAGCATCTTCACAGCGGAGCTTTATGCTATTCTTTATGCTCTTAGTCTCCTGCTTTCTCGTTGTCAATCTTCCTTTGTGGTTGTTGTTGACTCTCGTAGTGCCCTCATGGCTCTCGGGTCCTTTAATCCGGTTCATCCAGTTGTTGTCGAGATCCAGTATTGGCTGTTTCTTGTTCGCAGTAAATTTAAGTCGGTTGAGTTTTGTTGGGGTGCCAGCCATATTGGTGTCTCTTTAAATGAGCGTGCGGATGCTGCCGCCAGGGAAGCTGTCCACTCTTGTCCTATCTCTCGAAAAGGTATTCCTTATTCCGACTTTTACCCGGATATCCATTCCTCCATTCTTACCAGTCGGCAGGCTTATTGGTCGTCTGTTACTGGTAACAAACTACGTTCTCTTAAAAGTTGTCCTCGTGGCCGTGTTCCTACCATTGTAACCGGCGATGGGAAACGGCTCTGGCGAGCTTGCGTATTGGCCATACTCGCTTAACTCTTGGACACTTGATGCAGCGCCGCCCTGCTCCTTAATATCCTAATTGCATTGTCCCTCTTACGGTCGTGCATATCCTTGTTGAATGTCTCGACTTCCGGGATGAGCATGTGTCTTGTTTTCCGACTGTCCTCCGCGGTCGCTTGTCTCTCGATAGTATTCTTGGTGACTCTGATACTTTTTTTGGTGATATTTAGCGCCCTCTGATTATCCCACACATTTGATGGTGCTACATAGCCTTCCCGGTTTGGTGCCTTCTTTTTGATAATTACTTCTATGATATAACAATTTATTAACCAAAAACTAGAACTACTGCAACAAAGAGTTCACGTTACTTTACTGTCACTCCCGTGGCGCATTAAAGAACAGCTATTCAACAGCCTGATGGACGCACGGTATTCTTATCCCGTCGTCGCTGACTGACTAATGACACTAACTGAACAAAGTGGTGCCCACTAGTGACGCAAGCTAGCAATCAATATTGTCACGGCTTCACAGTGAACCAATACTATAATCACAAAACTTGACTGGTGCTCGCTGCTCTACCAACGAGGTACCAAGTAACAACGCGGTTAATCCAAGAATGATAACCCCTTATAAAACATCTTACGTTAATACTTGCCTCTCAGGACAGTCAACAACAAGAGTTACACTAATTGAATTTAAAAAATTACGTTAACACACACGTGTCTCAACGACACACAAATGGCAGCAATAACTCGTAAATCAAATAATTACATCAACATGAAAGTCAAACCTTCGGTGAGTAATTCGCAATTAATTAATGAATACAACAGCCTATTAATTCAGACGAGTATTGATAAAGCCTACTGTCTCTCAACTGACAGTTCACTTCCGGTCTTACGACAAGATTACCTTAACGAGGGTAGACTACTGTACCACACAAGGTTACAACACACTCCGTGTAAACAACATCAACACCTTGTGAATTCACTAAGTGGCGGGTACTAATGCCCCTTAATTAGCAACGAATGCTTAATCCCTCTGCCCACAGACAGGTCTGATCAGTCCAACGAATTAAAACGGCTTAATTACAGCGCAATTTACTCCGATCATAACAGACCGGACAACCTCTTACGTTAATCAAGATGACAGACGGCAGATGTCACTAACACACAACGATAACAGCCTCATTCAGTCCAGTAGCTCTGGAGTCTCACGATTACGCGACTTAGATGAGAAAGTTCTCAATGCTAAATCGTCGGATTCTTATGTACGGCACCCGGAAAGATTGCAAGACAATGAGCGGGACTTTAGTAACGCTGCAGGTGGTAGTTCCCGGTGCTTGGCCTTAGCACGAGAAAGTACGTCCTTCTCTAGCAACGTTCTTGGTAAGAATAATTTTGCCGCCAAGACGGCCTAGGGATACCATGCGGTACCCCTCAGCATCTTGACCAATCATGGCTCAGCATTCCTGAGGCCCAAGCGACTTGGCCAATATCGTACCTGCCTCACGACGCTGCCCCCTCTCTCACGAGGTAGACACTTGATAGGGGGGGGGTGGTCTACGGCCGTTAACCCCCATACCACCCTCTCTACACTTGACTTGTACAAAATTTCCCTGAAATCAACTCCCTCCTGTAATTTCCTTCACAGACCTGATACAGCGATCAGAATGACATCAATGGCTAGCAAATGTCATGGGCTGTCCAACGACACCCAACACGACTGTGGAAAAGTTATATTCAGAAAGTTGAATCACGGTGCACATCACTGGTGCACTGTGCAATTTCGTACTTAATTCAGTGCACGAGAGAGCAGGAAATATGTCCCCTGACATCAACCTCCCACTAAGGGTTTATTTCACTGGGAGCGAAATACACCCCACCATTTTACCAGCTCGAGGGTGCACTGTGCACGAGCTGTCACCTACACTTTGACAGCTCACTTCCGGCTGGGTAGTGGTGGGTGGAGACTCCGTTTTCTATGCGTCGTCGCTCTGAAAGACTTGGGGGTGACTCCTCCGGTTCGTCCTGGGTAGTATTACTTGACTTTGGCACAGAGTGGTGCTCGGCTCCAGGGCCAGGCTCTAGCCAGCTCGACGCCTCGAAGCTAGGCTGAACCCCAAGCTCTGCAGCTCCGGCTTCAGTCTGTGTCATACCGGACACACTAGCAACACCCACACACTAGTATGGACTACCCGGAGAGGCACTATCTTCACTCTCCTCTGACCTTGATGACGCATCATCACGTTCCTTATAACGTTTTAACATGTTAACATGGTACTTCTTATTGACCCCACTTACGCATACGACGTACGTCAATAAGTGACTGCACTCAGTCATGGTGAAGGGTCCCTTCCACTGTAGCAGGAGCTTGTTCCTGCTTGTAGGGAGGAGTAGGAGTACTTTATCTCCCACCTTAAACTTCCTCTCCCTGGCCTTCTGGTCGTACCTGCTCTTCTGGTACTCCTTAGCCTTGGCGAGTTCCTCCTTGGCCAACTTACACGTCTCTTCTAGACGGTTCCTCAAATCTATGACGTACTCATACGTCGTCTTGGTTTCTGGGGTACAGTCTTCCTCCTCCCATAGGTTCTTCAACACATGCAGCGGTCCCTTTACCGTGCGACCATACAGGAGCTCGAACGGTGAGAACCGGGTACTTGCCTGGGGTACTTCCCTGTAGGCAAACAGTACCGGGTTAATGTACCTTAGCCACTCCTTGGGTTGCTCTATGCACATCTTCCTGAGCATTCTCTTTAGGGTACCATTAAACCGTTCCACCAACCCATTTCCCATAGCATGATAAGGTGTGGTGAATGATGACTGCAACATGAGTAGCCGCCATCATCTCACTGGTGAACTGTGCCCCCTGTCGCTGTGTATCTTCTCAGGTATACCTAAGCGACTGAAGAACCCAACCAATGCTTCCGCCACTGTCACAGTCTCGATATTCTTCAAAGGTGCCGCCTCTGGATACCGAGTAGCGTGATCTACCATGGTCAGGATATATCTGCTGCCGTCTGATGCCCTCGGCTCAATCGGGCCAATTATATCTACACTGACCATCTTAAATGGTTGATCGATGATGGGGAAAGGCTGCAGCTTCCCTGGCTGCACCTTACCTCTGTCAGCGGTGCGTTGACAGGCGTCACACGACCGAGTGTACCGCTGTATGTCCCCAGTCATCCCTGGCCAATAGAACGATGACTGAATTCGTTCACTGGTCTTAGCATGTCCCATGTGGCCCCCCCATTACTCCCTCATGACCGAGAGTAAACACTGCTAGGCGGTGCTCTTTGGGGACCAGTAACTGTTCCCAAGTGTCCTGGGGTGTTTCCACCCTGCGCACTAGCTAACCCTTAACCTCCAAGTACTTATACTTGCGCTTATTCATGGAGAAGACCCTACCCTCTGCGGCATGCTCTCTCATCTTCCTGAGTGTGGAGTCTTTCCTTTGGGCTTCCTGGAACTCTTTAGCGCTTACTCCTTTCAAAGAATGTAGTTTCAGCGGCTTGACCACTTTGGTGGGTTGCGCACTCATTGCGCGTGTGGTCACCGCGGCTACTAAAGCCTTGTTCCCCCTGGGAGCAGCAGTGACACCTACAGTCACCAGGGGTCTTCCCCCTCTCCTCTTATCTACCTCCGTGGCGGTGACCCTTGCCCACCCCCGGGGTTGGCGGGACCTGGCTGGATCAGCTGATCGAGCTCCCACCCACCTCCTTGGGTTTCTACCCGTTTTCTGTTGGCGGAAAGGAGCAGGCTTCCCCCGTTTTCCTTGCGCCTGCTGCCTCTGTTCTTCAGTTTGAAAGGCGGCCATGGCTTGGCTACCAGCTGGCTGGCGCGTGACGTCACCTCCAGCTGGTGTGAGTCCCGTTTTCTGTGAGTCACTTCCACAGGACCGACTCTTACTGTCTGACACTCTAGTAAGACACAAATCCGCGACACGAATCTTCTCAATATTTCTTACGTTTTTCTTCACTGTCGACGGTAATTGAAAAATTAACTCTCAAATTTATTTTTTACATTTATATTTTTGATCTGATTCCTAAAAGCATTTCGTAAGGCTTCGTACATTTTCAAAGACTTGGTTTACACATAACATACATCACGCTTTTATTTGTTTTGGGAGAGGTGATGTGACACAAAATTTTTGGTGAGGTGACAGAACACGAAACAATGGGTATAAACATAAGAATGGAAGTAACTACAGAAGGCCTATTGGCCCATACCTTCTCTTGCTGCTTCTATGTTGGTTCGGGGTCTTGAAATGGGTAGAATATAGTTATGCGTTAATTGGTTGTTGATTGCTGGTGTTGACTTTGATGTATAGTGCCTCGCTGATGTCGAGTCTCCTGCTATCGCCGTATCTATCGATGATTTCTGTGTTGTTTGTTAAGATTTCTCTGGTGATGGTCTGGTTGTGAGAAAAGATTATATGTTCCCTGATGGAGCCCTGTTGTTTGTGCATTGTTAATTGCCTAGAGAGGTTGTTGTCTAGGCTATATACTGAGTTCTTTGGACCTTACAATCCCCAAGTGGGCATGTGAAGGCATAGATGACCTTGATTTCCTTCAAGGCATTCTGTTTGGTGTCTGGGGGAGTTTTTCATGAGTAGGTTGGCCGTTTTTTTTTTTTTTTTTTTTTAAATTGTCAATTGTATTTTCTGATTTTTGTCTGTAGGGATAACGTTCCTATTAATGAAATCTTTCAGGACACTTTCCTCCGTTTTATGAGGCGTGGAAAAGAAATTCCTGTAAAACAGTCAAATAAGGGGTACAAGTGTTGTGTTAGGTGAGTCTTTGGAAGTTGCATGACATTTCACCTTTCTTTTCTTGACGTCTTCAACATAACCGCCATGTAACCTGTAAAGAGTCAACTAGGATAACACTTGTATCCCCTATTAGACTGTTTTACCGGAACTTCTGTTCGATTTACCTTCTTTCTTCTTCTTCATTGTGATAGCTGCCCATCCTTCTAGGGAAGGGCAGTGGATTTAACCAGATGAATAAATCTAAATTCTTTTCAAGAAGGAAAACTGAGCTCCTGCCATTAAAATCATACAAGGAGAACCTTCACGACCAGGGGTTAAGGCAGGTATATATGTTAACATAGTTGACCTCTGGGGGGGGGGGGGGGGGTCAATATCCTGGTTTAACAAGGGTGCAAATTATTACGAGACATACACATAACTTGTAAGATCAATGTTCCAATTAGACATGTAGTGTGGAGTTACGGCCTCGCCACGGGCGGCTGACCATTGCAACGCTGTCATTACCCTCCAGGTTTAGGAGTTTGGCTGGATACCAATATTGTGTGTTTGTCTGTGTCATATATTGTTCTGTTCTGCCTACACCTCTACTCTCTACTCCCGGCTGCCTCCACACTCTTACCCTTTAACACACACACACACACACATATATATTTTATATATATTTTATATATATATATATATATATATATATATATATATATATATATATATATATATATATATATATATATATACATATATATATATATATATATATATATATATATATATATATATATATATATATATATATATATATATATATATATATTATTGTGACGGTAACGCGTTGGTGTTCGGCTGTTCAAAGCTAGGGGAATGGCCTCGTCACATAGAATTAAAAAAAAATAGAAAATCTGGAACTTCGTCTGTGGTGTTGGATATTTCCAACATCGAATACAACATTGTTGTATTCTCATTACTTATTACTAACCATATTGATATTGTAGTAAGTAAAATTAACAACTCGTAGAATTCTCATGTACTAATAATTCATCTGTGCATTAGGCTAGAATTCTCGCGTCATCTGACGCCAGTATTGCGTCAGATTTCTTTACAGTAAAACACATTATATACAATTTGTGTGAGAATTAAATACGATTCTCCATAATTAAAGCATTCTGTATGGCAACTGGTTGCAAACGAATGGTTCTCTAACTAAAAGCCGAATAGAGCTTTAGAATCAAAACGTTTACCTCACGATAGAGGTAGCGTCATCAAAGAATGCTATGGGGAGACATTAATTCCTCTCCCTTGTATCTTTACTATTCTTAAATAGTTAAATAATAATATTTCGTTCCTCTAAATAATAAACCCGTCCAGTCTTTAGAGTTTCAAGCGCGAATGCGAGAAATATTAATGTTCATGCCAATAATTTGTGTTGTGAACGTCGACTGGGCGTGGGTAGGAGGGACGCCATGCCATCCTCAGTACACGTCGGGAAGCGGACACGCGCAAGGCCAGAAGGAAGCAAAGCCACGCTTACCGTACTCACAAAGGACGCCATTGTCCAGCAAATAGGACACGTGTGTCTATCCACAGATGAAAGCCGCCACTGTGAGGCGTGAACGACCTTGCAGATAATATCTTCAACTAGTGCTGGTGTTAAATAAGGGACCCCTAGACTTGGTTCCTGACGACACGTGATCAGCCAACTTGAAACGTATTAATCCAGGATAAGCTCACCTGAACTTGGGATACGTAATTACGGCAATCTTAATACTTACACAGTGCCCACAGTTAAGTACTTTTATTTGATGCATCATTTATAAGTGTTAATGACAGGGTGATTGCACGTCACGCGGCAAGACAACACCTAATAACAGGTGATTAGAATTCCATCTGTAGATATCAATAATCTTGAATATGTATTGAGTAGTTAAATCAATTGCTACTGGTAGTTATTTATCTTGCAGCTCGAGAGACGAATTCCTCATGCTGTCTTCCCCATGTTAACCGTGTCATTCGTCGGTGTACCAGACTTGGAGATTAAGAGGACTGCCAGGGTTATCTAAAGGAATCTATTACCAGCTAAGGCTTATTTCCTTTATTCATGTCTTTGCAATTTGATACATTCAGAATGTACAACATAATGTGTAATTTACTGTAACTCATTATTATGTTCATATTCATGTTTTCTTTGTATGAATAATATTATATTCAACATTAATTATAGGATTAGATTATTATTAATAGAATTAGTGAACGAACCACACTGATTCCTGGACGTACTGACCTCCAGTAATAACCCCCCAATGTAGGTGTTTGAGGTTTGGTTTTTAATAATACAGCCCATTAATTATTCTTATGATCATACTTTCTAGTCATATCCATAGTCACTGGTTTTCTCTAGAATTTTATCTATGATCTGAAATTCTCAGTTTCCCTCTTTCCTTTAAAAGCGGGTGGTCCTTCGTAATTTAATTTACTACTTTAATTATTAATTAATCAGAATCAAACCCAAATATCCCACATTATGGTCCTTTTCGAACCGGATAGGCATTAAATTTATAATTAAAATATTAACCATTAATAGCTAATCCTTGTGTGATAGAAGCTAGACTAACTATTTAATCAATTGTGTCAACTAACATTGTAACACATCAGTTAGCCTAGATCACACTAACATATTGCTACTTTTACCTCATGTATAAAGTGGCTTTAGTGGGTCATAGCCAATTACCCACAACACTTAGACCTATACCTCACACCGAGGTGAGAATCTTTAGGTCACCAGGAGCAACAGCTCACAACTTTTACAATAACACCATCCTAACACCTGCGTTAGAGTGGCCTCACCACCTAACCATCATATATTTAGGTGGCAATGACATCCACCCCACTCGTCATCCAGTCGAGGTGATCAAACACCTCAAAAACATAATTTCTTCTTTCAAGCTCATCAGTGAATCAGTAGTATTCACATTAGTGGAGCCTCGCCAACCAAGCCAAGATAATCGTTGGGGAGTAACTCCGGAATACTACCTGAGAGCTGCTAAATACATAAATTTCAGGCTGAAAAAACGAGTGAGATTGAATGCCACATATATACAATTTACAGCCAGACCTTACAGACAGAACCTGACTAGAGACGGTGTACATTTGTCAGGGGAATCTAGGTTGCATGTGGTTGACAAGTTAATTAACACCATCAACCATCACAAAAGGCTGTGGCTAGCAAGCCAAACTTAACTGTACATAATTATTCACCTGTGTGTGCAAGAGCACTCTTATAAAACAAAAACCCAAAAATACAGCACAACTATATTTACCTTATTGCACCACAGTAATCTTTACCCATGGTATTAGGTAGAATTTAGGCTGAGATTGTGCTGAATTTGGTACAAGCCCAGACTAAATAATTTTATAGTTCTTAGTTAGGAATTATTACGACTGGATCTAAAACTAGTCAGTGTTGTGTATATATTACATTATTGTGCTGACCCTCTACAGGGTGGGATAAATTTTGAGATAACTCTGATTGGAGTATCTCCATAATATTTCTCTTGTATGTATTATTTTGTGTATCTATTTTGTGTAGTGCTGGATTATCTCCATTAACTCTGATGGTGATAAGGATGAGCTAACCGGACGAGAACTAATGGTGGAGTTCAGACAGTGCACAAAATATCTAGCTATTTGTTGTTAGGTAGGTTGGTACATTCAACCTCAAGTGAGGTAAACCATAAAGTAGTCACCTTAATTTAGGCTACAATTAATGTTACCTGTTCACTAATGAACAAGTATCCAAGCTTCATTAGTAATACATACCCTAACACTGTGAAGTTTGAACCTAAGCCCAACATGGCTACTCCTGAACAATTGAGGAGAACCTACATTGGCCTTAAAGGTCACTTGACCAGATTAATCAATAAGGCTGATGACTTAACTAAGGATAATCCCATTGACTCTTATCACTTAGTCAACAGTTAGATTGGCTGATCTGAAATTTAATCAAGTCAGAACTGCAGGTCAATCTTATCTTGCTCTGCTAAATACTGTAGAAATTGATCCTGATGAAGTAAGTCAAATAGTAAACGACATCTCCCAATATGAAGAGGAGACTCATGATAAAATTTTCAGGCTATCTAAATTAGCCAAACAGTCTGGATCCAATGCCAGCAACACTGGGTCTCACTTCAATAATCACTTACCTGAGGTTCGTTTACCTACTCTAGACTTGCCCACCTTTTCAGGATTAGATACAGAAAATTGGGATAATTTTTGGACTTCCTTTGAAGTTCACATCCATAAGAAACAGTCTCTAGACAAAGTTTCTAAATTTTCATACCTACTCAGTCTTCTCAAAGGAGAGGCTAAAAAGGTCATACATAACCTTGATCTTAATGAGAGTAATTATGAGGAAGCTATAAAACTCCTGAAGTTGAACTATTGCAACAAAGAGTTAAGTATAGCCACCCTTTATTATCAATTACTAGATCTGAATGCACCAAACAGTAGACCAGAGTCACTTCAAAGCTTCAGACTAGAAGTAGAGTCTCTAGTAAAGGCCTTAGGTACTAAGGTTAATATACCTAGTTCTGAATGGTCTATCAAGCTATTGTTACAGAGGAAATTACCTCGAAACGTCTTGACAGAGCTCTGCTCACATTATAATACTGAGTTTCTTACTCTCGATCAGATTTTCGAGGGGTTGAGGATCACAGTTAATAGGTTAAAGACTCATGACAAAATTAAACCTGAGTCCAAACCAATTAATACTGATATTTCAGTCAAACCTAAACAGACTCCAAGTAAGTCTAATAAATATGAATCCAAATCTACTCCATCCAACAAGAAGGGAAGTGGAAATGTAGGTACCTACTCAGTATCTCCTTCAGAGATAACTCATGACTTGTCTACTAAAGAGACTAAGTCTATTAATCAAAGAAAGTGTCTGTTCTGCAATCAGGAACACACCACTTATCAATGCTCTGCTTATCCTACGTATAATGCTAGAGTTAAAAGGTTACAGGAATTGCACAAATGCACTAAATGTATGGGTTCTCATGATCCCAAGAAATGTGCAGTACCACTACGTACTTGCAACCGTTGTAACCAGGGTGTACACCACTACGCCTTATGTAGGAAATCTCCTACACCAACTATAACCACTGGAGAGAATTTTACTAATTCTACTACAGTGCAATATTGTAAAGTACATCACGAAGTGAATGTACTCGCTACTGAGTCAGGCAACAGTACTACCTTGCCTACTGCTCAGCTTAAATTAATAAACCGAAGATCTAGAATTAACAGTAGAGGTCTCTTTGACCAAGGTTCCCAAAAAACCTTCATCACACAACAGTTGGTAGATGATTTAAATTTAAAACCTACCAAAAGTGTGAAGTTAAACATTTCTGGTTTCCTATCAAATAGTGGACCACGTGACTACAAGGTAGTTAAATTACTAGTTAGACTAGGATCCTCTGCTAGCCCAATCCATGCGGTGGTAGTGGATAAGATTCCTACGGACCTGCAGGTCACAGGATTAGCTCGCATAGCGAGACACCTTAAGCGAAACCGCATGAGGCTAGCAGATCATAAAATAAATTCCGATTGTCTCACAGATATTGGAATATTAATAGGCGCGGATCATTACTACAAGTTTATCACTGGATGCACTAGACAACATGGTATGAATTTGTTGTCGTCCGCAGGTGGCAAATTGCTCACACGACCCGTGCTTTTCAGACAAGGTCCAGCGCCCACAAACCAACAAACCAATAATGTAATTGTGGCGTGACTAGGCTTAGAGCAGTCACCCCTGCGCTTCAGGGAAATAGCCGAGGACATTGAGTCTGACCCACCAATACATCGTTTGTGGGATCTAGATACGTTAGGCATCATCCCTGAGCAACCAAGTCCTGATGATACGTGGACTTACCAGCAATATCTGGATACAGTTGTCTACTCAAATAAACAATACTGGGTAAGACTCCCATGGAAGTTAGATCATCCCCAACTTCCAGTGAATTATTTTATGGCAGCCTCACAATTGCGGTCTCAATTAACACGACTGCAGAAACAGCCAGAAAAATTAACCATGTATCACCAACTTATCCAACAACAACTTAACAATAAGTTCATTGAAGTTGTTGAACACGATGACCGAAAAACAGGTCATTATTTACCACACCATGCTGTGGTGAAAGACTCACTGACAACACCTATTCGTATTGTCTTTAATTGCAGTGCTAAAATGAAGCCTAATAGTGTGTCTCTAAATGAATGTCTCCAAACGGGACCTAGCCTAACACAAAGGCTACATGACGTATTGTTGCGATTTCGCACAGGCATTTTTGCCTACACTACTGACATCAGCAAAGCCTTTCTCCGAGTAGGATTGCAGGAGGAAGATCGTGACTACACAAAATTCCTCTGGTACAAGGATCCACTGGATCCTAACAGTGAAATAATCACCTATCGGTTCGCCTCTGTATTATTTGGTGCTACATCCTCACCGTTTCTTTTGCAAGCAACATTAGACACGCATTTGAGGAAATCAGACAGCCCTTATAAGGCAACCATTAGCGACAACTTATATGTCGACAATTTCCAGGGGACAACTAATGATCAAGCTGATCTGGTAGAAATCTACCATGAGGCTAACCGTGAACTGTTAGGAGCTAATATGCCTCTACAGTCATGGGCCTCAAATAATAAACTACTTAACCAGTTAATTGAGAAGGAATTTCCCGATTATCAGGTACCCAGTAGCTTAAAGGTTCTAGGCGTGGAATGGAACACCAACACTGACGAAATGAATGTCAAGTCAGTGCAAACTGATAACTCAACCCTTACCATGAGAACACTGCTCTCATTTGTCAGTCAACCATTTGACCCTTTAGGCCTACTTAGTCCTATATTAATAAGGGGCAAACTCCTAATGCAGGAGTGCTGGCAACAACATATGGGATGGGATGATCCGTTACCAAGTGAGTTACAAGCCAAATGGCAAATACTCTCAACGGATTTTAATCAGTTAGGTGTTTTGAAATTTCCACGTAATGCCTCAGGATCAAACTTACCCACCAATTTGCACGTTTTTTGCGATGCCTCAGGCAAAGCATATGGCGCAGTAGCCTATTTAGTTAACAGTGCTCAATCAATTTTACTCACATCAAAAGCAAGAGTTGCTCCCATCAAAAAGAGATCCTTACCTCAGATGGAGTTGACTGCATTGCTAGTGGGAGTAAGATTGGCCCATTGCCTGGCGAAGACACTCAGTAATATCCACTTTGGTGAGATTGTAGTGTGGTCAGACAATGAGGCAGTCTTACAATGGGTAAGAAACAATAACAACAAAACCCCTTACGTCAGTAATCGCGTCAGGGAGATTCATGATTTATCCGCAGGTTATAAGTTTAGACATGTCCCTACTAAGGACAATCCTGCAGATTATTTGTCAAGAGGATTGACATTAAAACAACTTGTCAAATCTTCGCTGTGGTTCAATGGACCTTCATGGCTTGTTGGTGGTCAGTGGCCCAAACAAAAGCCACAAGTCATCGTGACCAATATCACCACTCCCATGAAGGACCCAGAGCCTCAGCGAACATTAGCCATTAATCCTCATCATTATTCTAATTTAAGCAAATTGTTACGAGTGACTGCACACGTGTTTGATTTCCTCTCTAAAATAGGAATACGACACACATTCCCCAATCCTGTTCATTATTGGATTAAGCGGGCGCAGCAAGAGACTTACAGAAGCGAATTTGAGAATCTTCCGGATAAACTCACTAAATCTCTGGGCATCTGGTACGATGTCAACACTCATAACATACTACGATGTGGAGGACGTCTGCTACATGCAAAGATTGACTTAGACACTAAGAACCCAATCCTTTTACCTCGCCACCACATCATAACTAAACTTTTTGTCTTACATCACCATCAATATGGTACCCTACATGGTGGAGTTTTAGATACTCTCACCGATCTTAGACAAAGGTACTGGCTTCCTCAAGGTCGTCAGACTGTTAAGACCATTATTAAATCTTGTGTAATCTGTAAGAGATACGACGCTAGAGTCTGTCCTTACCCAGGACCTACTCCACTCCCAGAAGAGCGAGTAGTTCATCTTCGTCCATTCGAAACAACTGGAGTAGATTATACAGGAGCCTTACTCCTCACTGGTAACCCAGATAATATACCAGTAAAGGCGTACATTTGTCTCTTTACCTGTGCTACAACCAGAGGCGTGCACTTAGAGGTCACCCCAGACATGAGTGCTGAAGCTTTCATTCAAGCTTTCCGCAGATTTGCTGCCCGTCGATCATGTCCTAGATTAATGATATCAGACAACGGATCTAATTTTGTAGCGGGAGAAAGTTGTCTACGAGAAGTCTGGAACCACCCTGAAGTGCAATCAGTCTTACAAAGAAGACAATGTCACTGGAAATTCATAGCACCAAAAGCCCCTTGGCAAGGCGGATTCTATGAGCGAATGGTAGGCACAGTCAAAAGATGTCTAAGGAAAACGTTACACCGACAAAAGGTCAGTTACTCAGAACTCCAAACTATTGTTGTGGAAATCGAGGCGCGAGTCAATAACCGCCCGATCACCTACCTGTCTGATGATTACACCCAGGGAGAACCACTGAGCCCCTCTCACTTGATCCATGGAGGTCTACTGAGCCCTCTCATCCCCTTAACCGAAGAGGACCCTGGAGACCCATCCCATGTGACCAGAGGAGACTTGGTGGAAAGCTACCAACATCTTTCTAGAGTTATCAACAGGTGGAATGAGGTGTGGACTCGAGAATACCTCACAGCTCTACGAGAATACCACTACGGAGCTTCGAGTCCTTACAATAAGGTACAATTAAAACCTGGAGACCTTGTGTTAGTCGACAGTGATGGGCCAAGGTCCGAGTGGCCTATAGGAAAAATCGTCACCATCCACCCAGATCGACAAGGTGTCCTAAGAGTGGTTAAAGTCTTATGCAAAGGCAACACTACTCTAAAAACTTTAGAGAAGCTGGTTCCCCTAGAATTGACTGAACAAGAATATCAGTCAGATCCAGTTTCCCCAGTAATTTCAGAGAACAATGAATTTGTTCCTCCAAGCAACCGTCCCACTAGAGCTGCAGCTCAACAATGTAGACGGAATTTGCGAGCCTATTATAACTCTGAAGAAGAAGAATTTCCTTCATTTCCCACTAAGAAAACTGTACTGATACTACGATGTGATATCATGTAACGAAACATTACACGTCACTATGACCCAAGATATCGTATCACTGTAGATTCTGTTAGTTTAAATTGGGAGAGTTAAATTTATAAATATTGTGTAGGCTACAAACAACATGTTTCAGTTGACATGTGAATAGCAAGACTTAAGTTCTTGTAAGTCCTTGATAAATCTGGGACGTTCGTTATGTGTGTACTAACATACTAACCTACTAACATACTAATGTATTAATCTTAATATCACTTCGGGATGGGTCAGTACAACACAGTACACTGCGACCCTGGGAACCCCCCCCCCCCCGGAGTTATGTTGGATATTTCCAACATCGAATACAGCATTGTTGTATTCTCATTACTTATTACTAACCATATTGATATTGTAGTAAGTAAAATTAACAACTCGTAGAATTCTCCTGTACTAATAATTCATCTGTGCATTAGGCTAGAATTCTCGCGTCATCTGACGCCAGTATTGCGTCAGATTTCTTTACAGTAAAACTCATTATATACAATTTGTGTGAGAATTAAATACGATTCTCCATAATTAAAGCATTCTGTATGGCAACTGGTTGCAAACGAATGGTTCTCTAACTAAAAGCCGAATAGAGCTTTAGAATCAAAACGTTTACCTCACGATAGAGGTAGCGTCATCAATGAATGCTATGGGGAGACATTAATTCCTCTCCATTGTATCTTTACTATTCTTAAATAGTTAAATAATAATATTTCGTTCCTCTAAATAATAAACCCGTCCAGTCTTTAGAGTTTCAAGCGCGAATGCGAGAAATATTAATGTTCATGCCAATAATTTGTGTTGTGAATGTCGACTGGGCGTGGGTAGGAGGGACGCCATGCCATCCTCAGTACACGTCGGGAAGCGGACACGCGCAAGGCCAGAAGGAAGCAAAGCCACGCTTACCGTACTCACAAAGGACGCCATTGTCCAGCAAATAGGACACGTGTGTCTATCCACAGATGAAAGCCGCCACTGTGAGGCGTGAACGACCTTGCAGATAATCTCTTCAACTAGTGCTGGTGTTAAATAAGGGACACCTAGACTTGGTTCCTGACGACACGTGATCAGCCAACTTGAAACGTATTAATCCAGGATAAGCTCACCTGAACTTGGGATACGTAATTACGGCAATCTTAATACTTACACAGTGCCTACAGTTAAGTACTTTTATTTGATGCATCATTTATAAGTGTTAATGACAGGGTGATTGCACGTCACGCGGCAAGACAACACCTAATAACAGGTGATTAGAATTCTATCTGTAGATATCAATAATCTTGAATATGTATTGAGTAGTTAAATCAATTGCTACTGGTAGTTATTTATCTTGCAGCTCGAGAGACGAATTCCTCATGCTGTCTTCTCCATGTTAACCGTGTCATTCGTCGGTGTACCAGACTTGGAGATTAAGAGGACTGCCAGGGTTATCTAAAGGAATCTATTACCAGCTAAGGCTTATTTCCATTTATTCATGACTTTGCAATTTGATACATTCAGAATGTACAACATAATGTGTAATTTACTGTAACTCATTATTATGTTCATATTCATGTTTTCTTTGTATGAATAATATTATATTCAACATTAATTATAGGATTAGA
>NC_091209.1:26354422-26359422 GCF_040958095.1 Procambarus clarkii
TATATATATATATATATATATATATATATATATATATATATATATATATATATATATATAAATATATATATATATATATATATATATATATATATATATATAAATATATATATATATATATATTGTGACGATAATCTCCTTCAAGAGATTGAGCCTGCTCTTCCCTCCAAAAATGCGTCGATACATCTATATAAAACAAGTATGGAAGAAAAATCCAACAACGATAACACCAGCAAGGTTTGCCAGAGCGCAAAACGTATGCAGCCAGGAACACCTGCTCCACCTCAAACCGCCAAACTACCTGTCTTGTCGCCGGCTCATCGCTGATTGGCTGTGGGTCTAGCTGCAACTGCACTCCACCCACCATACTACTTGATGTCTGGGGCCGCCACGACCTCAGTCTTCAGAATATCCCGTGCTTTCGACAGGTTAACACGTCTCGTTGGTAGACTAAGCCCCAGGCTTACGTGTACTAAGAGAAGTGATAGCTTGAAGCCAATATTCCGGCACCTATTTCCATTGTTTGCCATACTCGTGTTATTTGTTCATTTGTCTTAACGTAACTTTTCATTTTACCATTTAATTATTCTTATTATTTTGATTGCTTTTATTATACGAATTTGTGTGTCCATTTTATTTATGTTTTGCTTTCTTTAACGTAATTAAAATTTCAATGTTAAAATTTACTTGTGTTTTGTGTGTCTTCTCCTTACCTTACCACAGACGAAGTTCCAGAATTTCTATTTTTGTTTCTATATGTGACGAGGCCATACCCCTAGCTTTTGAACAGCCGAACACCAACGCGTTACCGTCACATATTATATGGGGGCCTGTCCTAGGAGCTTCACTCAGGTACTGGTGCCAAGTGGTAATTAATGGTAAGCGTATTTAACTTTGTTAACGTAGCTTTTACTATTTTTCATATTCAATTTCATTTTTTATATGGTGCGGTGTATTGTGCATTACGAGAGTAACATATGGTGAAGGTGAGACAACTTTGGATTACGTGGTGACTGTAGGCCGCAGTCATACTCTTAATTGGTCATCTCTCTCTCCGTGTTATTACTCGTGTTTACCATCTTTGTCCCTTGGATATTTCTCATTTTTGACAGATCATCATATTGGTACCCTGGTACTGTGGTCTGCCCCGGGTCAAGTGCACCCAATCTTCTGCAATCTGACTGAGGAGGACAAAGAGGGCCATAGTTCCTCTAGCTCGAACTTTAGTTGCAGAATTGGGACCTCAGCAGCAGTTCTCGTCACTAGTTGACACCTCGCACCCCTACACGTCAGTCAGAGATGATGATACATACAACGGTAGGGAATTAGCTTACTTTTTCAGAGCACAAAAGTTCGCTAATTCTGTGAGTATCTTATTAAATTCAGTAGGAAAAACTTGCTTTATGTCCTATAGAGACTCGGCAAGGTATGCCTACATCCTTGGACTACCAATTTTACTTTTGAGGCAATTAACTGTTTCATTTGTTTTCGAAACTCTGTTTCATTTGTTAGTAGGAGTTTCTTGCCCTTATCCTCTTACATGAGTACTGGGTACAAGATTTCCTGCGCCCTTGATTTAAATTAATCATTTAACATCTTGTACTTAACTTTAATTGTTAAAGATCCCACAGGATAGGTACCAGTTGCCACGTTGTCCTGTTTCTGACATTCACTATAACTGAATATTCGTTGTACCTTTATTTGCTAATTTCACCATGTTTCGTCTCCAAGCTTTCCGTGCAGATCCAGCAGGTGCAATAGGGACTTTAAGTCATGCCAAGAAGACTGAATTACAAACTCTTGCACATGAGTATCAGCTAACAGTTCCCTACCAAGCCAACAAGAGTGAAATATACAATCTGTTGCTGGATCATTTCTTAGAGCAAGGTAAGATAGACTCTGAAACTCATGAAACTTACTATATTGCAGATAAAACTGATTTGGCGACGATGAAACTCAAACTAGAGCTGGCCAAGATTGAAGAACGAACAGCTGCCATACGGAGGGAAGAACAAGAACGAGAAATCACCCTCAGAGAACGCGAAGCTGCTTTGAGGAGAGAAGAACACGAACGTGAAGCTACCTTGAGGAGAGAAGAACACGAACGTGACATCGCCCTCAAGGAACGTGAGTTTGCAATACTCCGTGAACGTGAACGAGTACAGCTTGAAACCAAACAACGCGAGTTGGAGATGCAACGCGAACATGACAAGCAACAAGCGACTCTGGCTCTAGAGTGTCATCAACGCGAAATCGCCTTGGAAACTTCACACTTCACTCAACGCCAGCAAGCTACTGCCAATCTTCCCGTCAGTTTTAATATATCACATGCAAGTAAGTTAATGCCATCCTTTGTAGAAGCAGAAGTTGATGTGTTTTTCACCACCTTTGAAACCCTTGCTAATCAACTCAGTTGGCCTGTCGACCAATGGGCCACACTTCTCAGAGTCCATCTTACAGGTAGAGCTGCAGTCACACTCAGTACTCTGGCGTCTGAGAATGACTACCAGACTCTGAAACAAGCAGTGTTGGACGCCTACCTCCTTTCCACAGAAAGTTATAGAAGGAAATTCCGTGACCACCTGAAGGCAAGTACCACTACCTTCCTCGAGTTTGCTAACACAAAACGGAGGTATTTCATGAAATGGCTGGAAGCAGCACATGTCTCTACTTTTACAGAACTCGTCAACCTGATGCTAGTTGAAGAATTCTTGAGGCGTGTGCCGCCTCCTGTCCGTCTCTACTTAGCAGATAAAGAAGAAACCGACTACCTGAAGTGTGCTAAGTCGGCTGACACTTACAGCCTCATCCACCGGCTGACACCCGAACCATCCTCCAGTAAGAAGTCGTGGTACAGTTACGAGAAAGTGAGCACCGATCAAGCTGGCTCGCAATTGTACTGCAAGTATTGTAGACTCTATGGACATACCATAGACAAGTGTGGTAAGTCTCAATACAAGGGAACCACTGACCCACAAAAACCCAAACCAACTCCTCCTAAGTCCGGTAAGCCTGTGATAAATGTTGGTGTTAATGTTAATGATCTTTCTCTCTTCAGTAACCACCTGTATACTGGAACTGTCTCTGCCAACGGTTCAAATCCGGAGGGACGTTTCAAATTGAAGATCTTGAGGGACACAGCGGCTCTTCAATCGATCATCTTGAAGTCGGCTGTGCCCAACATCGCCTACACCGGAGAAACTGTCTTCATCACTGACCTCACTGCTACCACTCCATACCCTCTCGCCAGAGTCCACCTGGATTGTCCCTACGTGAACGGAGAAGTCCAAGTCGCCGTCAGGGAAAAGCCTTTTCCCATGCCTGGAGTGCAACTTCTCCTAGGCAACGACTTGGCAGAAGACCTGCAACCGACCAACCTGATCGTCATGGACAAACCCCAGGTGTGTAACTCTGTGCCAATAAACCCTATTCTAGCGTATGTTCCAGCAGAGGTTCAAGAGAGTGATGAAGTTTCTCCTCCGGTTCTTGTGACCACCCGTGCACAAGCCGCACGTCCACAGCCAGCTGACTCTACTGCTACCGCTGTCCCTCAAGACCCTCAGAAACTACCCCCGCATCTGACCAAGTTGGAGTTCCGTAAGTTGCAGAGGGAAGATCTTACTTTAACACCATTGTTTTTCCAGGCTGAGACTCAACCCGACAGTATTCCTGGGTTCTTCCTAGAGAACGACTTGCTCTACCGCAGATATAGACCCAGTAAACTGAAGGAGGAGGACGATTGGGCCAACATCGCACAACTTGTGATTCCTACCAGCCTGCGGCCCACTATTCTACACCTGGCCCACGGAACACTCTCCCACTACGGCTTCAACAAGACTTACCATGGAATTCGTCAAGACTACTACTGGCCAGGTATGGTAAATAGCGTCAAACAGTACGTAAAACAGTGTCATACATGTCAGATGGCAGGCAAACCGAACATCTCCATTCCCAGAGCGCCACTGATTCCCATACAGGTGCCTGCGGAACCTTTCCACAGACTCATAATAGACTGTGTTGGTCCTTTACCTCGGACCAGTTCAGGTAACGCCTATATCTTAACCATCCTGTGTCCTACCACCAGATTTCCCATAGCAGTTCCAGTGAAGAACATCACGGCTGCTACGGTTGTAAAACATCTATTGAAGATCTTCACTCAATAGGGATTTCCCAGGGAGATTCAGAGCGACTGTGGTACCAACTTCACCAGTGATCTCTTCAAAAGGACACTGGAGGAGTTCAACATCAAACAAGTATTGTCCAGCCCCTATCATCCTGCTTCACAGGGTTCTCTTGAACGTAGTCATCAGACTATCAAAGCACTCTTGGAAAAGTTTTGTAGTGAAACCTCTAAGGATTGGGATAAGCAAATCGACCTTATAATGTGTATTTACAGAAGTCTTCCCAATGAGTCCCTAGGAGTATCTCCTTATGAGATGCTCTACGGCCGTAAGTGCCGTACTCCCCTTAAGGCTTTCAAAGACTCTCTCAGAGATGCCACCTTCAGTGAGCATCAGAATGTGCCCCAGTTTCTTCAAAACCTTCAACACATTCTAGAGAGAGTCCACCGTTTTGCCCATGATAATCTATTGAAAGCCCAGGAGAGGATGAAGACTCATTACAACCAGACCAGCAAAGTAAGAAAATTTAAGCCGGGAGACTTCGTGCTTGCATACTTCCCAATCCCAGGTTCACCTTTACAAAACAGGTTTTCAGGACCCTACCGCGTCAAAGAGTGCAGAAATAACAACAACTACGTCATAGAGACTCCAGATAGGCGGCGGAAGACCCAGCTGTGCCACGTCAACCTCCTGAAGCAATATAATGGTACTCCTCCCACTGTCCTGATTAACTGTTCTACCTTCACAGAACCCTACATCCACAGTGAGACCTTCCCAGCTTCTCCTCCCGAAAGCACTGACAAGGAGTCGGCGCTTTCTAATTCCGAAATCCTTAATGATCTTCCCAAATACTTTCAGGATAATAATCGTGCTCCTTTG
>NC_091209.1:26364422-26389422 GCF_040958095.1 Procambarus clarkii
TGGAGCGGAGTCTTGAGGTGGGTAGAATATAGTTGTGCAATAATTGGCTGTTGATTGCTGGTGTTGACTTCTTGATGTGTAGTGCCTCGCAAACGTCAAGCCGCCTGCTATCGCTGTATCTATCGATGATTTCTGTGTTGTTTACTAGGATTTCTCTGGCGATGGTTTGGTTGTGGGAAGAGATTATATGTTCCTTAATGGAGCCCTGTTGCTTATGCATCGTTAAACGCCTAGAAAGAGATGTTGTTGTCTTGCCTATATACTGGGTTTTTTGGAGCTTACAGTCCCCAAGTGGGCATTTGAAGGCATAGACAACGTTAGTCTCTTTTAAAGCGTTCTGTTTTGTGTCTGGAGAGTTTCTCATGAGTAGGCTGGCCGTTTTTCTGGTTTTATAGTAAATCTTTTCCACAGCTCATAAAACGGAGGAAAGGGTCCTGAAAGATATTGTTAATAGAAACGTTATCCCTACAGACAAAAATCAGAGGATACAACTGACGATTTACTATAAAACCAGAAAAACGGCCAGCCTACTCATGAGAAACTCTCCAGACACAAAACAGAACGCTTTAAAAGAGACTAACGTTGTCTATGCCTTCAAATGCCCACTTGGGGACTGTAAGCTCCAAAAAACCCAGTATATAGGCAAGACAACAACATCTCTTTCTAGGCGTTTAACGATGCATAAGCAACAGGGCTCCATTAAGGAACATATAATCTCTTCCCACAACCAAACCATCGCCAGAGAAATCCTAGTAAACAACACAGAAATCATCGATAGATACAGCGATAGCAGGCGGCTTGACGTTTGCGAGGCACTACACATCAAGAAGTCAACACCAGCAATCAACAGCCAATTATTGCACAACTATATTCTACCCACCTCAAAACTCCGCTCCAATATAGAAGCATCAAGAAATATGGACCAATAGGCTTTCTACAAACACTTCTATTCAATACCCATTGTTTGTGTTCTGTCTTGTGTTGATACTTTTAATACCATATTAATATCCCCTCTTGTTCTGTCTTGTGTTAATGCCACATCACCCCTCCCACCTCACTCAAATGTAGATATAAAATCGGAGATACGTAAGTTCTATTCAGTTGCGTATTTGTGAACTAAAGTCTTTGAAAATGTAATAAGTTTTACGAAACGCGCCCGTGTCGCTTCAGACTAGAAATAAAAATGAATTTTGGAGAATTAATTTTTGATTTACCTCCAACAGTGAAGTGTAATGTACGAAAGATTGAGAAAATTCGTGTTAGAATTATTAATCTTACTTTTTCGGTCATATTTAATAAAATATATATATATATATATATATATATATATATATATAAATATATATATATATATATAAATATATATATATATATATATAAATATATATATATATATATAAATATATATATATATATATATATATATATATAAATATATATATATATATATATATATATATATATATATATATATATATATATATATATAAATATATTTTATTAAATATGACCGAAAAAGTAAGATTAATAATTCTAACACGAATTTTCTCAATCTTTCGTACATTATGCTTCACTGTTGGAGGTAAATCAAAAATCACTTCTCCAAAATTCATTTTTATTTCTAGTCTGACGCGACACGGGCGCGTTTCGTAAAACTTATTACATTTTCAAAGACTTCACAAATACACAACTGATTAGAACTTGCGTTTCCCTGATTTTATATCTACATTTGAGTGAGGTGGGAAGGGTGATGTGGCATTACATTTGAGTAAGGTGGGAAGGATGATGTGGCATTAGAGGATATTAATAGGGTATTAAAAGTATCAACACAAGACAGAACACGAAACAATGGATATTGAATAGAAGTGTTTGTAGAAAGCCTATTGGTCCATATTTCTTGATGCTTCTATATTGGAGCGGAGTCTTGAGGTGGGTAGAATATAGTTGTGCAATAATTGGCTGTTGATTGCTGGTGTTGACTTCTTGATGTGTAGTGCCTCGCAAACGTCGAGCCGCCTGCTATCGCTGTATCTATCGATGATTTCTGTGTTGTTTACTAGGATTTCTCTGGTGATGGTTTGGTTATGGGAAGAGATTATATGTTCCTTAATGGAGCCCTGTTGTTTATGCATCGTTAAACGCCTAGAAAGAGATGTTGTTGTCTTGCCTATATACTGGTTTTTTTGGAGCTTACAGTCCCCAAGTGGGCAGTGCGCCCCCACGGGCGCACGGAAACGCGCCCGTGTCGCGTCAGACTAGAAATAAAAATGAATTTTGGAGAAGTGATTTTTGATTTACCTCCAACAGTGAAGCATAATGTACGAAAGATTGAGAAAATTCGTGTTAGAATTATTAATCTTACTTTTTCGGTCATATTTAATAAAATATGTCTACAGGAAAGACTGCTACCAAAATATACTAATATAAATATATATATATAAATATATATGTATATATAAATATTAGTATATTTTGGTAGCAGTCTTTCCTGTAGACATATATTATTAAATATGACCGAAAAAGTAAGATTAATAATTCTAACACGAATTTTCTCAATCTTTCGTACATTACGCTTCACTGTTGGAGGTAAATCAAAAATCAATTCTCCAAAATTCATTTTTATTTCTAGTCTGACGTGACACGGGCGCGTTTCGTAAAACTTATTACATTTTCAAAGACTTTAGTTCACAAATACACAACTGAATAGAACTTACGTATCTCCGATTTTATATCTACATTTGAGTGAGGTGGAAGGGGTGATGTGGCATCAACACAAGACAGAACAAAATGTGGTATTAATAGTGTATTAATTTCATCAACACAAGACAGAACAAGGGTATTAATAGGGTATTAATTTCATCAACACAAGACAGAACACGAAACAATGAATATTGAATAGAAGTGTTTGTAGAAAGCCTATTGGTCCATATTTCTTGATGCTTCTATATTGGAGCGGAGTCTTGAGGTGGGTAGAATATAGTTGTGCAATAATTGGCTGTTGATTGCTGGTGTTGACTTCTTGATGTGTAGTGCCTCGCAAACGTCAAGCCGCCTGCTATCGCTGTATCTATCGATGATTTCTGTGTTGTTTACTAGGATTTCTCTGGCGATGGTTTGGTTGTGGGAAGAGAAATCTCTTCGCACAGAACACGAAACAATGGGTATTGAATAGAAGTGATTGTAGAAAGCCTATTGTTCCATATTTCTTGATGCTTCTATATTGGAGCGGAGTCTTGAGGTGGGTAGAATATAGTTGTGCATTAATTGGCTGTTGATTGCTGGTGTTGACTTCTTGATGTGTAGTGCCTCGCAAACGTCAAGCCACCTGCTATCGCTGTATCTATCGATGATTTCTGTGTTGTTTACTAGGATTTCTCTGGCGATGGTTTGGTTGTGGGAAGAGATTATATGTTCCTTAATGGAGCCCTGTTGCTTATGCATCGTTAAACGCCTAGAAAGAGATGTTGTTGTCTTGCCTATATGCTGGGTTTTTTGGAGCTTACAGTCCCCAAGAGGGCATTTGAAGGCATAGACGACGTTGGTCTCTTTTAAAGCGTTCTGTTTTGTGTCTGGAGAGTTTCTCATGAGTAGGTTGGCCGTTTTTCTGGTTTTATAGTAAATCGTCAGTTGTATCCTCTGATTTTTGTCTGTATGGATAACGTTTCTATTAACAATATCTTTCAGGACCCTTTCCTCCGTTTTATGAGCTGTGGAAAAGAAGTTCCTGTAAAATAGTCTAATAGGGGGTATAGGTGTTGTGTTGATTGTCTCTTCAGAGGTTGCATGGCGTTTCACTTTCCTTCTTATGATGTCTTCGACGAAACCATTGGAGAAGCCGTTGTTGACTAGGACCTGCCTTACCCTACAGAGTTCTTTGAAGAACTCTTCGTTCAGAGAAGAACTCTGTTAACCAGGAGCAATGTTAATCCACTGGTTAACAACCAGTTAACCAGTGGATTCATTAAATATACTAGTGCAGTGTGATTTATACAAAGCCAGCAGTCAAAGACGGCGGCGTTGCCTCGTGCGAGCTCAGAAGCCCCACTCAGTTCAGTTCAGCCTCATCAGCGGTTTCATGCACACCCACAGATTTGGTGGCGTGTTATTCTGTGAAATGACAGCGCTAATATTGAAGCCAGCCAAATTAGTGGCTGTGTCTTCGCGAGATTGTTCACGGATTTCGTGGTGTTAAATTTCGCGAGAGATTATCTACGAATTTTGTGGAGTTTATTTCGCGAGGTCACTAATAATATTTAATACTTCTTGATAATATTAAAAGTTTCATAGAGGCTAATTAAGAGGCTATTATCAATAATTGTGTATATTATTTCTCCAAAATAGAGAATTATTTAATGTATATTGCACTAGTGATCTCAATATAATATTTACCAATTGCCAACCCACAACAGGGTAGGATATTACCATTGACTAGTTGAACTATTTATTGTTCATCCTAGTCCCATTACCATAGTCTAGTGGTACTATATTAAACAAACTAGCACCATTAATGAATGGTACAGACCCTATTTTGGGTGTAATTTTTATCAACTCGAGTTGAGTTGTGTATATATAATAATTTACTTATGATCATTACACCTTTGAGTGATCAATTAGTGTCTATACCATCCTAGGGTGATATAGAAGAGCTAACCTAAAGGTACTTCCAGTGACACTGGTTTATCGCTCAAATCATTAGTGTGTAAGATTGTATATATATATAATGTGTATTAATTTTAAGTGCTAACCTCTAGTAGAGGTAGGATTACAGCCTAGTGAGTGCAGAATTTTACCCTAGGCTACCATCAGTACTTGCTCACAATTTATGAGCCAGTGGTGCCCAATTAACAAGTCACCATGACTAATCCACAGAAAGCAAAGCGTGCTTTAGTAGCAAGTAAACGTCAACTGACAAGAGATCTCGACCAATATGAACAGTTGTTATATGAGCCTGTAATTAATTATCGTCGGTTGAAAATACCACTATTACAGATTCAAACCCAATTGCATATATTGAAAGCAAATAGGAAATCTTACCAAAATCAGGTCCACGACGACGACGACATAGTAGTTGAAGATGTGGAACCATTCCTGTCTGACCTAGCACAATATGAAGAAGAAACTGAAGCCAGGTTGGAGCACTTACACAGGATAATTGAATCAGAACAATTAGCCAGTACATCAAATAAAGTAGATAATGTTATGGATGATCTGGATCTTTTCGAGAATAAATGTCAAGCCAGATTAGATCCTTTAATCAACAAGGATAAAGCTTCACCCAGTAAAGCTTTACCCACTAAAGCTTCACCCAATATTATACCACCAGAAATTAAGCAGTTCTCAGACAATTTATCCACAGTCTCTGTGGATTCTGAAAACCCAATACCTGAGGCTACTAAGTTAACATGCCTCCAAGCTAGAGGTGAAGCTGAACCAGTAGTAGAAAATGTAAATGAAGATAGCGACAGCACTAATTTCCCAGTCCAGCTTCCTAGGGATAAATCTGATGACTGATTTGATACATTTATTATTTAATCAAGATGTATTCCATGGGCCTCAGTGTTTATATATCAGTGACCAGTTACCTGAACAAACTTCAAGTTATATCGAATGTCACTGATCTCACTACTGTCCCTGAATCATACTTGACTGTAGTACTTAATCACATTCAGTCTTCTGGGTTAAATAATATGTAATTAGGCTTGAATTTTAGCCTTTCAAGAGTTAACAAGGAAATGAAATCGCATTAGACTTCTAACCCCCTGCAACTCTAGTACGGGACATCCGTCCTGTACGAACAGACGCACAAATGTGTGATTACTAACTACTAACATCAAATTAATCTAATAATTCGAAGGAGGAGTATCGGTGTTCGTCTGTTCTAAATAGGACTTCGACCCATGAGCAGCCCCCGGGGAATTATGTCGGAAAATCCGATACCATTTAATAATATCATACAGGCTGATAATATTGCTGTGTTGTATAAACAAGTTAACCCATAGAAAATGTAACTTGTAGTGGAATTTCCGTCTACAGAAAATGGGATATCATTACCACATACTATTGTAAATTCACCACCTATTATGGTGGGAATTATTCTTAAATACATTAGTCTTTGGACTTTACTATCATAAAAAATCTCATATAAATTAACTTAATTATCAGAATTAAAATAGAGTAAATGTGACCCTTCTATCACTTACTGTCATCTGGACAATGTAGGCCAGTAGGGTCAGTTGTGAGGGAGTGGTCAGCCATTGTAATTGTACTTAGACCAGAGGCATGGGAGCAATTCGGCTCTTGTTAATTTTACTTGGACGAAGTGTTATGGAAACCAAAGGTGTACTATTATCAACACGCTGTCAACAAATACAAGTTAAGTGTTCTGCCGAAACCCATTTATCTATCATTTATAGCCATTAATGTCACTAGATAGGGTGAGCGGTTAGAATACGAAATCGCCTCATACAAAAGGTAATTAAGCCTAGGTCTTTATGGTTCCTTGTACAGTGTTTTCTCTGATATAGCTGTCATATATTAGGATTCTGGCTTCATAGCTAGCGCCCTTTTGACAGGTCAAGATGAGGAAGCATGCTTTATGTACCAGTTATTGGGTGATGGAAGCTACCTCAAAGAGGATAATTTGGTGTCCACATCCTGGTTATACCTGGTGGACTAAGGCCTGCTGTACAATAAGATAAGGAACCTCTTCAATGTTTAACAATATATGTAGTTTAATACTGTAGTTTGATTGGCTGCATATATATATAAATTCAATATAAACCCCCCCTAATGTGTAGACGATCAATTTGTGAGATTATTGCAGAAATACAGTCCACTTAACATCATACAAATTGCTATCGAAGTATATAAATTAACGTAAATATAAATTCAATATAAATTCATATAAAATAAATATATATAAATCTCACAGGTCGGTTCCCACACCAAGACAGTTAAGGTCACACACCACCCAGTTAAGGTCACACCCCACCCAGACAGTTAAGGTCACACCCCACCCAGACAGTTAAGGTCACACCCCACCCAGACAGTCAAGGTCACAACCCACCCAGACAGTTAAGGTCACATCCCACCCAGACAGTTGGGGTCACATCCCACCCAGACAGTTAAGGTCACATCCCACCCAGACAGTTAAGGTCACATCCCACCCAGACAATTAAAGTCACATACCCAACCAGACAGTTAAGGTCACATCCCACCCAGACAGTTAAGGTCACATCCCACCCAGACAGTTAAGGTCACATCCCACCAAGGCATTTAAGGTCACACCCCACCCAGACAGTTAAGGTCACACCCCACCCAGACAGTTAAGGTCACATCCCACCCAGACAGTTAAGGTCACATCCCACCCAGACAGTCAAGGTCACACCCCACCCAGACAGCCAAGGTCACATCCCACCCAGACGGTTAAGGTGACATCCCACGAAGACAGTTAAGGTCACACCCCACCCAGACAGTTAAGGTCACATCCCACCCAGACAGTTATGTCAAGGTCACACCCCACCGAGACAGTTAAGGTCACATCCCACCCAGACGGTTAAGTTAATGTCACACCCCACCCAGACAGTTAAGGTCACATCCCACCCAGACAGTTAAGGTCACATCCCACCCAGACAGTTAAGGTCACATCCCACCCAGACAGTTAAAGTCACATCCCACCCAGACAGTTAAGGTCACACCCCACCCAGACAGTTAAGGTCACATCCCACCCAGACAGTTAAGGTCACACCCCACCCAGACAGTTAAGGTCACACCCCACCCAGACAGTTAAGGTCACACCCCACCCAGACAGTCAAGGTCACAACCCACCCAGACAGTTAAGGTCACATCCCACCCAGACAGTTAAGGTCACATCCCACCCAGACAGTTAAGGTCACATCCCACCCAGACAGTTAAGGTCACATCCCACCCAGACAGTTAAAGTCACATACCCAACCAGACAGTTAAGGTCACATCCCACCCAGACAGTTAAGGTCACATCCCACCCAGACAGTTAAGGTCACATCCCACCAAGGCATTTAAGGTCACACCCCACCCAGACAGTTAAGGTCACACCCCACCCAGACAGTTAAGGTCACATTCCACCCAGACAGTTAAGGTCACATCCCACCCAGACAGTCAAGGTCACACCCCACCCAGACAGCCAAGGTCACATCCCACCCAGACGGTTAAGGTGACATCCCACGAAGACAGTTAAGGTCACACCCCACCCAGACAGTTAAGGTCACATCCCACCCAGACAGTTATGTCAAGGTCACACCCCACCGAGACAGTTAAGGTCACATCCCACCCAGACGGTTAAGTTAATGTCACACCCCACCCAGACAGTTAAGGTCACATCCCACCCAGACAGTTAAGGTCACATCCCACCCAGACAGTTAAGGTCACATCCCACCCAGACAGTTAAAGTCACATCCCACCCAGACAGTTAAGGTCACACCCCACCCAGACAGTTAAGGTCACATCCCACCCAGACAGTTAAGGTCACATCCCACCCAGACAGTTAAGGTCACATCCCACCCAGACAGTTAAGGTCACATCCCACCAAGACAGTTAAGGTCACACCCCACCCAGACAGTTAAGGTCACACCCCACCCAGACAGTTAAGGTCACATCCCACCCAGACAGTTAAGGTCACATCCCACCCAGACAGTCAAGGTCACACCCCACCCAAACAGCCAAGGTCACATCCCACCCAGACGGTTAAGGTGACATCCCACGAAGAATGTTAAGGTCACATCCCACCCAGACAGTTAAGGTCACATCCCACCCAGACAGTTAAGGTCACATCCCACCCAGACAGTTAAGGTCACATCCCACCAAGACAGTTAAGGTCACACCCCACCCAGACAGTTAAGGTCACACCCCACCCAGACAGTTAAGGTCACATCCCACCCAGTTAAGGTCACACCCCACCCAGACAGTTAAAGTCACATCACACCCAGACAGTTAAGGTCACATCCCACCCAGACAGTTAAGTCAAGGTCACATCCCACCCAGACAGTTAAAGTCACATCCCACCCAGACAGTTAAGGTCACATCCCACCCAGACAGTTAAGTCAAGGTCACATCTCACCCAGACAGTTAAAGTCACATCCCACCCAGACAGTTAAGGTCACATCCCACCCAGACAGGTAAGGTCACATCCCACCCAGACAGTTAAGGTCACACCCCACCCAGACAGTTAAGGTCACACCCCACCCAGACAGTCAAGGTCACATCCCACCCAGACAGTTAAGGTCACATCCCACCCAGACAGTTAAGGTCACATAACACGCAGACAGTTAAAGCCACATCCCACCCAGACAGTTAAGGTCACATCCCACCCAGACAGTTAAGGTCACATCCCACCCAGACAGTTAAGGTCACATCCCACCCAGACAGTTATGTCAAGGTCACTCCCCACCCAGGCAGTTAAGGTCACATCCCACCCAGACAGTTAAGTTAAGGTCACACCCCACCCAGACAGTTAAGGTCACATCCCACCCAGACAGTTAGTCACATCCCACCCAGACAGTTAAGGTCACACCCCACCCAGACAGTTAAGGTCACACCCCACCCAGACAGTTAAGGTCACATGCCACCCAGACAGTTAAGGTCACATCCCACCCAGACAGTCAAGGTCACACCCCACCCAGACAGCCAAGGTCACATCCCACCCAGACGGTTAAGGTGACATCCCACGAAGACAGTTAAGGTCACTCCCCACCCAGACAGTTAAGGTCACACCCCACCCAGACAGTTAAGGTCACACCCCGCCCAGACGCTTAAGGTCACATCCCACCAAGACAGTTAAGATCACATCCCACCCAGACAGTTAAGGTCACACCCCACCTAGACAGTTAAGGTCACATCCCACCAAGACAGTTAAGGTCACATCCCACCCAGAGAGTTAAGGTCACATCCCACCCAGTTAAGGTCACACCCCACCCAGACAGTTATGGTCACATCCCACCCAGACAGTCAAGGTCACATCCCACCCAGACAGTTAAGGTCACATCCTACCCAGACAGTCAAGGTCACATCCCACCCAGACAGTTAAAGTCACATCCCACCCGGACAGTTAAGGTCACATCCCACCCAGACAGTAAAGGTCACATCCCACCCAGACGGTTACGGTCACACCCCACCCATACAGTTAAGGTCACATCCCACCCAGACAGTTAAGGTCACATCCCACCCAGACAGTCAAGGTCACACCCCACCCAAACAGCCAAGTTACACATCACACCCAGATAGTTAAGGTCACATCCCACCCTGACAGTTAAGTCAAGGTCACATCCCACCCAGACAGTTAAGGTCACATCCCACCCATTTAAGGTCACACCCTACCCAGACAGTTAAAGTCACATAACACCCAGACAGTTAAGGTCACATCCCACCCAGACAGTTAAGTCAAGGTCACATCCCACCCAGACAGTCACATCCCACCCAGGCAGTTAAGGTCACATCCCACCCAGACAGTTAAGTCAAGGTCACATCCCACCCAGACAGTTAAAGTCACATCCCACCCAGACTGTTAAGGTCACATCCCACCCAGACAGTTAAGGTCACATCCCACCCAGACAGTTAAGGTCACATCCCACCTAGACAGTTAAGGTCACATCCCACCCAGACAGTTAAGGTCACACCCCACCCAGACGGTTAAGGTCACATCCCACCGAGACAGTTAAGATCACATCCCACCCAGACAGTTAAGGTCACACCCCACCCAGACAGTTAAGGTCACATCCCACCAAGACAGTTAAGGTCACATCCCACCCAGATAGTTAAGGTCACATCCCACCCTGACAGTTAAGTCAAGGTCACATCCCACCCAGAGAGTTAAGGTCACATCCCACCCAGACAGTTAAGGTCACACCCCACCCAGACAGTTAAAGTCACATCACACCCAGCCATGGCCATTAATGTCAGTGGATATAGGGTGTTCCGGTTAGAGCACGAAATAGCCTCATACTAAAGGTAATTAAGCCAGGTCTTAATTGTTCCATGTACAGTGTTTTCTCTGATATAGCTTGTCATATATTAGGAACCTGGCTTCACAGTTAGCGCCCTTTTGACAGGTCAAGACGAGGAAGCATGCTTTGTGCATCAGTTACCAGGGTGATGGAAGCTACCTCAAAGAGGGAAAATGTGGTGTCTACATCCTGGTTATACCTGGTGGACTAAGGCCTGCTGTACAAATAAGATAAGGAACCTCTTCAATGTATGTTGTCTAATACTGTAGTTTGATTGGCTGCATATATATAAATTAAATTAATATAAACCCCCCTAATGTGTAGAGGATCGATTTGTGAGATTATGAGATTATTGCAGAAATACAGTCCACTTATCATTATACAAATTGCTATCGAAGTATATAAATTAACGTAAATATAAATTCTATATATATTCATATAAATTAAATAAATATAAATCTCACAGGTCGATTCCCAAAATGGTCACACCCCACCCAGACAGCCAAGGTCGCATCCCACCCAGACGGTTAAGGTGACATCCCACGAAGACAGTTAAGGTCACATCCCACCCAGACAGTTAAGGTCACACCCCACCCAGACAGTTAAGGTCACACCCCGCCCAGACGGTTAATGTCACATCCCACCAAGACAGTTAAGATCACATCCCACCCAGACAGTTATGGTCACACCCCACCCAGACAGTTAAGGTCACATCCCACCAAGACAGTTAAGGTCACATCCCATTCAGATAGTTACGGTCACATCCCACCCTGAAAGTTAAGTCAAGGTCACATCCCACCCAGACAGTTAAGGTCACATCCCACCCAGTTAAGGTCACACCCCACCCAGACAGTTAAGGTCACATCCCACCCAGACAATCAAGGTCACATCCCACCCAGACAGTTAAAGTCACATCCCACCCAGAGAGAGAGAGAGAGAGAGAGAGAGAGAGAGAGAGAGAGAGAGAGAGAGAGAGAGAGAGAGAGAGAGAGAGAGAGAGAGAGAGAGAGAGAGAGAGAGAGAGAGAGAGAGAGAGAGAGAGAGAGAGAGAGAGAGAGAGAAAGAGAGAGAGAGAGAGAGAGAGAGAGAGAGAGAGGGAGAGAGAGAGAGAGAGAGAGAGAGAGAGAGAGAGAGAGAGAGAGAGAAAGAGAGAGAGAGAGAGAGAGAGAGAGAGAGAGAGAGAGAGAGAGAGAGAGAGAGAGAGAGAGAGAGAGAGAGAGAGAGAGAGAGAGAGAGAGAGAGAGAGAGAGAGGGAGAGAGAGAGAGAGAGAGAGAGAGAGAGAGAGAGAGAGAGAGAGAGAGAGAGAGAGAGAGAGAGAGAGAGAGAGAGAGAGAGAGAGAGAGAGAGAGAGACAGAGAGAGAGAGAGAGAGAGAGAGAGAGAGAGAGAGAGAGAGAGAGAGAGAGAGAGAGAGAGAGAGAGAGAGAGAGAGAGAGAGAGAGAGAGAGAGAGAGAGAGAGAGAGAGAGAGAGAGAGAGAGAGAGAGAGAGACAGAGAGACAGAGAGAGAGAGAGACAGAGAGAGAGAGAGACAGAGAGACAGAGAGACAGAGAGACAGAGAGACAGAGAGACAGAGAGACAGAGAGACAGAGAGACAGAGAGACAGAGAGACAGAGAGACAGAGAGACAGAGAGACAGACAGACAGAGAGACAGAGAGACAGAGAGACAGACAGACAGACAGACAGACAGACAGACAGACAGACAGACAGACAGACAGACAGACAGACAGACAGACAGACAGACAGACAGACACACTGACACAGACAAACGGACAGACACTCTACCTTTTTTTAATATTCTTCTTTGTCGAAGTTGCCCTGATGCAACACACATGCATGCAACACACACACACATGCATGCATGCAACACACACACATGCATGCATGCAACACACACACACATGCATGCATGCAACACACACACACATGCATGCATGCAACACACACACATGCATGCATGCAACACACACACACACATGCATGCAACACACACACACACATGCATGCAACACACACACACACACATGCATGCAGCACACACACACACATGCATGCAACACACACACATGTATGCAGCACACACACATGTATGCAGCACACACACATGTATGCAGCACACACACATGTACGCAGTTGTGTTTTACATATGCATACCCATTTTTGGTCAAACAATTGTGTGTTCCGCACTTTTATTCAATGAAAAGCACTACTACACTAAGTACACTACAAAAGCACTGTCGTTCCCTGGTAAATAATTCAGGGGCAGGTGAGGCGCTGACAGTGACTGTCAGCTTCTGGCGTCAGCGTCCGCCATTGTGAATGCTGCCAAACGGTATATGAGGCTTCCGTAATCTCTTATTCAGAGAGCAGCCATGGAAGGCTATGATGCTGGGGGTGTTGGTGTTGGAAGGGGATGGGGGGATTTTTGAGGGGGAGGATTTGTGGGGGGGTAGTGACTCCAGAACCAAGGCGGGTCCACTGCCTTGGTTCTCAAGAATTAAGAACCGGTTCATTACACGTTGAAACAGTAGCCTAAGTTAGCAAAGCTCAATTGTTGATGGCCTAAAATTACAAACAAAAAAAGTTGGTTCCACAAAAGTATATTATCATATATGTAGAGCAGCTAGGCCTATGTTATTGGTGAGATGAATGGTACTATATCAGGTTTGGGTCTTTCTGTAAAGCAATACAGTCGGTTCGTATCTGAAAGGACCCTGGTTCGATGCGCTCTTGGGCACGCATAAAATTTTCACCTGATGCCTCTGCTGGCTAAATAATATATTGGCAACTTTGATCTTGGCAACAGTTGTTGATTGGTTTCGGGGACGGTGTGAAGGTGGCCCAAGTGGGCTGTTAGGGAGACTGATTCAGAAACTGAATGTTTTTTGTACATGTCAGCTGTTACAGAAGGGATGTAAGTACACACTAGCAGTTGGTTGTGTTAGGAACAGACCCAAAAGCACAGACTAGATGATTGTAACTAGTTTTAGGTAAGTTCACCTATTATGCACCACTATACCCCATTTTGTGGGCGGTAGTGGAAAGGGTTACAGAGGCACATAATGGACTCAGGGACTGAACTCCACAATTCATTTAGCTAAGCAAGTTACAATCTTGATGAGCTAGCTGAAATATTCAATGCTCAATGCTCAATATTCAATGCTTCACATCAACAATGGGCTCGAGACCAATCACAAGTATAGTCTATAATTTAAGCAACTGACATATGTGGAGAGCTAGTGTCACAATTTATATGTTTGTCCTGCCCCCATCCAGTGAACAGCGGTGGGCAGGTTACACTCACTCAGTTACTACCTACAGTTAGCAAACTGGGGAAATTTGGCTAAGATTTCTGGTAGCAGATCATTTAAAATTAAATATTTACACATCTCTTGAACATTTGTTATAGAATTGTCTCTAAATTCACGTATCTATTCGCGTGACATCACATACTTGTGCAGTGAAATCCCATTAACATGAAGTATCAATGAGAAAATCAGTAGGAGTCGTGATCAGAATTATGCACCTATGCTCTGGGTACTCCCAAGCATACGCCTTAGACAGCTAGGCCACGACATGCTCAAAAGGATTGCAAACATGGATTCTACTAAATCCATGAGGGTTCCTGAGGCTTTCGTTGAAACCCAACCAGGTTTTCACACAATCCTGGTTACCTGGTTTTGAGTGAAAACAAAACAATACCTGGATTTGACCATGTCGTCTAAGGTGCTAGTTGGAACGGTTCATTTTGGGTACACCCTTTGTTTTGTCATACATTAATGACATAGGTGAGAATATTACACATCAGTCATCAAATTTGCAGATGACACATAGATTTATAGTAAAAGAGGAAGTGACAATGATACTGAGACGTTACTGAGGCCTACTTGACCTCCACAGTTGGTCAGAAAACTGACAAATGATTTTCAAAATCGAAAACTGCAGCACCATGCACGTGGGACATAACAACGCACATCATAACTACCAAATCAACAACATTGCCTTGCAGCAGATTGATGAGGAAAAAGACCTTGAAGTCAGAATATACCAATCACAAAAAGTTGTGATTGGTATGGTCTCCAATCCATTCCAACCACAAGTGGGAGCCGTAAAAAAAAAAAATTTCCCTGGAGATAGTCAAACACTAATTTGTCTACAAGTAAAAAAAGACAGTTATTCCAGCATACTAATTACAGGTGAGCCCCAATTTGGACTATTGTTTCCAGGCATGGAGACCTCATCTTCACAAGGATATATCTGCTTTGGGGAAAATTGAACCCCTTGGGACAAAAATCATCCCAGAGATAAGTCATCTCACGTACCAGGAACGGTTGAGGGCCACAGGGCTAACAACACCAAAAACCAGGCATGACAGGTTTTCGAAACCTGTCGAAAATACGATCTTATTTTCGATCTCATCGCAACCTTTAAAATACTGAACAATTTGGGTGATGTTGATCTGGACCATTTTTACCATCAGATGTAACACAAACAAGGAACAACAGTTTCAAGCTCAGCAAGCCACAATGTAGGACAGAAAACAGAAGATGCTTTTTCACCCATAAGGTTATAAACCCGTGGAACCGCTTACCCGCCGAAGCCATAAATGCCAAAACATTGCTTCAGTTTAACATTCAGCCTGACAAAATCAACAAGATATATGGGAGGTCCTCAGACAAGCAACCTGCTTGTGGTCCTCTTCCAGGCCACAAGAGATACGGTGGCCCTCAGGTTAATTCCCTTAAAATTGATTGTAACTGTTTTCCAATGGAAGGCATCTGGAATTCAAGTGAAATTCAAGTAGAAGTCAAGTGAAATTCAAGTAGAAGTCAAGTGAAAATCAATTGACATACACGTGGAAGACATTTTAAGAATAACTGAAAGATAATTGTAATTCAAGTGGAAGTAAATTGTAAGATATTAGAGAAAACATTGACTAAAGCCAATAATATTGCAAACAATATTCAGAGACAGACACACGATTTAATATATCTGGACAAAATATATAAACACCCGTATCAACGAAACAGTTTGTCTCAGAAAACCCGAGAAATAATAAAGAGCTTATAGAGCTCTTATATAAAAGTATAATAGAGCTCATATATAAAATAAAATATTAACAGACACGCTCAAACAAATATTTATACATTAATGTACACGAGTTGAGCACCAGCACTTTGAATTGAAAGAATTATTAAATCAAACAAATATCATATGTCAAATGGAAATACATTTAAATTAGAGGATAATGAATGAGGAAACCTTTGAAGCCAATTAAATAATATACAAAAATGAATTATTTCGAAGAGGAGGAAAATATATTCTAGTGAAAGAACCATTGAATGTCATTGACTTTGACATATATAACCTAAATATTATAGCAATTTTATCTCCAGTACTTCATTAGGTAAAAAAGCAAATGCAATAATGTGTTTGCAACATAAATTGTAAACAAGTAAATTAAAGAAGATAGAAATATGATGAATGAGGCCAAATTTAAGAAAATATTTTATTTTATACTGAGAGTTGACTTACAGCACAAATATTTAAGCAGGTAATTTTAACTTTAATGAAAAAAATTCATAGCAGATGAGACTGGAACAGAATACCTGTTAGCAGTGTTTTATAAACCAATAAGTAAACTGATACAACATAATGAAGAGACCGAGACTACAATAAGAGGAGACAACATACCTGACATAATTAGCAACAGTCAATTTCTGAAGCCGTCCACTGACATAACTAGATAGGAAATTGAAAGGAATTTATATATATATAATCAAATTAATTGCAAATTTAGTATTAGGATATAATAAGATATCAGTGCGTGGTGTAGACAATGTGCTGACCTCTACTGACCTGGGTACACTGTGTGACCTGTACAGGACCTGCGTCGCCTCGCTGCCTCCCTTCACTGGGGCGTGAGATCAAACTTGTAGCCTCTGTGATTAAGAGATGCGGGTATTGGGTCCCATTAGGGGTTTTAGAGGGCTGTGGACCCATTAAGAGTTTTGGGACGCTCGGGATGGAGACCCATTTTTCAAAATTTGTGTCCAGAAAGGCACGATTGATCTTGGGCCCTCGACCCTCTCCTGCCCTAAACAATATGTAGCAATGTAGTATTAAATATTAGACGAGCAAAATAAATGTTGAAAGGAAGTAAGAAGGAAGAGAGGAATACATAGAGAGGATTAGATAAGTAAGGAATGAGTTAAGTCTCCCGGCGTCATACATACACTCATATAAAATATTTCCATTCGTTCGCATGTGCATTAATTAACCAATTGGCTGGATACAGCTCCGGAGTAGGTTATTGTTAAGGTTAGTTTGGTGGTGACAGCTTCTCTAACTGTCGCAGGTACTCGTGTCTCATGTTTATATGGGGCAAAATGAGGTAGTTGATGTGTACAAAGTGGTGTGAGGTCTGGAATTAAGCAAGTCTGTTGGTCTGTTATTCTCCGAGAATGTTATTTTGTGAGTCTGTTACTGTTTACATTCATCTAACCAATGGAGAGCAATTTAGATATTTAATCATTTCAATCATGTTGTAGTGTTTAATGGCTTCAGATTCTGAATGTTGTTAATGCTCTGACGATGGTTCAGCTTGTCCAGAGTTCCTGGAGTGGTGCTCCTGGTTCCTGTGTGTGAGGCAGGTGTTGCTGGAGCTGGCGACGTGGCAACACTCCCTCATCAATGTTACTTGGTGTTTCACCTGCGTATTCTTCGTCACCTTTCACGAGGCATAGTGACGCCCCCAGCTGTGGCGACGCTGGTCCAGTGGTGACAAAGGTGGTGACTACAGTGGATGTTATGTACACGGTGCCTCAATCCAGCCCGTCCTCCTAAGGTTTTCCAACGTCAGGGAACTGTTGTACTAACGTGGCCTTATCCTAACCTACCAGAGGACCCAAAACAGAAAACGGGACAGTACGTCAGTTTCGTGAGCCGCTGCTATTTTCTAGTACGACTTTTTACCTTAGGCGGCGTATACGTCAAAATACGACGTGCTATTAGGAGGACGGGTGGTTCAGTCACGAGTTACTACAGGTTTGAGTCATGTTTACTGGGCGTTGGTGAGAGGGTGAGGCGTCAATATGGTTCTCTTAGTGTTATCGTTCATGATATTGTTCACTTTCTGGAGTCCCGAATGAGATTTGTGAGTTTGTAGGATTGGAGAATGAGACTGTGAGGGAGTGGCACTGGTCTTCACAGAGCTGGTGTTTACTGGTCACAATCCCCAGGCAAACAATCCAATCACTGTGCCTCGCTTTGTCTTGTCGTGTTGAGAATGGATAACGAACGCGGTCGCTTTTGTGGTAAGATGTCTCGTTGATCTGCTGTCTCTTGGTGGCTTAATACACCGAGTGTCTGACATTTAATGAAGAAGACTTTTGTAAATACACTAAAAGTATTAAGCTTGAACACTTGTTGGGATAGAAGTATACATAGATGGTGTAAGTTTGGTGGAATGCTGCCTTAATAATCCTGCCAGGTTACAGGCTTTAAGTCTTCTCATATAAGCTAAATTAAGCCATGCTTTATGTCCTCACTACTCAGACTGTAACCAAGACACTTTCATTACGAGACGTTTGATTTGACATAGTGTGATACCCACTTTACCTTACCCTTACCTTACACGGAGAGGCGTCACACTAGCGCGATGCAGCAATGAGGGAATACGTAGATAATTTGGGCCATGTCGTGGCCCAGTTGTTTGTGTGTGCCTGGGAACACCCAACGCATAGGCTCGAATCCTCATTATGACTCCTACGGATTTTCTCGAAGCATCTCGAAGCCCTTGCCCCACCAGATCTATCATATGAAAACAAATTAAGTCACTTTCATTTTCAGTCTCTGCTGCTCATATCATATTCTGTCGCCATTTAATACTGAACTTTTAACATTATTAGTAATTACCAGAGATTCATGATAACCTAAACACTCGTAGCAACATAATATTATCTATATACATAAAATTATCTATAAATAACAATGTAAATGTTTGTTTGTTCATAATCGCTAATCTCGAAAGTTCTTCACCGATTGCTTTGAAATTTTCACACAACGTTACATTCGCATCCGAGCGGATTTTTATAAACATACTATATAGATGTCACATCTGTGACGGGAAAACAGCTACTCTTGAAAAACTGTGTTTTTCATGTGAGGGAAATCTTCGAAACCTATTTACCGATTGCTTTCAAATTTTGAAACAATGTTGCATTCGAATAGGCGCGTGTTTTTATATACCCACTATGTACATGCCTCACCTGTGGCAGGAAAAAAAGTTTTTTTTCTTAAAGCAGAGCAATCTGTTGGACGTGAGAGCAACACACGTAATCTTCGAAAGTTCTTAACCGATTGCCTTTAAATTTTGACACAATGTTCCATTCGAATCCGCGCGTGTTTTTATATATCTACTATATAGATGCCACACCTGTGACAAGTAAAAACTTGTTTTTTTTTTAAACAGCGCCATCTGTTGAACATAATAGCAACACACACTATACTAAATATGTTATGATAACTTTTCAATGTTTACAATTGCATTGAGAAATTGAATTTTCATAGATTTCGATTTATTTCCATTTTGATTTCATCATTTCGTGTGACATTGTGTTGAAATTGTGTTGTTTTGTTTACCTTACCATTCATTTCGTAAGTATATGTATAGATGCCACACCTGTGACAGGTAAAAACATTTTTTTAAGAAACAGCGCCATCTGTTATATGTAAGAGCAACACACACACTATACAAAATATGTTACGATTCCATTTCAATGTTTCTGATTTCATTGATAAATTGAATTTTCATAGATTTTTATTTATTTTCATTTTGATTTAATTATTTTGTGACATTGCATTGGTATTGAGCTGTGTTGTTTACCACACAGTTCATTTCGTGAGTATAATTTATTTGCTTTTTATTTTGATTGTTTTTATTTCGTTTTTTTAACTGTTTTTCTTAAATTTCACTGAATTGAACATCAGATCATTTGGGAATGCACCGGACGAGGGAGTGGGGAATAGTGGGGGAGGACGAGGGGACGGGAGTGGCGGATGCTAGGGAAGACGAGGGGACAGAGGAGGGGGTAATGGCAGGGAGTACGAGGGGATGGGGAGGGGAGGACGAGGGGACGGGGGAGTGAAGAATGGTTGGGAGTGCGAGGGGACGAGGGAATGTGGCTCACAACGCACATGCGTTGTGAGCCACACATAAAAAATGCAATATTTAATAAAGCTACCAGTACACGTTCCAGTCGCTGTATTCTGAGTAGTTGTATATCTAATACAATTGATTGAAGATGTATATAACTGACATCATTGCATAGAATGCAAAACATTTGGATACAGTGGAAAAATACACAGATGTAGCGAGTAAACTTATACTCGCTCCATTATCTCATCATCTTAATGGCATAACTAATTACACAAGCTATAATCATATCCCTATTTACAGGTAACGGTTTTTCCACCCTCCTATCTTATTGTGAGGTGTAGTAACCGTATATAAGCCAGCGATTTGAGAATAGCAAATCAGTACAATCTCCAGTCAAGAATGTAGTACTCGGTGTAGGCAGTTCTAATCGACTCAAGACGCTACAGCTTCGACACAGAGCAGGCAGCAGACTACAACCTCATCCAGCTACAACGCTCTCCCACATAGAGCTCCGCGACTCCGGCCACACTCAGCTCTCTGCTCTGCTCCAGGCTTCGTCTCAACGTCTACGACACTGCTGTATCCAGGACTACTAAATAAATATGAAACTCACTAAACACTGTGAATCTAATCAACCCAACAACGTAACATAATCGTACGTTACACAGATATTATTGCCAACAGGACAACAACAACAACAACAACCTGGTGATTCAGGTGTTGTGAGGAGCCAGAGATGGTAAACAAAGAGTTGTGAAATGACAACAACTACTTACTCTAGAGGGAAGGAAGGGAACTACCAGGAGAAAGCGATCAGCCATTACAACAATATAGCACTTGTAAGGGGTCAGGATAAGGCTTAGGGATGGGACGGGGGGAGAAGGAATGGTGCCCAACCATTTAATGGACGGTCGGGGATTGGGCGCCGACCTGCATGAAGCGAAACCGTGGCTCTACCCCCAAGTGGTTTGAGCTGCAGGTTTGGCTACATATAGCTAGAGTCAGAAGAGCAGAAGCGGTTGGGCGACAAGTGAGACAGACATAGTGACCAGCGATAATTAAGGCCTGCGAGCTATTTTTACTTGTTATTCAAATACGTGGAATTTATTGCGGCGTTTAAAATTAAATGAGAAGTTAGCAGGGAGCGCCTCAGTGATCAATGTAAGACGTCATATGTTAGCAGGGAGCGCCTCAGTGATCCATGTAAGACGTCATATGTTAGCAGGGAGTGCCTCAGTGATCCATGTAAGACGTCATATGTTAGCAGGGAGTGCCTCAGTGATCCATGTAAGACGTCATATGTTAGCAGGGAGCGCCTCAGTGATCCATGTAAGACGTCATATGTTAGCAGGGAGCGCCTCAGTGATCCATGTAAGACGTCATATGGAACTTAAATACAGAGTTTTGTTGTGTTCTGCCACGCAAGACAGCTTTCTTATCCCACAAATTATTAGGTGAAGGTTTTTAGCGATGTGATGAAAGACTTAGACGGAATGGTTGAGCAGGTGAGCACCTGTCACGCTCTCTCTGTAGTGTTAGTCCTTTGTGTGTGTGGGTGTACTCACCTAGTTGTACTCACCTAGTTGTGTTTGCGGGGGTTGAGCTCTGGCTCTTTGGTCCCGCCTCTCAACCGTCAATCAACAGGTGTACAGGTTCCTGAGCCTATCGGGCTCTATCATATCTACACTTGAAACTGTGTATGGAGTCAGCCTCCACCACATCACTTCCTAATGCATTCCATTTGTCAACCACTCTGACACTAAAAAAGTTCTTTCTAATATCTCTGTGGCTCATTTGGGCACTCAGTTTCCACCTGTGTCCCCTTGTGCGTGTTCCCCTTGTGTTAAATAGACTGTCTTTATCTACCCTATCAATTCCCTTCAGAATCTTGAATGTGGTGATCATGTCCCCCCTAACTCTTCTGTCTTCCAGCGAAGTGAGGTTTAATTCCCGTAGTCTCTCCTCGTAGCTCATACCTCTCAGCTCAGGTACTTGTCTGGTGGCAAACCTTTGAACCTTTTCCAGTTTAGTCTTATCCTTGACTATATATGGACTCCATGCTGGGGCTGCATACTCCAAGATTGGCCTGACATATGTGGTATACAAAGTTCTGAATGATTCTTTACACAAGTTTCTGAATGCCGTTCGTATGTTGGCCGGCCTGGCATATGCCGCCGATGTTATCCGCTTGATATGTGCTGCAGGAGACAGGTCTGGCGTGATATCAACCCCCAAGTCTTTTTTCTTCTCTGACTCCTGAAGAATTTCCTCTCCCAGATGATACCTTGTATCTGGCCTCCTGCTCCCTACACCTATCTTCATTACATTACATTTGGTTGGGTTAAACTCTAACAACCATTTGTTCGACCATTCCTTCAGCTTGTCTAGGTCTTCTTGAAGCCTCAAACAGTCCTCTTCTGTTTTAATCCTTCTCATAATTTTAGCATCGTCCGCAAACATTGAGAGAAATGAATCGATACCCTCTGGGAGATCATTTACATATATCAGAAACAAGATAGGACCGAGTACAGAGCCCTGTGGGACTCCACTGGTGACTTCACGCCAATCGGAGGTCTCACCCCTCACCGTAACTCTCTGCTTCCTATTGCTTAGATACTCCCTTATCCACTGGAGCACCTTACCAGCTACACCTGCCCCTCTCTCCAGCTTATGTACCAGCCTCTTATGCGGTACTGTGTCAAAGGCTTTTCGACAATCCAAGAAAATGCAGTCCGCCCAGCCCTCTCTTTCTTGCTTAATCTTTGTCACCTGATCGTAGAATTCTATCAAGCCTGTAAGGCAAGATTTACCCTCCCTGAACCCATGTTGGCGATTTGTCACGAAGTCCCTTCTCTCCAGATGTGTTACCAGGTTTTTTCTCACGATCTTCTCCATCACCTTGCATGGTATACAAGTCAAGGACACTGGCCTGTAGTTCAGTGCCTCTTGCCTGTCGCCCTTTTTGTATATTGGGACCACATTCGCCGTCTTCCATATTTCTGGTAGGTCTCCCGTCTCCAGTGACTTACTATACACTATGGAGAGTGGCAAGCAAAGTGCCTCTGCACACTCTTTCAGTATCCATGGTGAGATCCCATCTGGACCAACAGCCTTTCTAATATCCAGATCCAGCAGGTGTCTCTTGACCTCCTCTCTCGTAATTTCGAACTCTTCCAAGGCCGCCTGGTTTACCTCCCTTTCTCCTAGCACAGTGACCTCACCTTGTTCTATTGTGAAGACCTCCTGGAACCTCTTGTTGAGTTCTTCACACACCTCTCTGTCATTCTCTGTATACCTGTCCTCGCCTGTTCGAAGTTTCAATACCTGTTCTTTCACTGTCGTTTTCCTTCTGATGAGACTGTGGAGTAGCTTTGGTTCGGTCTTGGCTTTGTTTGCTATATCATTTTCAAAACTTTTCTCTGCTTCTCTTCTCACCCTGACGTACTCATTCCTGGTTCTCTGGTATCTCTCTCTGCTTTCTGGTGTTCTGTTATTCCGGAAGTTCCTCCACGCCCTTTTGTTCAGTTTCTTCGCTTCCATACATGCCCTATTATACCATGGATTCTTCTGTTGCTTCTCGGATTTTTCCCTTTTGGCCGGGATGAACCTGTTTACTGCCTCCTGACACTTTTGGGTAACATAGTCCATCATACCCTGTATGGACTTATCTCTGAGGTCTGTGTCCCAAGGTATTTCACTTAGGAAACTTCTCATCTGTTCGTAATTTCCCTTTCGGTATGCCAGCCTTTTGATTCCCAGTTCTTTTTTTGGGAAGATAAGTCCTAGCTCTACCAGGTACTCAAAGTTCAATACACTGTGGTCACTCATTCCCAAGGGCGCTTCCATCTTAACTTCTCTTATATCCCACTCATTTAGGGTAAATATCAAATCAAGCATTGCTGGTTCATCTTCTCCTCTCATTCTTGTTGGTTCTTTGATGCGCTGGCTTAGAAAGTTTCTTGTTGCCACGTCCAGCAGCTTACCCCTCCATGTTTCTGGTCCTCCATGCGGGTTTCTGTTCTTCCAATCAATCTTCCCATGGTTGAAGTCTCCCATAATTAGTAGTCCAGATCCATTCATGCTAGCAACAGAAGCTGCTCTTTCTATTATGTTAATGGTGGCCATGTTGTTTCTATCATATTCCTGTCTAGGTCTTCTGTCATTTGGTGGTGGATTATATATGACTACGACTATAATTTTTTTCCCTCCATTTGTTACGGTACCTGCTATGTAGTCACTGAAACCTTCACAGCCCTGAATATCCATCTCCTCAAAATCCCAGCCTTTTCTTACCTGCAGAGCTACACCACTCCCACCTCTTCCTTCCCTCTCTTTCCTCATAACATAATAGTCCTGTGGGAACACTGCGTTTGTTATCGTTTTCGTGATCTTTGTTTCTGTGAGGGCTATTATGTCTGGGTTTTCCTCTAGTACCCGCTCTCCAAGCTCATTTGCTTTATTTGTAATTCCATCTATGTTAGTGTACATCGCTTTGAGGCTCACTTTCTTCTGTCCCATCTCAAATCGCCTCCTTGGTGAGTGTTCTGCTGGTGGGGGAGGCTGCTCCATGGGTGTGAGGACCTGTGAGGTGGATAACAGGGTCTCAGAGGATACTGGGATGAGGGGCGAGGGATCCGGTGAATGGGGAGGGACAGGGAGGGTATGGGTTGAAAGGGGAGGGAGGATGGGAAGGAAAGGGGGGGAGGGAGGACTCGGGAGGAGGGGAGGGGTAGAAGGGTGGGGATTGGGTGTGAGGGGAGGGAGATATGGCTGAACATTTGAGTGGGGGCAGGGAGGGTTTGGGGTAGGGGGGGTTTCTATGCAGAGGAGGGAGGCGGGGTTGTCCTCCCTTCTGGTGTTACTG